>NC_071327.1:46480455-46788580 GCF_943734725.1 Anopheles marshallii
TTTGATCGATCTCATCTCAAAAACCTTAAATGATAATTTGAATGTAAACAGCATTAGTTATGATTGTTGCCTTCCTAGTGAAAAGGTTTCTGTTCTTTGAATAGTAGAAAAATGCAGACACGTTAATTATCTCCGTTTGGATCACATTATCAACACCAATTCTATAACAAACTGAAACATGAAAGAGAACGACAAAATCTTCAGCAAGAATTTCGGTAATATGATGAAACCAGATAGCATAGATTACTTTTTTAGAATTAGAAGAACAGAACTAGTGATGGGCAAAGTAGCTCAATTCAATTTGCTGTGCACAAAAGAGATGGGTAAAATCCACAACAACCAGTTCCATAAGGTAGGAGCAATTAGAACCGTTGTAACCGTCGGAGCTGTCCGGAATCATCGAAATCGGCGGAATGTTTTTCTACAGATTTTCGATCAAAATCTTATTCGTTATCACTCACTACTCTGATCATCTACTCTTGTCGTATGCTGTTTTGAAAGGTGAAGGAGATAAAAAACTTAATTGAACACTAAACAACTTTGAAAACCAAACGAGTTTACAAATGGTTCTGTTTACGCCCCATATCCGAGGTTTACTATTACCTGCGATACGGACAGCCGAATACTAAAGATTAATGATCGCTTTGTTATCATGTAGTATTGTTATCTGGCGTTTTAAAAGGCGTGCAAATGGTTTATAAGTGCAAATGGTTTATTACTGTCAGTGATTTCTGAAAGAATTTTGCTAGCTGGTCTGAGCCAGGTTAGGCCATGTTTCCCGTGTGCAAAAAATGTAGATTTGTTTTAACGAAAACAACTAAAACAGAATTATTTCAAAAATCAAATTTTTATATTGTTTCAAATGAAATAAATGGCCGAGTACACCCGGGATAAGGTGACCTTTCACTGTTTGTAGAAGGAAATGTCTTCAAACGAATGTAAATTGTATCTGTTTGAATTTGTTTGTGTTGATTGGACGTTGAACGGCATACTGAATTTTACAAGAATTCTTTTCTGACTAAAGCCAGGTTGAGCAGCCAATAGGGCAACGGTTCTGCAAATTAACAGTAAAGAATAGGAAGGAAGCTCGTGCGGGGCTTGGGGCATCGTGCTCCTGTAGTGAGCGTTCAGTAGCACAGCAGAAGCGATCGTGCAAAGACGTCTCAGACTGTTTAATAAAAAAAATAACACAACGTAGGTCCAAGTTTTCTTTTGGCTCCAAATAAAAAATTGGTGTCATGAATAGAACATTACACCAACATAAAATTTGGTGCCGTAGTGACCAGGATTCTTTTCGATCATAAACACCTAGTGCCGTGGATCAAGATACTTTATAACCATTTTCCGGTGCATAGTGAACAAGATTACGTAATTCGGTGTAGTAAAATCAAACTGAACAATGTCGTCGTCAGAATCCGAAGATATTTTCCATGGCTTAGCTGGGGCTAGTCCTGAGCAAACAGTGGTTGGCTCGATCGCCAAGGAGCTTGCTCTCGCAAGGGCAGAAAGAGACAGCTTGTTACGTTGCGTGGCAAGAATAACAGGTTGGCTGATAAGTCCCCGGTCTAACAAAGAAAAACACATTTTTTTGTCAAAATTCGTTTTTATTATTCAACATAGTTCCCTTCAAGAGCGATACAACGATTATAACGACCTTCCAATTTTTTGATACCATTTTGGTAGTACTCCTTCGGTTTTGCCTCAAAATAGGCCTCAGTTTCGGCGACCACCTCTTCATTGCAGCCAAATTTTTTCCCTGCGAGCATCCTTTTGAGGTCTGAGAACAAGAAAAAGTCGCTGGGGGCCAGATCTGGAGAATACGGTGGGTGGGGAAGCAATTCGAAGCCCAATTCATGAATTTTTGCCATCGTTCTCAATGACTTGTGGCACGGTGCGTTGTCTTGGTGGAACAACACTTTTTTCTTCTTCATATGGGTTGCTTCAAAAGTTGCTAGACAAAGACGCTCTGTCTCACAAACTAATTGACATACAGACGTCAAATTTTGACACGAATCATTTGAAGGTTGGTACTATATAAAAATAATATGCATTTAATACTAGCGGCGCCATCTATGTGTCAGACCGGGGACTCATCAGCCAACCTGTTAGAAGCGTTCGCAAAGGATCCTCAAGGGGGATCACGCGAACTAGTGGATGCGCGAGTGCATCGGTTGGAAGAGTGCTGGAAAAGCTTCCAGAATGTTACACGTAAAGTACGCCGTTTGAGTTGCCAAGTAAGCGTCGAAGAAGACGAGGCCCTGCTCGACGAGGTCGACGGAAGGGTTACGGTTTTGATGGTTCGGTTAAAGGCACTCGCGGGTATCGAATGCAATGTAAACACGGAATCCGTGTCAATGAAGGAAATGCATGGCAATTTGAAGTTGCCACGGATTACATTATCGAACTTCGCTGGTAATTATGACTCTTGGATGCAATTTCATGATCTCGTGCAGATACATAATTCTACAAAGTTGAGTGAAGTGGAAAAGTTGTTCTACTTAAAGAGCTCGTTGAAAGGAGAGGCTTTGAAAATAGTGGAAGCTTTTAAAACATGCGCAGCGAGCTACGAAGCCGCATGGAGTGCGTTAGTTAACAGGTACGCTAACCCATATCTACAGAAAAAACGTCACGTCAACGAGCTGCTAAACTGGCCAAAAATCAAAAAGATCAGTGCAATCCACGTGAATGCGTTAATTGAACGCTGCTAGAGCAGTTAGGTGAAGGGCCAGAGTTGTGGGGTGTGCTATTCGTCCAACTGCTTGTGTCGAAGCTCGATGATACAACCCAGCGCGAATGGGAACGTTCGGTTGAGGAAAAAGGCAGCACGGATTATACGAGTTTGATAATTTTTCTTCGAGGTCAAGTGATAATTATGGAAGCGTCCAATGAAAACAAGTCAGACCAAAAACCCGTACAAACGGCTTCGAACCAATCGAAAGCTATAGTGCATGTTGCCACTGGAGCAAGCTCAGCAAAATGTGTAATCTGCAATGGTGACCATAATATTTCCAAATGCAAGGAGTTCGTAAATAGTTCTGTGAAAGACCGTTACAATTTTGTGCGTAACAAAGGGCTGTGTGGTAATTGTTTGACACCAGGCCATTTTAAGGACAAGTGTATGTCAAAGGTGCGTTGCCGTGCATGCATTCGAAACCATCATTCGCTGCTCCATTCCTGGTCGCTAGTGCAAAATGAATCCAAGAACGAAAATATTGATGCGCGTTATGCTGAACCGGCTAAAGAAGCTACGATTAGCAGTGTAGCTTGCTCTGAAGCATCTCCAGCCAGAGGTAGACTATCGACAGCTATTAAACACATCGCGACAGACAATGGCCACGTGCTTGCGGCTAGAGCCTTGCTCGATAGTAGTTCCCAGTTGAATTAGCTGAGTCAGCGGCTGTGTCGTAAGTTAAAATTGCCAGTGCGTACGTGCGACATAAAGTTAACGGGAATCGGTCAGTGTGAGGTAGGAGGAAGCGCAATGGTAACAACAATCGTGAGTTCTAGGAACAGTAGCTATTCAAGAGCGATGGACTTTGTAGTGTTGGAAGGTATTGTGGGCACTACTCTTCCAATGCAACCGCTTGCATTGAAAGAACTTCCTGATAATTTGGTAGCAGGCGATCCTGAAATAGGAAAAGGTGATGAAGTTGACGTGCTGCTAGGATCGGAGTTCTTCTTTGAATTCTTGACAGGAATCCAGTGTTCCTGAACGCCGTTTTCGGCTGGATAGCGATTGGCTCAAAGAAACAGGTTCAAGGAACAGACGACGTTGCAACATTATGTTCTCAAGCCAGCTAAGAGAAGCAAATTGAGAAATTTTGGAACATTGAAGAAATTCATGTTGCATCGAAGCTAACGCAACAAGAAAAGGATTGCGAGCAACATTTTCGGCAATTTCACTCTCGAGATGAACAAGGGCGATACATTGTGCAACTGCCCTTCAAGGCAGGAGGATTGCAAATGATCGGTGATTCCAAGAAAACCGCATTAAGGCGATTTTCGCAGCTTGAACGTAGGTTCAAAAAGGAGGAAAGCCTTAGATGTGAGTACGCAAAAATCCTACAAGAATATATGTCGCTGGGATTTCTTGTAGTTGGAGATTTCAAAATTTTCGATGGTTCTGCTAAATCCACCTCCGGGTTTTCATTAAATGACAGTCTCATGATTGGTCCTACTGTGCAAGATCCGTTGTTCGACTTGATACTCCAATTTCGTGTCCATTCAATAGCACTTGTAGCAGAAAGTGCTACATTGGTACATTGAAAGTGGTACATTGAAAAGATGTAGCTCCAAGTAAAAGTGCACCAGGAACATACGCCTTATCAACGGATATTGTGGAGATTCTCCGAGGCAGAGTCTATAGAGGCGTACGAGTTGCAACGTGTTACGTTTGGTCTTGGTCCTTCATCATTCCTAGCCACCAAAGTGTTACAACAATTGGCTGAAGACGAAGGAGAAGCGTTGCCTTTCGGAAAGCGGTCACTGCTCGAAAACTTTTACGTGGACGATTACATAGGAGGTGCTGACGACGAAAATCAAGCATCGCGGCTGATACGAGAGCTGTGTGAATTACTGCTGAAAGGGGGTTTCGTCTTAAAGAAGTGGACTTCGAATCGACAGTCTGTTCTGAGTGAGTTGTCGTCCAACGAAAAGGCAGTTTCGGATTTCGTAGATTTGGGAGTGGAAAACCAAGTTAAGCCGTTGGGAGTCTGTTGGAGCCCAACTACGGACGAGCTCAATATTGCAGTAAAGGTTCAGGTGGCATCAGATGAATTATTTACCAAGAGGAAAATATATTCGATAATTGCGCAGCTTTTTTATCCACTTGGAATAATTGGACCGATTGTATGGTGGGCCAAAATAAGAATGCAGCACCTATGGATCGTTAAGAGCGATTGGGATGATCCTGTATCAGATGAAACCAACAATACATAGAACCAATTTCGACAGCAACTACATCTACTAAAGGTAGCTCGTCATGCTTTCGTTAATAATGGTGTGTTGCTACAGCTACATTGTTTCTGCGATGCTTCGGAAGCAGCATATGGAGCATGCGTTTATGCTAGATCGGTTAATGCTGACGGGACCGTAAAAGTAGAGCTGCTTACATTGAAATCAAGACCAGCACCTTTAAAACGTGTTTCACTGACAAGATTAGAACTTTGTGCTGCGGTCATCAGATCGAAGTTATGCGATGCAGCTATTAAGGCGCTAAAACTAACATCAGTGGAGGCGTTTTTCTGGTCTGATTCGACGACCGTACTGGATTGGCTGGCATCACCTGCATACAGCTGGACAACTTACGTTGCAAATCAAAATCAGAGGTGCAGGAGTTGACAAAGGGCTGTAAGTGGTTGCACGTTAAAGGAGAAGATAATTCAGCAGACGATATCTCGAGAGGATTGCTGCCAAAAGATTTGATCAATCGCACCGCTGGTTTCATGGACCTTTGTGGTTAAAGCAACCTGGAGCAGTTTTTAACGACGAACCCAGAAAACGGACTTCAGCTGATAAAATTCCAGAAAGGAAGAAAGTGGTATTAATGACAGCCTCGACAGAAAGCCAGTTTCCTTTGCTTCAAAAGTTCTCATCATATTGGAAATCCTTAAGAGTGGCCGTATATTGCCTGAGATTTATACGGCGCTGTCAACACAAGGACACTGAAAATGGATTCATTAAATGTAATGAATATACTGAAGCTAAACGAACTCTTATTAAAGCATTACAGCATAAGGAGTTTAAAGAAGAAATTAGGTGCTTATCAAAGGAGCAACCAATACCAGCTGGATCGAAATTGAAACAGTTGCGTCCGTTTTTGGGTAAGGATAGAATTTTGCGCGTTGGTGGTCGATTAAGAAACGCCAACATTTAGTACGCTGCAAAACATCCCATGATTCTGCCTGGTAAATGCCACTTCACTGGAACAGTTGCAGTAGCTTATCATGAGATGATTTTACATGGAGGACCACAACTAACACTGGCTGCCTTAAGACAGGAGTTTTGGCCATTAAATGGTAAAACGCTAGTGAACTTCGTTTGCAGAAGATGCCATATCTGCTTCAAGACAAATCCCGTTGCAGTTCGACAACCTCCAGGGCAGCTCCCTGGACTTTGTGTTGATTGGACGTTGAACGGCATACTGAATTTTACAAGAATTCTTTTCTGACTAAAGCCAGGTTGAGCAGCCAATAGGGCAACGGTTCTGTGAATTAACAGTAAAGAATAGGAAGGAAGCTCGTGCGGGGCTTGGGGCATCGTGCTCCTGTAGTGAGCGTTCAGTAGCATAGCAGAAGCGATCGGGCAAAGACGTCTCAGAATGTTTAATAAAAAAAAAAATAACACAACGTAGGTCCAAGTTAAAGCTACCTTTAGTTATAAGCAACACTGCCTGGACGACCATGGTTTTGATTGACCCAACCTTATTTTTGCGAGAATGACACCGCAACACCCAGTCCGTAAAGTCCTTTTATGTCGTCCACATGGACAGAGGAGGCGTGGTATGCCCAAATTGAGATGGAGTGATGGTGTTGATGAGGCCGCCAGAAAGGCCGAGATAATGCATTGGCAGACGTGAACGTGACGTGACGTGAAGACGTTAAGACATGACCTTCGCCCGAAGGTCGTACAATTATATTAAATTAAATTTTGTGTACAATTACAACAACTGACAAAATAAACCAGTATTACACTCGGATCATTCTCGCAGGAGGGCACTAGCCTCGGCTTTTTAAGAGAGTAAAGCCTTCTTCGAATTGAGGCAACCATGTACAGTGCTCCCCAGTGAGAAACATTTAGTTAAATTACCCATAAATCACCCCTAATTTATCCTAATTTAAGGGCAAATTAAGGGGAAATTAGCACTCCTTAATTTACTCTTTCGAGCAGTTTTGACATGGGGTCTTTGAGGCATACCGATTTTCCTTTTCGTGCAAGATTTATACTAGATTTGATTTTTTTATCGTTGGAACGGCCAGGCCGTACATATTAAATAAATAATAATTGCATTGTTCGATATAAATAGTTTTGTTATTATACAATCATAACGGTATTCGATACTATCCTGTTTTCGATAAATTTTGATTCTACCGTCAGTTTTAATTATTAAATTTCAATTTCTAATTGTATAAAAACTTCACTGCGGGATGCTTAGTGTGTAGTGATGTCATTTTTGGAAAAAGCGATGAATTAATTTTTTCCGGATTTTTTGTCCAGGTTCGGCACTAATGGTACATTTCCAAATGAAGACTACGAGAAAACACAACCTTGCCATAAACTTTAGCATTATGATCTCCAAAAAACATAATCGCTGGTTTGTATCGTTTAACTGCTGGGTGATAATTGAAACAGAAATTAGAATACTGTACAGGGACACTAAACGTCAGCATCGACCAAAGAACTCTCTTCGCTTATATTTTTACACGGCAACGAATACGGCTACTGAATGACATAACTGCAAAAGCAAACAAACTACCCTTGCAATCATATTCAAAAATATGATTAATCGTTTGCTAATAGTGCTAGCAAACGTGTTACTTCACGATAATGAGATTTTTGACCGATCCGTCATTCTTTTCAGGCAGCACGTGAGCTTCTCCGTTAGCGTTAATTTAATGGTTCTGGATCCACATAAATGGATTTGTAGATAGTCGACAAGAAACAGTAAGTTCTAGTAGGGGATTCCATATTAAAAATTAAAAGATTTATAGCCCTGTAAATCGCGAGACCACTTTTAAACTTTGAAGGGACGATAGTTACGATGGCGAATTTTAATCGCGACCGACTTCTTGTGATGGATCAATAACGCAGAACAATTGTAAGTTCATGACAAGAATTTGTGATATTGACGATGTTTAAAACGTTATATTCATATATAGCTTACATTAATACACATCGGAAGCTAGCTAAAGTATATCCAAATATAGCATTGGAATATGAATTTGTACATAAAATTAATAAATTACTTACAGAAGTTCGTACTTTTCGCGATACATGTGATTTTGCTCCTGAATCTTTGTCTATTTTCATTCTTTTGGAGCCTTAAATTATAAGAAGAAAAAAAACGAGGGATTACTAAAGAAAGTTAATGGTTTTAGTGATTTTATTGAAAGGATCGCAATATGTATGAAGTGGTTCTGTCATTGTTTTTTTTTTGTTTCTCTTCGAGATAATCACTGCGGGCCAAACACTCACCCCGTTTTATTTTTTCTTGATCTCCTGTAGGCCTTTTTACAACTTTCAAAGGAAGAAAACCATTTTCAAAGCAAAAATTCGTTTTCATTTCTGCCCTTGTACTAGATATTTGAATCGTTATCGATCGCTATTGTGTTAGTATAATAAAATATGTGTCACTGTAAATTATATCCACCAAGCAAAGACTCTAGGCATGGCGCTTATCCTTCATTTCAGTGACCACCTACCTACCCGGGTATGTTTTTCACATTTTGTTTTTAATAATATTTCATAGAATAGAGCTGCCGGTTTGAAACTTACGTAATGCCTAGAAAAATCTGTTTTAAATCATATAAGTAAAAATCTATATTTTTGCATTTTTAAATAAATTTTTAATTCTATATTCGATTTGTTCCCCGTACTTCTATCACCACCTACCCGTGTAGTTCATAGATTCTGTTTGGGAGTTTGCATTTTTCTGCGTTGAAATGAGTATATTTCAAATTTTGACGTGGAAACTCCCATCCAAAATGTACCCTACACGGGTAGATGATCAAAGCAGTAAGGGGGACCTAATGCAAAAAAAAAAACATATAAGATAGTTTTTTTTTATTCTGATGCAACAACCGGCATCATATGTATTACCTATGCGGGTAGGTGGTTATAGAAGTAATTATGTATTTTTGGTATCTAAAATGAAGGTTAAAGTGATAGCGATCGGTTCAACGACCAAACAATTTCTTCCGCAACAACTTCCAATTGTGCCCCAGGGCATAGACTGAAGTCCAATGTACTAGATGATAATGGTGCTGCCCGTTGGTATATTTGGTAGTGGCGCTACCTCCACACGAAAGGACCGGTACAAAATCTTGAGGGAACTAATCCACTTTATACAGAATAATAAGCGATGGGTAAATAAAGTAAAAAAACAGTTGCCAAAATGGCAAAACTACCTCTAGAGATAATAGTACCACTAAAAAAGGAGACCTGGTTCAGGTCCTGGTCAACTCAAATTTTGCCGTTTTTCCCACCGCACAATATGATATACGCATATGTCCTTTCATAAAACTTACTTGATTCATGAACATCGTCATTGTCCTCAATTTCGTCGTTGGCGTCGGCCGCTATTGGTTCAGGCTTAATTTCGTGTATCGTAAAAAGGGCGTCCTGAAATGTTAAGCTTGTTTCGCCGACTTCAATTTCATCTGTTAATAGGTCTTTACTACTGCAATTCGATGAGCTTGCTTCCTGGAAATCTACCATACTCGATTCCATGGCATGTCGATGGAAACTGCCTTCATTACGAAGTTCCTGTTTAATTATATTTGATCGGTCAAACGATTGCTACAATTAAGAAAATAAACAACGTATCGTAGTTTACGTTTCTGTAAAACGACGAAAATGTTGATAGCTTACCGCTGGAGCCACTGCTGATCTCGTACCGTAGCGTTTGTTTTGTGAATCTTCCATAACTACAGGTAGTAAAATACACGCAGAAATCCTAACCACCGAATAACAATGCAAACAGTTTCCTTCCTTAACAGGAAACAAACGAATACTTTTCGTATCTCTGAGTTTTCTTTCGTGGAGTATTCCTAAATTTCAAACAGAAACACAAGCACAAAAAGCATCCGCCGCGTTTGGTCTCTTTTTCGGGAAACTGTTTTGTTTGCGTTGTGTTCATATGAAGCAACAAATGACAGCTGAAGTACTGTCACTTAAGGCACGTGTACACCACGCAAAAAGGCTTTACTGCACATAGAAAAGGCATAATTTAGTACTAAAAGTTTTGTAATTTTTTATCCAGTGTGCTAAACTTTAGTATTCGCTTCAAAAATTGTCACCCATTCATTTCAGGGTTTTTTTTTAATTTTAAAAATCACTTATTTAATTTTAAAAATCATCTTCTTCACCCATTTATTCATCGAATCTCACCGGAGACTGAGGCAGGCGAATGGACTCTCCTGTCTGCTTGTGACATAGCTCTGGAAAGTGTGATGGGAAGCACGGGCTACGATATCCGGTGTACAATTTTCAACCAGTCACTTCAATTCCTTGGCTTCGCGGAAAACTTGGAGATCATCGGACTGAGATCTGTGGCGTACACCCGAGTGAAACGTGGAGCCTTATGGATTGGATTGATGATCAGTGCAAAGAAGACAAATCTGAAGACCTGCTGAGCAGGACCTGTCGGAGATATATAGCCAGGGTTGGAGAAACAGCCCTTATCCGAATTTCCTGGAAACGGAAAGAAGACATGGCCATGTCCAGCACGACGCGCTCAACTGTGAGCGGACCAAGAAAAAGAAGAGGTTTGCGATCATGCGGGATGGATCTGTGGGGAAATATTCATAATGTTATTAGTGCTATTGGGTACGTACACAGCCGGACACTCACGTGCGCTTTCCGCGAGAAGTCTTTCTCGACTTGTACTAGAAGGACGCTGCTAGGATTAACGACGCCGCTAAAGTGCGATTGTTGCTTCGGAAACTGGAATCATCCGAGCACGGTAGTTGTTTCATCATGCCGAGTCGCCCGCCTGATTTTTCTCTGTAGCGGACAGTGGAAAAGCTAACATGCTTGTTCGACATGACGGTCTGCTGAGGCGTGTATCGAGTTTGAACTCAGCAAGCTGAATAAGAAGCGGTGGTCCCCATATTGGTTGCAATTTTTGACGAATCGCTGTGGTTGGTTGTTTATCCTGACTGCTGGAAAACTTCGTGGCTGGAAAACATCGTTCCATTATACAAAAATGGTGATAAATCAAATGCTTCCAACTACCGTGGCATCATTACGCTTTGCGCCTATTCGAAGATCTTCGAGTTTTTAATGTACAAACTACTTCTTGCTGGCGCTTCGAACTACATTAGTACCGCTCAACACGGGTTTGTCCCCAAGCGCTCGACTACCACCAACCTATTAGATTTTGTTAGCCTCTGTCACAAGTCCATTGATGCAGGTCTCCAGGTCGATGCTGTGTATACTGACATAAAAGCAACTTTGGCAGCGTTCCGCATTCGTTGCTACTTGCCAAGCTTCAAATTCTGGATCTTCCTGGACAAATGATGGCCTGGATGCGGTCCTATCTAAGCGAACGAACTTACCAAGTGAAGATATAATATATATAAGGATCCACACCTCGCGCCGAATCAATGCTTGCTCCGGAGTGCCACAAGGTAGTAACCTTGGCCCGATACTGTTCGTGATCTACATCAATGACGTATCACGGGTGCTTCTCCCAGGATGCAAAGCTGTTTCTTCCCATCCACAACCATGCAGACCAGTTGCTTCTCCAGGAGGCAATGAGTATGTTCCAGTCTTGGTGCGCCCCGGCCTTAAGTTCTGCGTTAATAAGAGTGCGGTCATAACGTTTGCCAGAAAACGCAACCCATTGCTCTACCAGTACAGCATTAGCAACTCCGCTCTTGAGCGTAAAAAATGTGTCAGAGACCTTGGAGTGCTTCTTGACGATAAGTTGAGTTTCAATGACCAGCTTGAACATACAACTGCTAAGGTTAACCAGCTAATTGGTCTGCTCAAAAAACTTGCGCGCGATATCAACGTTCCGATCTTTGCAAAGATGCTTTACTGTTCGCTAGTTCGATTTGTAGTGGAATATGCATCTGTGGTGTGGTGACCTATAGCCGCGTGTCCCATGGCGCGTCTGGAGAATATCCAGCGTAAAATCACGTGGTTTGCACTACGTTCCTGAATCGTTCAAGTGTACGCTGCGTATTACTTGGCCTGGATTCTCTAAAACAGCGGAACTGTTATGCGCAGAGATTATATGTCGTTGTGCTGCTTGACTATCGAATTGTCCCGCCGACGCTGCTATCCAGACTAAATCTATACATCCCAGCTAGAAGGTTCCGTGCTAGAATGTTACTTTGTTTTTCGTTAGAACGGCCTGGCCGTATCGACAGTTGGACACCGTAGAAGGAACACGCATCTCATTTGAGTGGACCGTTGTTTTAGGGTGAAGTGTTAGTGTTGCTGTTAGTGAGAGTGAACCAACAAAAAAATGTACACAATTTGATGAACACAAAATCAAAGTGTATGAACACCCGACTTTGAGCAAAAAAAAAAGAGTTGAATTGAAGTGACAATACTAAAAATAAAAGTGGAGGGCAAAATAATAAACACGCGTACAGCAGTGATAACATTCTACACAACAAATGTGCCAAGGATGATCGATTGTATCCAATAACAGTTTGTATCCAATAAAAGTAGAAACATATATTCCGAAACCAATGCGCTGCGGTAACTGCATGCGAATGGGTCATACTAAAAAGTGGTGCAAGAGAGAAAGAGTGTGCGCTAAGTGTAGTGAGATAGCACATGAGGAAGAGTGCAATGTGTTAAAGTGTGTATCGTGCGGTGAAGGGCACCATACACTACAAAAAACATGTCCAGTATTTTTGGATGAAATCTCAATGTGAAATTCAAAAAATAAAAACGATGAATAAGGAAACGTAAGGAGAAACCAGAAGAATTAGAAGAAGACAATGCACTAATGTTCCCAGAACACACATAAACTTACAAGTATCCTACGCACAAAAAACAAAATCACAAACCAATTCAGAAAAAATTACCAATTAAACAGTACAAATTCTCCATATACAAAAAAAAAACAAATTATACAAAACAAACATACAACAACACAGAAAAACAAATAAAACCAAGAAAAAAATGATACAGCAAAGAATATTGAAAACAAAGAAAACAGCATAAACGAAACAGAAAACAAAACACAGGAAAAACTTCAGAAAATGATGAAATCAATCCATTAAAAGAAAATTTAGAGAACATATTAATACAATAAGAAAATTGAGAACTAATTCCATTACAACACCCAAATCAGGAAATCGAACAAAACACCACGAGAGAGGAAAACGAAAATGAAATGACTTAAGGAAAGAAATGAAAGAAAGTAAAAATAGGAACAAAATTACTTCCGCTTAAATAAAAATAGGTAGTATATTATTTGAATATGCTAGAATTAAAACCAATACAATGTTGGTAAAAATACTTCAAGCAAACATCCAAGGTTGAAAAAAAAAATAAAGAAGAATTAACACACATATTAAAAATGGAAGAGTATCGTATAGTATGCCTACAAGAAACATGGCTAAAAGAAAACGAAAAGATAAAAATATCAGGATACAACATAATTAAAGAAAACAGAGCAGACGGATATGGAGACAGCGCAATCATAATAAAAAAAGGAATAAAATTCAAAGAAATAAAAATAGTGAAAGATATCCAGAACATTCAAACAACAGCGATAGAACTTATAGAACCAAATCTTCTAGTTATATCCATATATGCAAGCCCAAAGGCCACAGCAGAAGAATTAAAAGACACAATACAACATATAGTAGGATACATAAATTACAGGACAATAATAGCTAGAGACTTAAATTGTTACCATACTTTCTGGTGACCCCAAAAATATGACAAAAAAGAAATATGTCTATTGGATGAAGTGGACAGTACAAATTACTTCATTCAAAAAAATGAAAAAGACACATGCATTTCAGAGGACCCAAAGAAACGAAACACGTCCATAGACCTAACATTGGGGTAGATCATACCAAAAGTTAGAAAGCTTAAGCTTTAAGCCTGTATCTGCCAAATAATCCAGATACCGGGTTGAATCATTCTGTACAGATTCGTAAAGGACATAGCATTTTGACATTAATAATGACACAAGGGATCATTTTTGTAAACTACAATTTGAGAAAAAAAATCGTTTTAAGTTTAGTAATTTAATTTTAATTCATTTGAAATAATATACAAGTCTGATTAATAAAATAATAATTTTTCAATTGTTTTTGTTAAAAAAAATTGTTTACATTTTTGCACAAGGGACATGGCCATGTAAAACCTGGCTCAGACCAGTTAGCAAAATTTTTTGGTTTGAGATTTGTTGAGCTTGGGTACTTGGGTACTTTCATTGAGAAACCAATCTAATCCTTCTTTCCTAGGCTTAACTTAGCTTGCCTTTTGTATGGCGAGCTGTAAGCGCATAAGCATGGAAACGTTAAAATGCATACAAAATACTGGCTTAGAGTATGATTCCGGCCAATATTTTCTCCAGTTATAATAAGTAATATAAGTAGGGAAACTAGCGATGACCCCATAGGAAACAGCAACCACGGAACGATAAGGATAGTATCAAAAGAAGTAATAAAAAAAAATAACAAATCAGATCAACAATAAATAAGGCCAGGATATTAGACACTTTAAGATTACTAAACCATGACAGATATACAAAAATCAAACAAATATCTAAGCAAATTGAAAAAATAATTAAGAGTAACAAAACAAAAACCAAATATGAACCAAAATCATGGTGCCATACTGAACATTCAACATTCAATAGGTTATGTAAATAAAAATACATCTACAAGAAAAAGAAATTAGCCCCAGGGACAGATAAAATTACGTATGATGTCGCCACCGCAACAAATGCACCCTAAGCTATTTGCCAGTCGTAATCGAACGACGTTAAAATTGCTGACCGTGATCGGTCAGCACTAAAGGTGGAAAAAGCGATATGTTGCTAGGTGCCCCAAAGGCACTGTAATTAGATATAAGCAAATACGAAGGTAGGCGCGACAATAGGATGTAAGAAACTTATGTGTAAAATTGCTGACCGCGATCGGTCAGCAATAATTAGGTATAAAACCGATAAGCTATGAAATAAACGGGGGCATTTCAACCCAAACGAAAACGAGTCAGAACTCATTGATCTCTAGTCGGCGTGACCTGCGCCTGTCTAGAGAAAAGCGCCGCGAGGTTAGCTTCGCGCACGCAACATATGAGATGCTGAAAATTTTAAACCCAAATGCAGCCAAAAAAATAATAGAAGAAGTAAATGAAATTTGGGTAAATGGAAAAATAAAAAAAGAACTAAATAGAATCAAAATCATTGCGATTCCAAAACCAAACAGAGACAACAAAAATCTGGAAAACTACAGACTAATATCCCTAATTAACACCATAATGAAAGTTAGCAACTCTGAGGTACTAAATAAAATAAATAGACATTGTGAACTGTATAGCACTAAACCTGAAACCTCAGTTGGTTTCAGAAAAAAAATGATCAATCAATTCAAGACTGCACAAACTATCTCCTGAATTTGATATTTAAAAGAAAAAAAGAAAAAAGGAAAATAGGAATCGTATTTATTGACCTGCAAAATGCATACAACAATGTAAAATTAAAAATCTTACTAGAAGAACTAATAACACAGAATATAGCAGCCAAATAGTAAAATGGGTAGGAGAATTTTTAAGAAATAGAATGATAGAAATCGAAAGCAACAACCAAATAATAAAAAAAAACTAGTCAGTGATGGATTGCCACAAGGAGATGTAATGGTGGAATAGTTGAAAACCAGGCAAGAGACAGACTCAACATACACAAAATACTATGCGGAAAAAATCGTGGAATAAGCACAACAAAAGCAAGAATTTTATATAGAACCACAATCAGAAGTATATTAGAAAATGGATCTTCCATCACCAAAAACTGCAAAAAGACAAATAGAAAAAAATGTACTATAGCCAACAATGCACTGCGGAAAATATCCGGATGCACTAAGTCCACCCCGATCAACTCACTACATGCAATAAATGCCGAGGCCCCTTTAGGTATCAGATGCAAATACATAGCATACAAGGAAATGACAAAGGCATACACTTTGCATCAGAAAGCAGCCAATAAATTCAACAAGAACAAACAGAAACAAAAAACTAATCACCGCACAAGAACAACTATTTGAAGAAAACACAAAAATAATTGAAAAAAATTATATAAGTCCATCTAACGACATAAGTCAATATATAAATATTAATGCTAGTGTTAAAGACAAAAAAGAGGAAAAGCCAAATAGAAATAAAACAGTGACAAAACAAATAGTACTTGAAAATATATAAGGGAGCGGATGGAAAATAAGAACAACATATTTACAGACGGAAGCAAAATTAAAGAGATTAAATGCGGGATAGGCATATACATACAAAAAGGAAACATAAGACGGTACTACAGCATAAGAGCCAGGAACAATGTTTCCATAACAAGTATTGAATTAAAGGCCATAGAAATAGCTATGAGAATTGCAGTAGAATAAAAAATTAGTAATCCCACAATATACACTGATAGCCTTACAAGTTGCAACATATTAGACAAAGCAAAACACGAAGACCAAATTGAAGAACAAGTGTACTACATATTAAAAACAGGAATAAAATTGAAAGCAGAAATATGGTGGATACCAGCACACGTAGGAATAGATGGAAATGAATGTGCAGACAGACTAGCAAAAGAAGGTACCATATCAGATATAATAACCGGAAACAAAATAAGACTCATCGATGCTTTTGAAGAATTTAAAACCAACATGATAAAAGAAACAAAAAATTGGTACGAAGAAACATGTCAAAATAAAGGTAAAAAATTCATGACATTTCAAAAAGAGTTTGATATGACTCCCATGGGAAAAAGGAATAAGTATAAACCCTGAAGAAACAAAAATAATAAATAAAATCATAACAGGCTTCGACTGGTCTCCATTTTGGCTGGCCATAATGAAATTAGCAGATACAGGTATATGCCTAGTATGTAACACTCCTAATACAGGAATGCACATAATATTTGATTGCAAAAAATATGGAAAAACAGGGACAATTTATCTTTTGACAAACTAAAAGAAAGATGAACAGACAAGGATGGAAAAATATAAACCACGGTAATCGACCACTGCTGAAATTGGGTGTGTATGGATTGAATCTAACGAATTTTATTAGAAGACGTCCAAACAAATCCAAAGTAAACAGCGTTTCGAACTAGGCAGGAACATAAATATTTGTATATATACACATAAAAAAAAGTTGTAGATCTAACAGATGAAAAAAAAACAAAGATGAAAGAGGTTTGGAGAAGATAAACCAAAGTACATCAAGGCCACATGACAAAACCGTTAGGTCAAAATTAATAGAGTAGGTATGATTCTAAGTATGGGAATAACCAATCCTTATAAACATAGGAATATAAAACCCTACCATCAAAGAAGAAGAAAGTGGTCACATGAGGCCCATTGAATTAAAGAAATAAAATAACAAATAACAAAATAACTAGTATGGAAGATACGGGGTACTACAAATGATAGGATACAGCGAGTACACTTTACTGAATTTGCATAATTGAACATTGCATCGTGTACACAGTTTATTATATGCTTGGTGTTTCCTTCAGCCGTCATACATTTTCAACCAAAATCCTTCGAATACAGCATACGGCAAGGAAGTTCTTCTTCAATTAAAAGAGATCGAAACATACAAATTTTAATAAATACACAAAACAATGAAGTAATAATGAAAACACGATTATATTATTATACACGATTAGATTATACACCAAAAATATTAATGCCTATCATCGGCAGTCATCTAATGCAAACATAAACCAATGTACGATCATAAAAACACATATTTCATAAGTTATCAATTTTAATCCTCTTTACTTACAAACTAGTTTTTCGAATGCCTGACTTTTTCGATCGCTCACTGGCGTGTCTTAATTTAAGTTTAATAAAATTGCTAACTGCATGAATGGTCGGTATCCCGTAGTCACCACACATACCGGTGATTCTGATCAACTTAAACACATTTGTTTTATCTGCAAATTTGACTTTTGGGCCAGTTCTACCGACGCCTGTCCAAGTACAAAGTCCAAAAAAATGTCTATCGAACAGCAAGTCCAAACAGTCTTGCATCCGCCTCACCGGATTGTCGCGAGTGATGCGACTAGTTAACCACGATAACACAGATTTAAAAAATTCCTTATCGGTCCCCAACCGTTCCTCAAAGTTAACTAATTCTTCTTCTGTTTTTATAGTCTGGAACCTAAATTCCTTCGGTCTGTTCATTACTAACATCGATTTGGCTACACTGGGTACCGAAAGAATGCCGGGTACTTCCGAAAGAATATCGGGTATTTCCGAGAGCATATCGGATGCTTCCACAGTACTAACGGGTCTATTGAGTAGAATAACCCTTGATTCTTCAGCTGTTTCTGATGATGTATTCGTACCCGTATTTATCACTGTCTTGATTTCGTTAAACTTGGATACCACCATCTGTCTTAATTCTTTAATTTCATTTTCCATCCGTCGTAGGTACTGCAAAATAACTTCGTCTGTTGCGCTGTCATTGTTGGGAAGAGCTGTTGACGGAATCTTTTCCGATACTTCAACTCTTGGTTCACAGCTTGTAGATGATTGTGATGACAATGTCGCAATAGAAAACTACGAGAAAATGCAAATATTATTATTATTATTATAGTGTATTGTTCAACGGACGTAAGTCCAATAGAACATATTAAATTCTTACTATCTAAATATTAAATTATCAGGTCTATACATAAGTTTTGACGCCTTTTTTACGGAGTTCCAAGCCTCATAGGCCCGAATAGCCATCGATTTTATTCAGAAAAGTAATTTTCGTCACTTTGTACAACCTTTTCCCATCTTTTGGGGAGATTGTGGATTCCTTCATAAAAAAAAGAAATCCTGTTTGGACGCAATCCATGTTTCGATCTAATTTTTCAGTTCGGCACACATCTGGAAGTGCTGCTCGGTCAAGCAATGCTTCATCGACCCGAATAGATGGTAAATCTATCCCCGCAATATCTGGGCTATCGGAGCTACCGCAGCGTTCTTCTTCTTCCATACTAAAATTGCCACTTGCAAACCAATGAAACCACCTCTGGCACGTTCTTTCCGATAAAGCGTGATCGCCATAATATTTCCTTATTATACGATGGGTTTCGGTGGATGAAATTTTCATCACAAAGAAATGAAGGAGAATTCCCCACAAAATCGCTTTTTCTGGAACGAATGTGTTCATTTTGCAACCACGCGAAAAATACTTTGTTTACTAATTGATGAAATGACAGCTAGGGGCATACAAACCCTGAATATGACACTGCAAAATAACAGTGTTACCAGATTTCAGAAAAGTAAAAAAATTAAGTAAACGACGCATGTATAAAAATCGTCAAAACTTATTTATAGACACGATAGTTCACGAGATCAGGCCATTCTAACAAAACCCTATTTTTGAATGTGAATGCGCAGATGTGGTAGTGTGATAAAAACTTAGTTGGTGAAATATATTACACATGCGGTTATCGGTGCATTGTTCGTGTAAGAGTTACTTATGTTTGGTAGTCTAAATGTGTCTCTTGTACGTGAAACTCTTTCCGGTGCATATACATACACATTCTCTAACAAATAGATTGCATTAATGTCAAATTGTCGTCTAAAAGCAAGCGCCTGTAAATCCAACAGAGAAGCGTGATCAGGGCATAGTACTTAGTCCCAACCATGGCACATTGCGAAGCGCCAATCTACTAAACCTGCGCTGAATCGTCTCAAGTCTATTGTCTATAACTTTCAAACACATGGGGTCCTTATAGTCTTTCGCATTGCGTGTGACAAATCTTAACATTCTATTGGCCTTTGCTATAACTGTTCAATAATGGTCATTAAACTTTAGTTTGTGGTCAAGTACTGATACTAAGGTGATGAATAATATTGTTGCGATCTAGTTGATCGTAGCAACAATCTCGTGGTTCGAATAATTTTCGTCTCGAAGCAACAGTTGTCGAAACTATACGAAAGCTGCACTGGGTTTTTTTGTTAAAAATGTTAAAAATGTGTTAAAATTGTATTATTACATTTATCGACGCACAACGAGAGGCAGTTGGACGAACACCATTAACAAAAAAAAGTGTTCTTAAGTGACTTTTTTCGAAAGTAAAACAGACTGATTTATAGATTCAGTGTATAAAGTGTCTACATGACAGCAAAAGTCCATAACCTTTACACTCTCAGACACAAACGTATAGGGATAATTCCATGCTGACGAACAGAAACATAGTTCTTGCAACATGATAATAGTGCGTCATGAAAAACTATTTCAAATATTTTGACGTTTAGAGGGAGAATATATATCTATAAATATTGGAATCTAATTGAGGATCTTTCTTATGTATTGGTATTAATTATCCACGAATACTTCCAAATGTTAGAAAATTTACAATTACACATCGACGCTATTACACAAAATGCGAATATCTACATTAGAATATTTTCTTAATATAACTAAATATATAACTATTAAAGTAAATATATAATTTACAGATGGTTTTAATTTTTCACTTACTTTCGATTTTTGCAAACTTGCTTCCGGTTCTACTTGATCATCGCGTTTTCTTCTCTTCGGACCTTTAAATATTGAAAAAACAAGAAATAAGAAAAATGTCACTAATTATTCTTAGCAATAATTAAAAATATTTAAGGGACCACCATAGCAAATAGTTACATTTCCGTGGTTCCGTTCATTCAAACACTAACTTGCTCATTACCAATCTCTCGTAGATATTTCTGATTGTTCAACCGTTGGTAGACCAAGGAAAATTAGCTTTCACTTATACAATTTTATGATACAATCGTTAAAAAAAAATCTAAAAGTTTAATCGCATGATTGACATTTACGAAAAAAAAACTGTATGTATTAGGTCTAAGCTTCTATTTTTGATCATTGCAAATTTAAAAAAAAAATAATTCAAAGTTTTCACTACATCACAAGCATTGAATATTGTATTAACTAACTGTAGATAAATTTTAACTCACAATAAAGTATAGTAGCTCGAATTGGAGACAAGAATTTCTACTGGAAACATAAAGGACGATATAATATTCCAGGTGCAAAAACATTGTTCTTGCCTAGAAACCCTCTAATGTATACATACTAGTGATGGATTGGGTGCCAATTGCGATCGATAGAATCCGGGGATGCAGCGGGTTTTAGTTGACCCGTTAGAACTGTCGACCGAAGAAATAATAAACTTGAAACGGAATCCGTGAAAGAACTAACCAAGAGCCGGAAACTTTGAACCTACTGGTGGGGGTGGGGAGGCAAACCACTTTTCATTTGTATACACGCCATAAACGCTCCCATAATCTTCACTAATATATACCCCACCTTATCCAACTGTACCCTTAAAAAACTTACTTGTTTCAAAGACTTCCGTGTCAGTGTCTCCAACTCCCTTGTTGGTGCCAATAGTTATTGGTTCAGTTTTGATACCAAAGTCGTGTAACGTAAAAATTGCCTCTTGAAAAGTAATGCCTGTGTCGCCGATTTCTATTTCATCTGTCAATGGGTCCTTGCTGCTGCAATACGAAGAGCTTGCTTCATCCTGCAAAGCTACTATTTGCGGTTCCGTAGTGTGATCGTTGAAAAGGTCTTCATCGAATAATTCTTCTTTTATTACCTTCGACGGATCAATCAATTGCTAAAATTAAGAAAATAAACAACGTATCAAAGTTTACGTTTCTGTAAAACGACGAAAATGTTAATAACTTACCGCTGAAGCGACTGCTGATTTCGTACCGTTGCGTGCGTTTTGTGAATCTTCCATAACTACAGGTAGTAAAATACACGAAGAAATCCTAACCACCGAAAAACAATGCAAACAATTTACTGCTTTTAACAGGAGACGAACGAATACTTTTCGTATCTCTGAGTTTTCTTTCGTGGAGTATTCCCAAATTTGATACAGAAGCACAAGCAGAAACCGACGCGTCGGGACAATGTTTTGTTTGCGTTGTGTTCATATGAAGCAACAAATGACAGCTGAAGTACTGTCACTTAAGGCACGTGTACACCACGCAAAAAGGCTTTACTGCACATAGAAAAGGCGTAATTTAGTACTAAAAGTTTTGTAAATTTTGTGTGCTAAACTTTAGTATGCGCTTCAAAAAATTGTCACCCATTTATTTCAACGATATTTTTAAGGCAAAAGATTTTTGTAGTCGTGTAGATCGTCTCCATTGTCGTCATCGTCTTTGTTTTTAGCAGTGTCGTCATTACCGTCGTTGCTGTTTATGTCACCAGAAGCAGCAGATAACGCCTCGGGATTTGAAGCACCAGATGGTGATTCGCCTGCAACGATACAGCCTCTACGCCGATCTTCGCGATTTCAAAAACCGTCGCGGTGGTTGTCGCTGTACCAGCAATCTTAAGAAGGGGAGATGTTAGGACCCTGTGCCGCTCACTAGGCTTAAGATTGTCAACTGTCAACATAATGAGATGAGAAGCGCTTTTTTGCTCCCCAGCCTTCTAACCGGGCAGACTAGAGATGTGCACGTTGAGTAAGAGTGAGTGAGTGATTTGAAACCTTCGAGAGAGTGAATGAATATAAATCAGCACGAAGAGTTTTTATGACTCCTTTATGACTCCTTTAATCACTCTTTTGCGTTTATACTCACTCTCACTCCCTGTGCCGACTAGAAACTCACTCAGGAGTGAGTAAAAGAGTATTATCACTCTTTGGATTATAATCACTCAGTAAGAGTGAGTAAAAGAGTATTATCACTCTTTTGGGATTGTAAGCACCGAGGATGAGTGAGAAAACGTGTTTTATCACTCTCTTTGGCTTTTATTCACCGGCCGCCAGGGGATACCCTTCCTACGTTTACTGGACGTTTTCTCACTCATCCTCGGTGCTTGCAATCCCAAAAGAGTGATAATACTCTTTTACTCACTCTTACAGAGTGATTATAATCCAAAGAGTGATAATACTCTTTTACTCACTCTTACAGAGTGATTATAATCCAAAGAGTGATAATACTCTTTTACTCACTCTTACAGAGTGATTATAATCCAAAGAGTGATAAAACAGTTTTACTCACTCCTGAGTGAGTTTCTAGTCGGCACAGAGAGTGAGAGTGAGTATAAACGCAAAAGAGTGGTAAAAACATAAATGCTGTGTAATATTTTTTAATGAATCTCAAAAGAGTGAGTAAAGGTTTCAAATCTTTAAACCCACTCTTTGACTCCGATTCAAATAATTGAAAAGAGTGATTATTCTCATCTCTAGGGCAGACGCGGTGATTATGATATGCATGTAAATTTGTACAATTATAGTTGCTAATTGTGTTCATGTTATTTTAGAAAAATAAACTGTTTTGACCGATACCGGGATACGGATATATGACATGGCCATGCCCAGCACGACGCGTTCAACTGTGAGCGGACCAAGAAGAAGCAGAGGTTTGCGATCCTGCGGGATGGATCTGTGGGGAAATATTCATAATGAAAAATGTTATTAGACCTGTTTGTACGAACGCAGCCGGACACTCAAGTGCGCTCTCCGCGAGAAGTCTCTCGCCGGTTGAAAAGTACGAGTATCCAGGGATGAGATAGAAGGACGATCTGCAGATCGTCATCTCGTCTCCGATCAGGATGCGTGAATCGGGTTTAAGCAGTGGAGAGATAATGTGGTGGTGATGTGACACTGCACATTATTTTAATAAACTATAAGTATTTGTTTTGTGTATTGTTATTTACGTTGTATCGTTTCTATTACTTTAGTTTTTATGTTTCGTAGTATGTTCGTGATGTCTTGGAGAAAACTACTTATCAAAACCCTGCGGACACGTTGACTTTATGAACATTAAGTTCATATTTGAATACTATCCAGATAAGAACTATAACCGTGCATCTACACCTAGCGGTCTTCCCAGGTGCGATGGCCAACGAAAATGTCCGCTAAGCACGATCGTTACTTGAGTTTCATCATGCCAAGTCGTCCGCCTGATTTTTCACTGGATCAGACGGTGGAAAAGCTAACATGCCTGTTCGACACCCACAAGGCGCGTGGAGGAGTTCAAGTGTTTACTGTAAGTGTGTGGTTTGAAGGATGAAATCGACGCAGAGATCAGGACGCGGTTGCAAGCCCGCATCGTGGATAAGATCTATGGCGACCTTGCAGTAATTATCGTCAGAATGTCATCGCTTGAACAATTTGAAAAAGGATAGCGCAATGATCGAGGCGCCAGCACTAGAGCAATTATCGCGTACAACGATAGTCCAGCCAGCCGAAGCGCAAAGCTACGAAAAACCCGTGTTGGTCATCCGGAGAGCTTCATTGGAGCCACGATTGCCCTATTGATCACACCGATGCATGACTTGTTCCCGAATGGGCCACAAAGAGGGCTTTTGCAAAAACATGAAGTCACTTAAGCCAGCATACGCTTCTGGAAGCAACGTAAAACGCACCTGAGGATGGTGGCAGTGAGCGTTCTTTAGGTGACAACCTACTCTTGCAAGGAGAGTTTTATGTAAAGTTGGAATAAACGGGCAGACGAAAGAAGCAGTGGTCCTTTGCAAGTCCCAGAGGATATATTCTCAAGGTTTTCCAACTGTACGATAGTAAGATATTATGCAAAATCGACTTAACAGACGCCTTTCTCCAAATCTAAATTGAGCCACTATACAGACCACTACTAACTTTAAACATGCGTAGAGGTTGTTGGAGATAGGCAATTCCTACCCCTCAACAGATCCTAGTTGAACAGACAGCTATGACACTTCTGGTCCAGGGAGGCAAACATTGCCCAACCTTATGAACTATATTGTTATAATTATTCCGCCAATAGACGTACAAGAAAACGCATGTGTTGTTCTCTTCATTGTGCTTATGTATTCAGTCCGAACTAAACCCAACACATATGTGTAAAAACTGCGTAACCCCCAACAGGTTATGGGCCCAGACAGGATATAATTATCCTGGGAAAGTTCGATTGTACAGTGAAGAAAGGCTAGTTTTGCTAAAGGAACGTGCGCGTCGGTTTTGTGTGTTGTACGGTATAGTGTGCGAAATAAAATGGCGGAACCAGGAAAACTCTCGTTTGCAAAATTGAACAATTCGAACTACAGTACTTGGAAGTTTCGAATGGAGATGCTTCTGATTCGAGAAGAAATATGGTATGTGATCGCTGATCCGAAACCGGAATCACCAGCGGAGAAATGGGTCAAGGATGACCGCAAGGCGCGTGCCACGATGGGGCTTTGCATAGAGGATAATCAAGTCAATCTGGTAAAAGACATACCTTCGGCAAAAGAGTTTTGGGAAAAATTACGTGCGTTTCACGAGAAGACGACAGCAACGTCGCGAGTGTCGGTCCTAGGCAAAATATGTGACATGAAGCTGATCGAGGGTGGCGACATGGAAAACCATTTAATGGAACTCGAGAGTTTATTCGATAAACTCACAATAGCGGGTCTGGTGCTTCAGCCAGAGCTACGAGTTGCAATGATTCACCGGAGCTTGCCGGAGTCATATGGTGGGCTGGTAACTGCATTGGAGAGTCGTCCGGATTCCGAGTTAACGGTGGAAGTCGTTAAGTCGAAGCTGCTCGACGAAAGCGAGCGACGAAAAGATCGGTCAGGCAACACTAGCGAACCTAAAGCCATGAAAGGTTACGTGAAGCAAAGCTACAAAACAGTGTGCTATAAGTGCGGTAAGCCGGGTCATTTGAAACGAAACTGCCGTTTCAAGGAACTGAAACAAAATGGTTCCCGCGCTCAGTTTAACAGTATGTGTTTCTTGTCTGGTTCATATCAGACAAATGGGTGGCTGAACGATAGTGGTGCCAGTTGTCACATGACCAGTGATAGGAAATTCTTCGAAAAGTCCTTTCAACAAAAGGAACCTAGCGTCGCTTTGGCCGACGGGAACATTATCGAAGCAAGTGGTATTGGTTATGGAACGGTGCGTTGTGTTGGTGCAAATGGTGGCGTCATGAACATTACGTTGAAAGACGTCTTATATGTTCCGTCGTTGGCAACAGGTCTCATTTCAGTAGACAAAATGGTTGCCAATGGGTATACTGTGGTCTTCAAATCTAATGGGTGTGAAATCAGTGATAAGAATAATAAGCCAATGCTCAGATGTGAGCGTACAGATTGCTTGTATGCGCTGAGATTAGTTGAAGTATCCAAAATGGCGGAGAAAAAGGCGCACAACACAAATTGCAAGCACATGTGGCATCGTCGATTTGGTCATCGTGACTCGTCCGTCATCTCGAAGATATCGAATGAAGAATTGGCTACCGGAATGAAAATCGCGGACTGCGGTATTCAGGAATCCTGTGAAATTTGCATCCAGGGCAAATCAGCGAGAAATCCATTTCCAAAGAAATCGGAAATAAAATCGATAAAAGTGTTGGATTTAGTTCACACAGATCTCTGTGGTCCGATGCGGACAACAACACCAGGAGGGAAGCGGTATGTCATGACTATGATAGATGATTTTTCCCGTTTTACTGTCGTTTATTTGCTAGAGAAGAAGTCTGACGCTGCAGAGAAAATCAAAGAGTATGTTCGATTTGTGGAGAATCTTTTTGCTCGAAAACCGAGAATAATACGATCCGATGGTGGAGGCGAGTACGTTAACGACAATTTACGTACTTTCTACGCAAAGCAAGGGATAAAGGTACAATACACAACAGCTCATTCACCGCAACAGAATGGTGTGGCAGAGAGGAAGAATCGATCTCTAGAGGAAATGGCAACAACTATGCTCCTTGGCGCAGGGCTTGACAAGCGATACTGGGGTGAAGCGATTATGACAGCAGCATACTTACAGAACAGATTGCCTACGCGCTCTATAAGTATGACCCCGTATGAGAAGTGGTTTGGAAGGAAGCCGGATTTGGGACATCTAAAGGTGTATGGTTGCCCAGCATACGTGCACATTCCAAGTGTCAACAGAGGAAAATTTGACAGTAAGGCAAGAAAGTTGATTTTTATTGGATATTCTGATGAGCACAAAGGTTATCGTTTCGTGGACACAGAAACGAATAGGATCACAATTAGCCGGGACGCAAAATTCCTGGAGGGTGATGGTGCTATGATCAATAAGAAATCAATCAAAAGAGAAGTTAAGAAAACGCCTGTAAAATCAGTAAAAGTAGATAGCCGAGATGATTCTCTTTTGGATAGTATTGTGGAATACTATATTACGACGCATCCAAGAAACGAAACCATAGAGGAAGAAGCTGCGGATGCGTGCACAGATAGTCTATATTTCGATACGACTGACGTTAATGAAGCCGAGGATCAATTGGTTTCATTGGAAACGGATAACACCGATCAACTAGGAGACGGTGATGTGACCTCGTTAAGGCGTTCCAGTCGTGTAAATCGAGGTATACTGCCGAGTAAATTGACTGACTTCGTAGTAAGTGTTGCAGCGCACACGGCAGAGGAGCCAACATGCTATAAGGAAGCGATTTCGAGTGAAAATCGTAATTCTTGGAAGCAGGCGATGGACAGCGAGATCCAATCGCACAAGCAGAATAAAACATGGGAATTAGTTCAACTTCCCGAAGGAAAACGAGCATTTGGCAGTAAATGGGTCTACAAGCAGAAACGCAACGAATCGGACGAGATCGTGCGGTACAAAGCACGGATTGTAGCCCAAGGGTACAACCAACGATATGGAGAGGACTACGATGAAGTTTACGCTCCGGTCACGAAGCATACTACTCTTCGCACACTGCTGGTGCCAGCTGGTAAGAAAAACATTTATTTGCAGCATCTGGATGTCCGCACTGCTTATCTCTACGGAGAGCTAGATGAAGAGATCTTCATGCGTCAGCCCCATGGATACGAGGTTCCTGGAAAGGAGGAGTTCGTGTGTCGGCTGAGAAAAAGTATATATGGACTGAAACAATCAGCTCGATGCTGGAACGAGAAGCTCTCTGGTGTACTGGGAAACTTGGGGTTCGTTGCTAGTTCTGCAGATCCATGTTTGTTCACGCGGAACAGAAACGGTGAAAAGGTATATCTTATCGTATACGTTGATGATATTCTTGTAGGTTGTGAAAACAAGAAAACTATATCAGAAGTGTATGAGGACTTGAAAGAACATTTTGAAATTGTTTGTCTTGGTGATGTAAAGTTTTTTCTAGGCGTAGAGATTCAAAAGGAATGTGGCATTTACAGTATCGGGTTAACAAATTACATTAACAAGCTAGTGAACAGGACGGGACTTAGCGATGCGAAAACTGTAAAAACACCAATGGACCAAGGTTTTTTGAAAAATGTAATTGATAGCGAGTTACTAGAAGATAGTACTAAGTACCGATCTGTGGTAGGAGCACTATTGTACGTAGCGGTTTGTGCACGGCCTAATCTTATGACAACAGCTACGATACTGGGAAGGAAGTTCAGTGCCCCAACGGAAAGTGATTGGGTGGCAGCCAAGCGTGCCGTTAGGTATCTTAAGGGTACCAGAGATTGGAAGTTAAAGCTAGGTAGTGAGCCCGACAGAATCGACTGCAGTGATTTGGTCGCATTTTCTGATGCAGACTGGGCAGGAGATTCTTCAACGCGAAAATCTACTACTGGTTTCGTGGTATATTTCTCAGGAGGAGCAGTATCCTGGGCAAGTCGTCAACAGAGCAACGTTACGCTATCCACGATGAAAGCAGAGTACGTTGCATTAGCAGAGATTTGCCAGGAGGTGTTGTGGTTACGCCGTCTTCTTGGAGACCTTGGAGAGGTTCAACGTAACGCAACAATAATGAATGGGGACAATCAAGCTTGTCTTTTGTTTGCTCGGTCAGAGAAATCTAGCAAACGCTCGAAGCATATAGAAACGAAACATCATTTCGTACGGGATCTGTGTCAACAGGGAGATGTTGAACTAAAGTATTGTCCAACTGATGAAATGAACGCAGATATATTAACAAAGCCATTAGGTACGGTAAAACACCACAAG
This sequence comes from Anopheles marshallii, assembly GCF_943734725.1. Taxonomy (NCBI): domain Eukaryota; kingdom Metazoa; phylum Arthropoda; class Insecta; order Diptera; family Culicidae; genus Anopheles; species Anopheles marshallii. Next base: position 46,509,275 of record NC_071327.1, read on the forward strand.
TTCGCGACTAATTTGGGGTTAAAAGAAACATAGTTGAGGACTAATAATTGAGGAGGAGTGTTGGAGATAGGCAATTCCTACCCCTCAACAGATCCTAGTTGAACAGACAGCTATGACACTTCTGGTCCAGGGAGGCAAACATTGCCCAACCTTATGAACTATATTGTTATAATTATTCCGCCAATAGACGTACAAGAAAACGCATGTGTTGTTCTTTTCATTGTGCTTATGTATTCAGTCCGAACTAAACCCAACACTTTATGTGTAAAAACTGCGTAACCCCCAACAGAGGTTTGTACTACTACAACCGCTAACCGCCCGGCATTAAAGTTGCTCCAGCTGCTTTCTAGTAACTGATGGATACAATGCTTGTAGGGCTTAAGGGCGTAACAGGATATCTGGATGATATCATTGTAGGAGGAAGTAGCGAACACGAGCACGATACCAATTTGGCAGAAGTATTACATAGGCTTCAAGAATACAGGTTTACAATACGAGCTGACAAATGTGCGTGTAAACAGAATCAGATCCCGTACCTTGTACAAATGATCGACAGCCACGGGTTACGACCAGATCAGTCGAGCTTATCAAGACGCTCCCCGAACCAAAAGACATATCCGGTGTATCCGCAAATCAAAGCAATGGTGATAAATGCGCTACAAATGACTCCACTTCGTTTTGCAGATCTCATCAGAGAAACACAGATAGACCCCTTTATGCAAAAAGTCATGCGTTACATACAGGAAGAATGGCCCATTAGTACAACCTACACAGCAGAAATTTCACGTTTCTTCGCGCCTTATCAATCGTCGAGTGTTGTATTTTGTTCGGTGAGATGGTGGTGATTTCTCAAATCCTACAACAAATACATCATGGTCATTCCAGCATACAACCGGAATGAAATCATTAGCCAGGAGTCATTTCTGTTGGTCGTCCTGGGACTCTGACGTTACGGACTGCGTTACGGAAAATATCATGCGTGCCAGACAGTTGCAAGACCACCTTCTCATTTGAAGGTCCCTGTAAATGGCCAAAAGCAGCTGGTCCACGTGGACTGTGCTGGTCCGATAGACGGAGGCCTCTGTCTCATGGTAATAGATTCATTCTCGAAGAAGCCTGAGATATTCCGAACGAACAGCACTACGTCGGAAGCAACTATAGTCATCTTATGCAGAATATTTGCCCGCTTCGGAGTGCCAACCATACTAGTATCCGATAAAGGTACGCAGTTTGCTAGTGAACATTTTAAGTCATTTTGCTTTCAAAACGCCATCGAGCATATGACGACAGCACCCGATCATCCGTAGTCCAACGGGCAGGCTGAAAGGTTCATTGACACTGTCAAGCGGACTGTTAAGAAGACATCAGCAGATGGGAAAACAATGCAAGAGGCGTTAACGCATTTCTTCTGGCCTTCCGAAGAACTCCAAGCTCCGTGTTGGAAGGAACAAAATCACTGGCGGAGATAATGTTAGGTAGACCAATGCGAACAACATTAGATCTATTACGTCCACCGCCCGCCGAACGCTTATCAGCCGGTTTAGTAGGTAAGAACCGTAGAGAATTTCGACGGTCCGATCTAATTTACGTTAAGTGTTACTCTCGCAGTGGTAGCAACTGGATAGCTGGAACCATCGTAAAGCGGATTAGAAATGTAACGTCGTCATCATCATTGTTGATCAGCAGAATTTGTCGTTTTACCCCTTGATATTCTTTTGGATTCCTGGCACCCTACTACGCAATCGAGAACCTCAACAACCGATTCATCACCGCTTCAACACGCTGCACCTATGTACAATGGCGAATCGATTGACCCTCATCCACGTACATCAACAGCACGAATCGATACGCATAAGGCCTCAAACGGGTCACAGCGGCATCCAACAACAGCGACAGGATACCCAAGGGAAACATTTCCCAAAGGGAACATTTAGACCTAGCGCCATACAGAACTCAGAAGTGTTCGCTCTAACCGCTATTTCTCTCCTGCTTGCACCCGCACGGAATGGTAACGCTCATCGATGGGTCGACCGTTTTGAGAGAAATATCTCATGCTTTGCACTTCTCCTCCGTCATTCTCGCACACTTGTACACGTAGCGCATATCGGTCTTGTATGTATAGGTGGGTTTAATGTCACACATAGGCGAATTGTCAAGCTGAGCGTTTTATGACTTTGAATTAGTGTGTGACCCCCCATGTGATAATGCATTAGCTCCACACGATTTGCCTTGTTTTAACCCAACTTTTTGATCGTGTATTAGCCTGCACCAATGCATCGCTAACAAAAAATATTTCCAACTACAACTAATCTCCAAAGAGCATGATCCACTATAGAGTGTAATTTTGCTCACTTAATGCACTTAAGCTTTTCACGCATAGTGAGATACTGAGTGTATCAGCTCTTATCCGTCCGCACGTTTTTGTTTCATCTTGGTCCTTCATTGCCCAGTACAAAATGCTGACACTTCTCGAATAGTCGGCTTCTTTCTAGCACAGTATCCAGCAACAGTATAGTGCTGGAATTATTGCGTTGGACACCGCGCGTGACTCCTTGGAATTGATACAGATCAAGTAGCAGATTCGCGTAAGGAACTCCACATCACAAGAGACTTAACTCGGGAACGGGAAGGATATGCATCCCTACGAGTCTGACCGTACGGGCCATAAGCCTTCAGCTTCAGCCTTCAGTCGCAATAAGGATATATTATGCAATAGATTACCACTGATATCTGTGACCAGCATTAAACCGATGGTTTTCTCTCAACTCCACATTGATGTCGCTGGTGTTGCCATTGGTGATGGCGTGGCCAGAGGATGGTTGAAGCATTTTACGTCTTGACACTGGTACAAACAGTCAAACAAATGAAATGTAACTTCCAGTGTTGTGTTAACAGGTTTGTTCTCACCTGCTGACTTTTATATATTTCAAGTTCGATCTGTTTAAATGTAATGGTTAATGCATACTGTAAAATATTCAAAAAAATAACCATACAAATGGAACAAGAAGAAGACGCAAAAGTGCTACCAAAGCGTGATCCATTTTGACCACGTAAAATTCTAATTTAATAGTATAAAAGGACAACATTTTTTCACCAGAAGATGGGAAAGCAACTTCCTACGCAAAGTCATCAAATTTCTCCGCAACAGTATTCTGTACAAAGAAATATAACCATCCATATGTCATCTAGACCATCCAGACCACCATCACCTACAGTAACGAGGCGAATGAAGCTGTCCAGCTCAAAGTCTCTGTAAAAGCAATAAACAACAAGAAACAGAAAGCAACTTCAGTTCATCAAGTGCACATCAGCGATCCATTCGAGTTACCATTCAGACCAGTCTTCAAGAGCCAGCGCCCACAGCCCAATTCATTGCCTCAACAGACAAGAACAGCCCTTTTCAAGGCTACACCTTCGTTCTCATTCTGTTTGCTGGCTTGAATCGGTGCCCACGGGTAGGACTACAGTAGTACAGCCTCTTTTTTCTGAATTATGTTTGGGAGTTGTCCAACCGAAGTTGGGTCCTATTTTTATTTTTCCTTCCAACTGCTGGGAGTTAGGTCCCAGACAACTTTGCTTCCCTACTACATGATTACTAGCAAAAGCATTTTCTTGTCGAATATCGGAGCGATAACTCGCAGAAAGTCTTCCTCGTCGGAGATCGGAGCGATATCTCGCAGAAGATCTTCCTCGTCGGAGATCGGAGCGATAACTAACTTTCGTTCGGACATGCCACCACTTTTATACTGTGCTGGCCATGTATCGAACTTTCCTGTCTCCTTACCATTCGTGTTTGATCCTGTCTGTTTTTCGTTTGTTCGCCTATTCTTTCGTTCCTCTCCTACAAACAAGGATCTTATTGTTCTAGCTTTACCGGTTGTCGAGCTTGGGTTTACCTAGGAACAAAGGACTGATTGTATTCGTCGTGTCCAGGCAAAACTTCCCAACTAGCAATTTGGTTAGTACCCTCTTTTTTGCCTAGGTGGCGCTTTTTGTGTCTTGGCTAATTACGACGCTCTGGTCGCCACATATGTTTTAGCAGCAATCCCCATTCACCATCAATATATTACTTGTTTCCACCATAATGCAAATGCAGCAACTAACTGCATGATGACAATCTAATTGTGCATCCAATAATGATTCTTATCTTCGACAAGAATGAGAAGATGATTTTTTATACAACATTTGAACAATAACAAGACAAAATAACTGGCATTTTTCAATCATATACACATTTGTCAGTTAACAGCTTCGACAGCGAGTCAACACGATGCAGGGTATTTGCGTCACCGGAACATCCTCAATGGCCCAATCTGCTGCAAGGCGGAACTATTCGGGACCACATTTCGGAGGACCAAACTCGGTTGAGAATAGTTCCCAAACTCCGGATTTTGTTTTGTTACGTATGGAAGATACAGTGTACCACAAAATACAGGAACAACGAGCACACTTTACTAAATTTGCAAAATTAAACATTGCATCGTGTACACAATTTATTATATGCTTGGTGTTTCCTTCAGCCGTCATTCATTTTCAACCAAAATCCTTCGAATACAGCATACGACAAGGAAGTTCTTCTTCAAATAAAAGAAGAAGTTGAAACAGACAAGTTTGAATAAATATACAGAACAATGAAATAACAATGAAAACACAAATAGAATATACATCAAAATTATTAATACTTATCATCGGCAGTCATCTAATGCATAACATATAAATGCGTAACATAACACAAACCAATATCGACCATAAAACACGTATTTCATTAGTTTTATTCATTATCAGATTTATTCTTCCTTATTACACAACTAGTTTTTCGAATGCCTGACTTTTTCGATCGGTCACTGGCGTGTTTTAATTTACATTTAAGAAAACTGTTAACTGCATGAACGGTCGGCATCCCGTATTCACACATACCGGTGATTCTGATCAACTTAAACACATTTGTTTTATCTGCAAATTTGATTTTTGGACCAGTTCTACCGTTGCCTGTCCAAGTACAATGGCCAAAAAAATGTCTATCAAACAGCAAGTCCAAACAGTCATGCATCCGGTTCGCCGGATGGTCGCGTTTGATGCAACTAGTTAACCACGATAACACAGATTTAAAATACTCCTTATCGGTCCCCAACCGTTCCTCAAAGTTAGCTAATTCTTCTTCTGTTTTTATAGTCTGGAAATTAAATTCCTTCGGTCTATCCAATACAAATACTGATCTAGTTACATCGGCCGGTACTTCCAAAAGAATATCGGGTATTTCCGAACGAATATCGGATGCTTCCATAGTACTAACGGGTCTATTTGGAAGAATAGCCCTTGATTCTTCAGCTGTTTTAGATGATGTATTCGTACCCGTATTTATCACTGACTTGATTTCGTTAAACTTGGATTCCACCATCTGTCTCAATTCTTTAATTTCATTTTCCATCCGTCGTACGTACTGCAAGATAGCTTTCTTTGTTGCGCTGTCATTGTTGGAAAGAGCTGTTGACGGAATCTTTTCCGATACTTCAACTCTTGGTTCACAGCTTGTAGATGATTGTGATGACAATGTCGCAATAGAAAACTACGAGAAAATGCAAATATTATTATTATTATTATAGTGTATTGTTCAACGGACGTAAGTCCAATAGAACATATTAAATTCTTACTATCTAAATATTAAATTATCAGGTCTATACATAAGTTTTGACGCCTTTTTTACGGAGTTCCAAGCCTCATAGGCCCGAATAGCCATCGATTTTATTCAGAAAAGTAATTTTCGTCACTTTGTACAACCTTTTCCCATCTTTTGGGGAGATTGTGGATTCCTTCATAAAAAAAAGAAATCCTTTTTGGACGCAATCCATGTTTTGATCTAATTTTTCAATTCGGCACACATCTGGAAGTGCTGCGCGGTCAAGCAATGCTCCATCGACCCGAATAGATGGTAGTCGGAGTGCGCAATATCTGGGCTATCGGAGCTACAGGAGCGTTTTTCTTTTCCATACTAAAATTGCAAACCTTCTTGTAAACCAATGAAACCACCTCTGGCACGTTCTTTCCGATAAAGCGTGATCGCCATAATATTTCCTTATTATACGATGGGTTTCGGTGGATGAAGTTTTCATCTCAAAATATTGAAGCAGAATTGTCCGCAAAAACACTTTTTCTGGAACGAATGTATTCATTTTGCAACCACGCGGAAAATACTTTGTTTACTAATTGATTGACTAATTAAAATGACAGCTAGGGGCATATAAACCTTGAATATGACACTGCAAAATAACAGTGTTACCAGATTTCACAAAAGTAAAAAATGTAAGTAAATGACGCATGTATAAAACTCGTCAAAACTTATTTATAGACCTGATAGTACACGAGATTAGGCCATTCTAACAAAAGCCTATTTTTGAATGTGAATGCGCAGATGTGGTAGAGTGATAAAAACTTAGCTAGTGAAATATGTTACACATGCGGTTATCGGTGCATTGTTCGTGTAAGAGTTACTTATGTTTGGTAGTCTAAATGTGTCTCTTGTACGTGAAACTCTTTCCGGTGCATATACATACACATTCTCTAACAAATAGGTTACATTAATGTCAAATTGTCGTCTAAAAGCAAGCGCCTGTAAATCCAACAGAGAAGCGTGATCAGGGCATAGTACTTAGTCCCAACCATGGCACATTGCGAAGCGCTAATCTACTAAACCTGCGCTGAATCGTCTCAAGTCTATTGTCTATAACTTTCAAACACATGGGGTCCTTATAGTCTTTCAAACACAAACACAAACACAAACACAAACTTTCAAACACATGGGGTCCTTATAGTCTTCATTGCGTGTGACAAATCTTAACATTCTATTGGCCTTGGCTATAACTGTTCAATAATGGTCTTTAAACTTTAGTTTGCGGTCAAGTACTGATACTAAGGTGATGAATAATATTGTTGCGATCTAGTTGATCGTAGCAACAATCTCGTGGTTCGAATAATTTTCGCCTTGAAGCAACAGTTGTCGAGCTGCACTACGAAAGCTGCACTGGGTGTTTTTTTTTGTTAAAAACCAATACAATTACATTTATCGACGCACAACGAGAGGCAGTTGGACGAACACCATTAACAAAAAAAAGTGTTCTTAAGTGACTTTTTTTCGAAAGTAAAACAGACTGATTTATAGATTCAGTGTATACAGTGTCTACATGACAGCAAAAGTCCATAGCCTTTACACTCTCAGACACAAGCGTATAGGGATAATTCCATGCTGACGAACAGAAACATAGTTCTTGCAGCATGATAATAGTGCGTCATGAAAAACTATTTCAAATATTTTGACACCCGTTTAGAGGGAGAATATATATCTATAAATATTGGAATCAAATTGAGGATCGTTCTTTGTATTGGTATTGATTATCCACGAATACTTCCAAATGTTAGAAAATTCACAATTACACATCGACGCTATTACACAAAATGCGAATATCTACATTAGAATATTTTCCTAATACACGGAGTAGAAACTTGAAAAAACATAATCGCTGCACACTGCATTTAAACATTTTCAAGGAACGGATGCTTAAATGGCGAATGACGCCATTTAATGACGAAATGATCCGCGGAGGTCACAGAAAAGATCGTAGCACAGGTTTTAATTTCTTTAGAACGGTCAGGCCGCATCGACTTATTTTATCACGAAGACGGATAGTGAGTCCTTGATACGAGGGATTGGTACGCATGGTATTTTATTCCGGTCCGTTTGTGTGAATCGGCACCGCTATCATGCCACCCAAGTAGTGCAGGTTATGTTGCAGTAAATTTTTCCGAACCAAATTTAAAACTTTGTAATTGTTCTCGATCTGAACAATTAAATATTCTTTATGTTCTATTCATGTTTATGTAATATGCAAAAATGTATAAAGTAAATATATAACTTACAGATGGTTTTAATTTTTCACTTACATTCGATTTTTGCAAACTTGCTTCCGGTTCTACTTGATCATCGCGTTTTCTTCTCTTCGGACCTTTAAATATTGAAAAAACAAGAAATAAGAAAAATGTCACTAATTATTCTTAGCAATAATTAAAAATATTTAAGGGACCACCATAGCAAATAGTTACATTTCCGTGGTTCCGTTCATTCAAACACTAACTTGCTCATTACCAATCTCTCGTAGATATTTCTGATTGTTCAACCGTTGGTAGACCAAGGAAAATTTGCTTTCACTTATACAATTTTATGATACAATCGTTAAAAAAAAATCTAAAAGTTTAATCGCATGATTGACATTTACGAAAAAAAAACTGTATGTATTAGGTCTAAGCTTCTATTTTTGATCATTGCAAATTTAAAAAAAAAATAATTCAAAGTTTTCACTACATCACAAGCATTGAATATTGTATTAACTAACTGTAGATAAATTTTAACTCACAATAAAGTAAAGTAGCTCGAATTGGAGACAAGAATTTCTACTGGAAACATAAAGGACGATATAATATTCCAGGTGCAAAAACATTGTTCTTGCCTAGAAACCCTCTAATATATACATACTAGTGATGGGTTGGGTGCCAATTGCGGTTGATAGAATCCGGGGATGCAGCGGGTTTTAGTTGACCCGTTAGAACTGTCGACCGAAGAAATAATAAACTTGAAACGGAATCCGTGAAAGAACCAACCAAGAGCCGGAATCTTTGGACCTACTGGTGGGGGTGGGGAGGCGAACCACTTTTCATTTGTATACACCCCATAAACGCTCCCATAATCTTCACTAATATATACCCCACCTTATCCAACTGTACCCTTAAAAAACTTACTTGTTTCAAAGACTTCCGTGTCAGTGTCTCTAACTCCTTTGTTGGTGCCAATAGTTATTGGTTTAGTTTTAATACCAAAGTCGTGTAACGTAAAAATTGCCTCTTGAAAAGTAATGTCTGTGCTGCCGATTTCTATTTCATCTGTCAATGGGTCCTTGCTACTGCAATACGAAGAGCTTGCTTCCTCTTGCAAAACTACTATTTGCGGTTCCACAGTGTGATCGTTGAAAAGGTCTTCATCGAGCAATTCTTCTTTTATTACCTTCGACGGATCAATCGATTGCTACAATTAAAAAAATAAACAACATATCGAAGTTTAGGTTTCTGTAAAACGACGAAAATGTTAATAACTTACCGCTGAAGCGACTGCTGATCTCGTACCGTTGCGTGCGTTTTGTGAATTGTCCATAATTACAGGTAGTAAAATACACGCAGAAATCCTAACCACCGAATAACAATGCAAACAATATACTGCTTTTAACAGGAGACGAACGAATACTTTTCGTATCTCTGAGTTTTCTTTCGTGGAGTATTCCCAAATTTGATACAGAAACACAAGCAGAAACCGACGCGTCGGGACAATGTTTTGTTTTTACGTTGTGTTCATATGAAGCAACAAATGACAGCTGAAGTACTGTCACTTAAGGCACGTGTACACCACGCAAAAAGGCTTTACTGCACATAGAAAAGGCGTAATTTAGTACTAAAAGTTTTGTAATTTTTTTATCCAGTGTGCTAAACTTTAGTATTCGCTTCAAAAATTGTCGCTGCTTCGTTTTTGGGGGATTTCTCCCAGTTATTAATATTGGTTAAAAATTTCTAATCTAAAGAATATAACGCCAATTTCTTTCACACAAATGAAAAGACAGGGTAGATACTTGTTCATGAATTCCTGAAGAAAGATATCCGAGAGATCGACTTAGACTTTTTAAATTGTCGTGGCCAGTCTTACGACAACGTATTGCTCACGACAGGAAAACGCAGTGGAGTGGCGGTGGGAATTTGGGAAATTAAGGAGCTAGCTATACTATAGCCGTAGATTATTTGCAAGGACCATAGGGAACTGCATTACGACTCACGTTCCGCAAGCATACGGAAAATCTTCCTTTTTTTGGTGTATCGTTCTGCTAGGTGATGCCTGCCATTTCTGGTTCAATGACTTATTTTACCACGTAACCGGAGAGCCATTCCTTGCTTCGGATGGGATGTTCTCTTGTGGCTCCACTGTACAGTGGAGTGCCGATTATCGGGGTGCCATTTAACCGGATAACTTTTTATCCGTGCAGCTTGGAAATGTCCATACATTATAAAATATAAAAAAAATCATTAAACATTACAAAATTCCTATTTATGATGAATTATACGTTTTATCATAAAAAGTGATTGTGCCTATTATCCGTATTTTCCGATTATCCGACAAACGTCGAGTCGCGATAAGCACGAATAATCGGCGCTCCACTTTATCTGGTTATTGATATATTAAGATTGAATTAAGTTCAAGGCAAGATCAATTAATAGTTGACAATTTTAGATTCGAGTTCTACCAAATTTAGCACAACGGTCAAAAGGTTAAACGATTTTTCGGGCCGTGCTGCTGTTTTCTCATTTGTATTCAAATCTGAATCATTTGCTTGGGACACTTTAGTTTTGGCACTGTAATCTCCAACCCGAGTTTTTTCGCGGCCTGCTCGATCCTCCGTTAAGCAAGCGACACGTAAGAGAGCCATATATGGTCCCCGTAGTTTTCACCACCGAGGTGCGGAATGCCTTTTTTAGCGCTAAATTGAAGAGTAGACAAATTAGCTCATCTTCTTGGCGCAGAACCTATTTCATTTTCATTCGTCATCACTTTTGAGTTTATTTTGAATTAAACTTTATTGATTAAACTCTTTGCAGAGTAATGTAAAATACATAATGGTGAATGTAGAGTATTGATCCATGCAATCTAAACGATAAGAATTACAACTCGACTCTACGAGAGTGAGATGTAAACGGGAGACTGGGGGAGGTTAGCGAACTTGCTCAGATGGATGGGCGCGAGTGCAATGAAGAGGACATTATAAGGCATTGAAATTGTAACCATAAGAGAACTCTACAATTTGGCGCAGCCGGTAGGATCAACGGTAAGTTTGGATGAAACATTAAGGCTATGCAACCAGTTACATGTGCTTGTGGTTTAGTATTCCGGTGAATCTAGCAAGCTTTCGAGCCGCGTCAGTTGTCCTGTTGTATTTAGGGCTGTGTGCATAGATGAAAGCACAATACCAGCAAAAGAAGAGTAATAAAATCACTCATTGTTGGCATGGTGCTGAGTGCAAAAAAAGAAAGAAAGATGCGAGGCCGGCAATTTTGACTGTAGCGCTCAGTCAAAAGAGGAATAAATACGAGGCCGGTAGCAATACCGTAGTGCACAGAAAAAGAAAAAAGAGGAAAAAAACAGAAAGAAAAAAAAAAAAGAACAAATGCGAGCCCGGTAACAACACCGTAGCGCACTGAAAATGAAAAAAAGGCGAGTCCGGTACCAACACCAATCGGTACCAAAAACAGGGGGAAACTTTTAACCGATATATGTTGAGGTTGCGTACGTAGGCAGCTTGCTACGACTTTAAATACCAAATAACTGTCGGGGCAAACGATGAAAAGATACGCGACAAACGTCTCGAAGGTACTATGAACCTCGACAATCTGATAAATTATGCTATTAACCGAGAGCTGTTACTATGGTAAAAAGAAAAAGCACACTCGATGCGACAAGAGCAGGGAGTAGTGGCATGGATCAATCAGAACACGAACAAGAAGACATCATCACGAAGGAATTATTGTACTCAACAGTTTAATCGTGTATCTCAAGTATGCACCCGTTGCGGTTCAGGGAGAAAAAATGGTGAAATCACCAGAGTGATTTTAAAAACTGTGTCGCACGGAATGCTGCATGCAACAGATGCGGGAAGTTGGGCCATTTTGCAAGGAAGTGTACAGGCGATCAATACACAGCAAGAACGAATCGATACACTTGGAAAAGACCAGAAGTGGCTAAAGCCTTACGCGATGATGGGGATGTGGTAGCGGTACATCCTTGCGGACATCGGTAGGAGAATACATCACCCAAGGTAGAATGAGGGGATTTTCTTTTTCTTTACTACTTTTCTCTTATATATTTTCTATATTGAAGGATCTGATGAATGTGGTGGGAGGATCAATGAAGTAATTATAATAATAAACAGACTTTATCTTAAATTTGATTTATACTTTTACCAGACACGAATCAGGTATAATAATGGAATGATCATGGGGTTTATTGATCAACATGCAGTCGAATTTCTAATCGACTCAGGGACAATGATCAACAGAATTACAGAACAAGTAAGGTTCAACTTATTAGAAACTAACGCCAGAATTTTCAAAAAGAAATTCCAATGTGAAAGACAGATCACAGCATACGCAACCCAAGAAACATTAAAAGTGTTGACTATATTTGAGGCTTTTATATCCATCAACGAGAGGAAACCCAAGACATATGCAGAATTCTTTGTTATCAAAGGGGCGCAGAGAAGTTTGCTAAGCAAAAGAACAGCGGAAAGGCTAAAGATATTGAAAGTCAGATTGGAAGTTAAAACTATCGTACAAAAAAAAAACCACTCCCGAAATTCCCGAGCATACATAAGTCAAGTTATTTATAGACCACAAAGTAACCCTTAAGAAGTTTGCGTACCTCCGTATACCATTCGCTATGGAATAGAAGGTTGACAAAAAACTTCAAGAAGAAAAAATAGAAAGAATATGCGTCATCCGAACAAATCGATCCAACGTGAGCACTATCCCCTCCCTATAATCGATACACTATTTAATAGACTCAAGGGAGCACTGATATTATCTAAATTGGATATAACATAATAGGCTGATGTTGCTTTATATTTCTAGTTCTAGTATTATCTAGTTACTTTATATTTTTTGTGCAAAATAAATTTAATACATTATAAGAAGATTTATAAAACATGTATTGGGTTACGTATTTGAAGTATTATGCCAAAATCAGAGATGTACCGGGGTCCGATAATAATTTCGGACAGTCTTTCTAGATTGTGCCCACCTTGTAGTACACCATTTGACGAAACTACCGAACACTACGTATGTAAAGCGGTATCTGAGGCTATTGAGACTAAAGTATGGCCAGCAAACCTGTTAAGCTATCTAGCATTCGCCAAAGAGTTAGGAATAGTTAATGGGGTAGTGGTTAGGAGTGATCGTATATTACTGCCAGAGATACTAAGCCAACGAGCATTAGATATCGCACATCGGGGTCATCCTGGAGTGTAGCAATGAAGAGGAACTTACGAGATAAAACCTGGTGACCATATATGGATCGGGACGTGCAGGATCGAATACAAGAATGCGCAGGTTGTGCTGTGGTGAGTCGACAGAATCCTCCAGAACCCATGCAGCGAAAAGAGATGCCCGATAGAGCATGGCAAGAACTAGCGATAGACTTCTTCTCAGCGAAAGAATGCGCCACATTTCTGGTCGTTGTCGATTATTTCAGCCGGTATCTCTCTATCTCCGAAATGAAAACCACCAATGCAATTAACACAATTGAGGCTCTTGAAAACATCTTCCGCCACCACATTTATCCAGAAACAATAAGAGCTGACAATTGCCCTCCTTTTTCAAGTGAAGAATTTACCAGTTATTGCCATGGTAAAATATCCGTCTAGTGCGTATAATTCCGTATTCCGTATATAAAATCCATGAATCCTACGGGCACTCAGAATAACCCAATCAATGAAAAGAGATTGGAGAAAGACAATTGACGAATACGTTTACAGCTATAACACTACGCCACACTCGGTCACCGGTAAATCTCCAATGGAACTACTAACTGGAAGACCGGTGAAAAATTTACTTCTTTCGCTACGAACAGATCCATATTGGTACCGCGATGAAGAAACCAGGGACAGAGATTATATTTAAAAAATGCAAGGAAAGCTATACGCGGACGCAAGACATAATGCTACAGAGTCTCCAATAGCGGTAGGAGATTCAGTACTAATTCGAAATCACGAAATAGGGAAACTAGAACCTATTTTTCGGCCAGAACATACAGTCGTTCAAAGAAAAGGAACGGACGTAATAGTTACAAGTACAGATGGAGATAAACACCGTCGCCCAATATCCCATCTGAAAAGATGGCCGGTAGCACAAAACGAGGAGAACATTCCAGAACGATTAAACACCAAGGATACAGCTCAATCACATTACTGCGAAGACCCTCGCATTAAGTGGCCCAAGCGTTGTTCCAAAGTTCCTGCAAGGTACAATGTATAAATTAACATGTTGATATTTCCCCCTTTTGTTTGTGTTGTTTAAGTTCCCGAGCTTAGGGTTACCGAGGTTAGCAGAATTGGCAGTCCATGTGGAGGAGGGAAGCGTGGTATGGAGTCAAACATCTCGCCAAAACGTACCAACTGATAGGTATAACGATCGTATACCTAGAACGGGCTCGACGTCTTTCCAGAATGAGCGAACATGGTGAAACATTAATTTCATAAAACACATAAGCTAATCCGTTTGGACTAGGGAAGAGATGTTGAATATTGTTCCATGCAATCTAACCGGTAAGAATTACAACCCGACTCTACGAGAGTGAGATTTAAACAGGAGACTGGGGGAAGTTAGCGAACTAGCTCAGATGGATGGGCGGTTGAGTGATAACCGTCGACGCGAAGTGCAATAAAGAGGACATTATAAGGCATTGAAATTGTAGCCATAAGAGAACTCTACATTTACATAGTTTAACAGTCCAGAACACAACTGTCCACATGATTATAACAACCGACTCTTCGACTTGACACCACCGTCTATCAATTTTACACACGACAGACGACGTAAGCTACTCTGTCCAAATGATTAACACGATAGTCAACTTCTTTTGAACAACTGTCATCTTCGGCATTTCGGCTACATGTTTATCATGTACATGCACATGTATACCTAGCTTTTCCCGCTTAATTAATTTTAATACAGGTGAGTTTTGCAATTGAATTTTAACTGATTCCTATCACACAAAAACGACGGGGCAGCCGAGACGACGAGCGGTCAACAATGTCTAAAAAATTGCCACCGTTGCAAAGGAAGAGAATGAAAAGGATGAAATAAACGTCGTAGTCGAACAAAATACTGTAGCCATTAACAGGTGTCACAATTGGGATGTCAAAAATGGATATATTCTCGGCCGCATTGCAGACTCTACGTCCGTGTTATTCTTGATAGATTCTGGGGCGGAAGTGAATACTGTGAAATATTTTCGATGGATTACGGTACGATGAAACTTCAAGGAAACAGCTCTACTGCATTTCAAGTGGAACGGATAAACCGCTTCGTGCGTACGCCAGTCCGGGCGAGATCGAGGTGATAGGAACCTTCGTGGCAGAATTATTCATTACCGAAGATAGACCGCACGGTTGTGTAGCAATACACCTCCGGTACGGGACAGGATCCGACACCTCTCGAAGGTTACATAGGCTCTCCTGCCCCTACTCTTACTCAAATACGTCCTCGTCGTACAGAACGGTAACAGTCTCTATCCTATAGCCGAGCTTGGGTATACGGGGAAACCCAACCCCTTGGGAGGTGGGAAAAGCTGGCTAAATTTGAGAAGGGGAGGGGGTAGCCTGGTCAAATAGGCATCCCCCTTGTCCTGGCATCCTACGGGACGTTAAACAGCTAGGGTGCGTCGGCCCACCGACGAGACAGGTGGCGGGGGGAGAGGCCTTGCAAGCCACCCCCTGTATTACCGCAACGAACAGCCATCAATATAACATACCGATTGGACCAAACGATGACCGACCTACGCTACGAAAACGGACTAACGATTGGAAACTCGGGACATGGAACTGCCGATCCCTCACGTCCGCTGGGAGTACCTTAATACTCGCGGACGAGGTGAGGGCCCGTGGCTTCGAAATAGTAGCACTTCAAGAGGTGCGCTGGAAGGGAGTGATGGAGCGTCCGTATCGCAGCGATTGTATGATCTACCAGAGTGGTGGAGATAAGCACGAGCTCGGTACGGCGTTCCTCGTCTTAGGTGAGATGCGCAAGAGGGTGATCGGGTGGTGGCCGATCACCAACAGAATGTGCAGGTTGAGGATACGTGGCCGTTTCTTCAACATTAGCATCATCAACGTGCACAGTCCGCACCTTGGGAGCACTGATGACGATAAGGACGATTTCTACGGGCAGCTGGAGAGGGAGTATGATCGCTGCCCCAAACACGATGTAAAGATCGTCATCGGGGACTTTAATGCTCAGGTCGGACGGGAGGAGGTGTATAAACCAGCGATAGGCAACTTCAGCGTCCACCAGCTGTCAAACGACAACGGCCAGCGCCTTACCAATTTCGCCTCCTCCAAGTGCATGATTATCCGCAGCACCTACTTCCAGCACAAACCTCGCTTCAGCTACACCTGGAGATCACCGCAGAATAGTTATTCCCAGATTGACCACGTTTTGATCGACGGACGACACTTCTCGGACATCATCGACGTCAAAACTCTCAGGGGTGCAAACGTCGACTCGGACCACTTCCTACTCATGGTTAAGCTTCGCCAAAAACTGTCCGTGGCTAACAAGTAGAGATGTGCACGCTGAGTAAGAGTGAGTGAGTGATTTGAAACCTTCGAGAGAGTGAATGAATATAAATCAGCACGAAGAGTTTTTATGACTCCTTTAACCACTCTTTTGCGTTTATACTCACTCTTACTCTCTGTGCCGACTAGAAACTCACTCAGGAGTGAGTAAAACTGTTTTATCACTCTTTGGATTATAATCACTCTGTAAGAGTGAGTAAAAGAGTATTATCACTCTTTGGATTATAATCACTCTGTAAGAGTGAGTAAAAGAGTATCATCACTCTTTTGGGATTGTAAGCACCGAGGATGAGTGAGAAAACGTGTTTTATCACTCTCTTTGGATTTTATTCATCGCCCGCCAGGGGATCTCCTGTCGTTTCCTGGACGTTTTCTCACTCATCCTCGGTGCTTACAATCCCAAAAGAGTGATGATACTCTTTTACTCACTCTTACAAAGTGATTATAATCCAAAGAGTGATAATACTCTTTTACTCACTCTTACAGAGTGATTATAATCCAAAGAGTGATAAAACAGTTTTACTCACTCCTGAGTGAGTTTCTAGTCGGCACAGAGAGTAAGACTGAGTATAAACGCAAAAGAGTGGTAAAAACATAAATGCAGTGTAATATTATTTGATGAATCTCAAAAGAGTGAGTAAAGGTTTCAAATCTTTAAACCCACTCTTTGACTCCGATTCAAATCATTGCAAAAAGTGATTATTCTCATCTCTACTAACAAGTCACGGTCACAGCCTACCCCGCGGCTAAACACGGACCGGCTGAAACTAGCTGATGTGGCAGGGGACTACGCGGCAGCCCTCGGGGAGGCTCTGCCGGACGACGACGCAGTCACCACGATGTCCCCCACAGCCCACTGGCGTATAGTGGAGCGTGCCATCAGCAAAACAGCGGAACGACATGTCGGCTACGTGACACGCAGCCAGAGGAAGGAGTGGTTCGATGATGAGTGCAGGCGAGCACTATCCGAGAAGAATGCAGCACGCGCCCGAATGCTGCAACGGGAAACTCGTCAGAACGTGGAGAACTACAGACGGCTGAGGAGGCAGCAGACCCGACTGTTTCAGGAGAAGAAGCGTCTTCTGGGGGAGTCGGAAGAGCAGCAGATGGAGCGGCTTTCTCAGTCGGGGGAAACTCGTAAGTTCTACAGGATGCTGAACGCGGCGCGGAGTGGTGATGTCCGCAACACCACAAAGTGCCGCGATGCAGAGGGAAGTATTCTGGCGGACGAACGAGAGGTGATCGACAGGTGGAAGTGCCACTTCGACGGACACCTTAACGGAGCACAGGCAGGAGACCCCGATTTGGGGGCAGAATGCAGAATCGAGCAGCACATCAGTCTGGTGGCAGGTGACGAGGTGCCCACGCCATCTTTGGAAGAGGTAATTAGTGCCATCAAGCAGCTGAAGAGCAACAAATCAGCAGATAGCGATGGCCTAGCTGCCGAGCTCTCCAAGATGGGGCCGGAGAGGCTTGCCGTCAGTATGCACCAGCTGATCGTGAAAGTCTGGGAACAGGAAGAACTACCGGAGGAATGGAAGCTGGGCATCATCCACCCAGTCTACAAAAAGGGCGACAGGCTGGACTGTGGGAACTACCGTGCCATTACAGTCCTGAACGCTGCCTACAAGATCCTGTCCCGAATTCTCTTCTGCAGACTTGCCCCACTTGCCTCAGATTTCGTCGGGAGCTATCAAGCCGGTTTTGTTGGAGGAAAATCGACGACCGACCAAATCTTTACTCTCAGGCAGATCCTCCAAAAATGCCGAGAGCACCAAATCCCCACGCACCACCTGTTCATCGACTTTAAGGCGGCCTACGACACCATAGATCGGATGCAGCTATGGCACACCATGCAGCGGTACGGCTTTCCGGGAAAGCTGGTGCGGCTGTTGAGGGCCACCATGGAAAGGGTGCAGTGCAAGGTGAGAGTATCGAGCATGCTGTCGGATGCGTTCGAGTCTCACCGGGGATTGAGGCAAGGTGACGGACTCTCCTGTCTGCTGTTCAACATCGCTCTGGAAGGTGTCATGAGAAGCGCGGGCTTCGATATGCGGGGCACGATTTTCACCCGTTCCATCCAATTCCTTGGCTTCGCGGATGACATCGACATCATCGGAAGGACATCTGCGGCGGTGTGCGAGGCGTACACCCGACTGAAGCGCGAAGCCTCAAGGATTGGATTGCTGATCAATGCGACGAAGACAAAGTACCTGCATGCCGGAGGCTCTGACCGTAATAGGGCCATGCTGGGAAGCAGCGTATCGGTCGACGGCGACGATCTCGAGGTAGTAGAGGAGTTCTGCTACCTCGGTACGATCATAACTTCGGACAACAACGTAAGCAGCGAAATCCGAAGGCGCATTGTTCAGGGGAATCGTGCCTACTACGGGCTCCACAAACTCCTACGATCCAGAAACCTTCTCCTGCGCACGAAATGCACAATATACCGTACATTGATTCGGCCGGTTGTCCTCTATGGTCATGAGTCTTGGACCATGCTCACAGAGGATGCCAATGCACTCGGTGTTTTCGAACGCCGTGTGCTAAGGACGATCTTTGGCGGTATCTTGGAGCACGACGGGTGGAGGAGGAGAATGAACCACGAGCTTGCTGAGCTGTTTGGGGGACCTGACATCCTGACGGTGGCAAAGGCCGGAAGGATACGCTGGTTGGGGCACGTCATGAGGATGCCGGACTCGTGCCCCACCAAAAAGGTCCTCGTCGGCGACCCGTTCGGCACGAGACGCAGAGGAGCGCAGCGAGCCCGTTGGCTGGATCAGGTGGAGCAGAACCTGTCGGAGATCGGGTGCAGCAGAGGATGGAGAGCGGCAGCCCTGGATCGAGTCTCCTGGAAACATATTGGTGACCAGGCCATGTCAGCACGACGTGCTCAACAATAAGAGCGGGCCAAAGAAGAAGAAGAAGAGACCGCATTTTTACGAAAAATTTTGCTTTGTAAAAGGCGCCAAGCCACTTCTTGGTAGAGATACAGCTCTCAGATACAGCGTATTACAGTTAGGGCTCAATGTGAACGTCAATCGAGCGGATTGTAATGAAAATGCTCCTACTAGATTTCCCGATGAAGTCCTCGCTGTGACAGCGACAGATGAATTTCCTAAGTTTAATGTCCCTCCGGTAATCTTGTCTTATGACACTACAAAACCACCATCTCGCAAGATATTTACGAACATTCCCCTTCCGTTTCGCGAAGAAACTCAACGGCGTCTACGAGACCTCCTAGCAACAGGCATAATAGAGATTGTCACGGATGCAATGGATAGGTCATTTTGCTCTTCTTTGCTGGTCGTCCCAAAAGGCAAAGACGATATTCGGTTAGTCGTTGATCTGCGGGGCCCTAACAAATGCATCATGCGTACTCCATTCAGAATTCCAATTTTAGAAGAAATTCTTGCTGATCTTCATGGTGCCACATATTTCTCCACTAAAGATATAACTAGTGCATTTTCTCTCGTGGCAATTGCGGAACAATCGCGGCACCTGACTAATTTTTACGCAGGCAGTGCAACCTATTGTTTTAAAAGGCTGCCATTTGGTATGTGCAACGCGCCAGACATATTTCAGGAAATATTACAAACAAAAATATTGTCAGGTTGCCAAGGACAGATATGTTATTTAGTAATATTTTGGTACATGGTACTACAAAAGAAGTGCATGGTAAAAATCTGAAGGCAGTTCTTCACCAGCTTAAAACGCATAACGTGCGTATTAATCGAAAAAAAAATGCGTTTTCGGTAAGAAACAAGTTAAGTTTGTAGGTTTTCTTATGTCAGATGAGGGACTTTGTGTTGAAGAGGATAAATTAAAAGCAATTCATAACTTTCGCCGTCCGGAGACCGTGCAAGAAGTGAAAAGTTTTTTAGGTTTCATAAATTTCTCAGACAGATTCATTTATATGCGGGCTGATAAAACCAAACATTTACGTGAGTTAGCAAAATCAGAATCCTTTTATTGGTCAGATTCAGAAGAAAAAGAGTTTAACTTTCTGAAATACGAAGCAACCAATCGCTAGGTTAGGCTATTTCAGTTACAAGGACGAGACCGAGCTTTATGTAGACGCATCACCTGTGGGCCTGGGTGCGGTTTTGGTTCAGTTTAGTGCGAACGGGAAGCCACGTATAATTGCCTGCGCATCAAAAGCACTAACCGGGACGGAGCAAAAGTACCTTCAAACACAGAGGGAAGCACTGGCGATAGTATGGGGAATAGAACGATTTACATTTTATTTGACAAGTAAATCATTCATCATCCGTACGGATTGGGAAGCTAACGAATTTATTTTTGGTGAGGGCTACCGACAAAGTAAACGAGCAATTACAAGAGCCGATGCTTGGGCATTAAGATTGCAAGCTTATGATTTCTCTGTGAAACGCATCACGGGTCATTTAAACGTGGCAAATGCCTTATCGCGGTTGTTGGCTCAGACACAGGAAGAAGAACCTTTCGATGATGATAATGATAAGCATCTTCTCTATACTTTAAATTAAAGGACAAAAGGACTTTTGACCGTATCATGGAAGGATGTCGAGCAAGCTTCAGAAAATGACAAGGAACTTACCGCCGTGAGAACAGTCATTTAATCCAGATCTTGGCCAGAAAACCTTAGGAGGTACGAGGCCGAATTCAAATCGATTCGTTTACTAGCCTCAATGGTATTCAGGTATGGTAGTTTTCCGTAAAGCAAATAGAAACATCCGCATTTGTGGTGGTTACTCCACCGGTTTAAACAATGCGATGATGGAACATCAGTACCCTTTACCTCTCCCTGAGGATATTTTCGCTAGCCTGAGCGGTTATTCACTATTTAGTCAGATTGACTTGTCAGATGCTTTCCTGCAAGTTGAGGTTAATGAGAAGTGCCGTAAATTGCTGACAGTGAACACAAATGGAGGCCTATACAGGTATAACAGGCTACCACCGGCTATTAAAGCTGCACCAGGAGCTTTTCAGCAGCTTATGGATACTATATTGTCTGGACTTGAAGGAGTTGCTGCCTGTTTAGACGACATTGTGGTCGGAGGCAAAGATAATGCAGATCATTCTTA
Organism: Anopheles marshallii; assembly: GCF_943734725.1. NCBI lineage: Eukaryota > Metazoa > Arthropoda > Insecta > Diptera > Culicidae > Anopheles > Anopheles marshallii. The sequence continues at coordinate 46,530,771 of NC_071327.1, forward strand.
GAACCTTCAAGCTGTTTTAGTACGACTTCATGAATTTGGGTTTACCATTCGAGCCGAGAAATGCAGTTTTCATAAAACCCAAATAAAGTATCTAGGTCATTGATACTCATTGGTCATTGTTCGATGGAAAAGGGTTGCGGTCAGACCCTGATAAGATCCATCACGAAGCTTAAACCACCGACTGAAGTCTCTGGAGTGAGATTTTTTCTGGGAGCTATCAATTATTACGGAAAGTTTGTACGGATGTTAAGGCAACCCCTGGATGAACTGCTAAACGAAGGAAATGTATTTCGCTGGACTCAGTAGTGTCAGCATGTTTTTAAGCAGTTCAAGAAAATCCTTGCTTTAGATTTGTTATTAATGCATTATGATTCGCGGTTGGAAATTACAGTATCGGCAGATGCATCGTCCATCATAATTGGAGCTACAATATCCCACAAGCAGCCGAATGGCAGTGTTGAGGTAGTCCAACATGCATCACGTGCCCTCACAGCAACCGAACAAAAGTTCAGTCAACCGGATCGCGAGGGTTTAGCCGTCGTGTTTGCCGTCACAAAATACCACCGCATGCTTTTTGGTAGACATTTCCGCCTGCAAACTGATCATCATCCGCTGCTGAGGATTTTTGGATCTAAAAAAGAAATTCCCATTTACACAGCCAATAGATCAGAGATTTGCTCTTACTTTAATCTTGTACGATTTTGATATAGAGTACGTGGCAACTGATAGATTTGGGAATGCTGATGTTTTGTCGCGTTCGATCAACAAGCATGAAAAACCAGAGGAAGATTATATAATAGCAAGCATTGATTTGGAAGATGATACCACAGCTATTGTGCAAAGTGCTGCAATTTCTTTACCTCTGGCTTTTGGCGACATAGTGAGAGAAACTCAGAAGGATCCAGTGCTTCGATCGTTGGTAAACTTCATCCAGAATGGTTGGCCGAAAATTGAAGTGAAAGATCCCGAGATGAAATGCTACTTTGCGAGACGCAAGGGCCATTCAACGATTCTTCTTCTTCTTCTTTGGCCCGCTCTTAATGTTGAGCACGTCGTGCTGACATGGCCTGGTCACCAATACGTTTCCAGGAGACTCGATCCAGGGCTGCCGCTCTCCATCCTCTGCTGCACCCGATCTCCAATAGGTTCTGCTCCACCTTATCCAGCCAACGGGCTCGCTGCGCTCCTCTGCGTCTCGTGCCGAACGGGTCGCCGACGAGGACCTTTTTGGTGGGGCACGAGTCCGGCATCCTCATGACGTACCCCAACCAGCGTATCCTTCCGGCCTTTGCCACCGTCGGGATGTCAGGTCCCCCAAACAGCTCAGCAAGCTCTTGGTTCAAATTCCTCCTCCACCCGTCGTGCTCCAAGATACCGCCAAAGATCGTCCTTAGCACACGGCGTTCGTAAACACCGTGTACATTAGTATCCTCTGTGAGCATGGTCCAAGACTCATGACCATAGAGGACAACCGGCCGTATCAATGTACGGTATATTGTGCATTTCGTGCGCAGGAGAAGGTTTCTGGATCGTAGGAGTTTGTGGAGCCCGTAGTAGGCACGATTCCCCTGAACAATGCGCCTTCGGATTTCGCTGCTTACGTTGTTGTCCGAAGTTATGATCGTACCGAGGTAGCAGAACTCCTCTACTACCTGGAGATCATCGCCGTCGACCGATACGCTGCTTCCCAGCATGGCCCTATTACGGTCAGAGCCTCCGGCATGCAGGTACTTTGTCTTCGTCGCATTGATCAGCAATCCAATCCTTGAGGTTTCGCGCTTCAGTCTGGTGTACGCCTCGCACACCGCCGCAGATGTCCTTCCGATGATGTCGATGTCATCCGCGAAGCCAAGGAATTGGATGGAACGGGTGAAAATCGTGCCCCGCATATCGAAGCCCGCGCTTCTCATGACACCTTCCAGAGCGATGTTGAACAGCAGACAGGAGAGTCTGTCACCTTGCCTCAATCCCCGGTGAGACTCGAACGCATCCGACAGCATGCTCGATACTCTCACCTTGCACTGCACCCTGTCCATGGTGGCCCTCAACAGCCGCACCAGCTTTCCCGGAAAGCCGTACCGCTGCATGGTGTTCCATAGCTGCATCCGATCTATGGTGTCGTAGGCCGCCTTAAAGTCGATGAACAGGTGGTGCGTGGGGATTTGGTGCTCTCGGCATTTTTGGAGGATCTGCCTGAGAGTAAAGATTTGGTCGGTCGTCGATTTTCCTCCAACAAAACCGGCTTGATAGCTCCCGACGAAATCTGAGGCAAGTGGGGCAAGTCTGCAGAAGAGAATTCGGGACAGGATCTTGTAGGCAGCGTTCAGGACTGTAATGGCACGGTAGTTCCTACAGTCCAGCCTGTCGCCCATTCAACGATTAATAACTGTATTGTATTTGGCGAACGCGTTGTGAATAAATGATGGTACATAATATATAAGAATATAGAAAAATAATGTGCAAATGTGCAAAATAATGTGCATTGTTTCCGAGAAAAGCCTTACGATCTCCATCCATCCATCTTAGATCAGGCTTCGGCGCGATGTGTGTGTGAGAATGGAAAGAAGAATGATCTCCCGTGTGAGAAGAATCCTAGTACGAGTGTCAATGTTAGTGATCTTGAGAGAAAAAAGGACAGTGTGAGTTACAAACTAACACAAGAACAGGTGTCAGAAAAATAGTGAAGAGTGGTTTGCCGAAATTCAGTGGAGAAGCTGGAGTCTGGCCATATTTCATCAAAAGTTTCGAACAAACAACTGCTGCTTGAGTCCAGCTAAGCAAACGCTGCTCTGCCATCGATGCTGAATACCTCACGGAAAGAAAATGTGCGCAAACAAGAAACCGTTCGACGGATGCGTCGAAATGCATAACCCTTTGCTTCACAGTCTGAAAAAGGCGATCGATACATCGACAGCCCGCATCCACAGTCACAATAATGAATCTCGAAACTCAATCCTGTTCCGCATGATTCCAGGTTAAAGGGAAATTTGGCGACCTTAACACCCTGGCACTCATAGATGAGGGATCGTCCGTTACGCTAGTGGATCAACATGTGGTCGATCTACAGGGTGATAGTAGGCGATCTATAGTAGGTGATCCAGAACCGCTAGTTCTATCATGGACACAAGATATTTGCCGTTCTAAAAACCTGTCGCAAAGAGTCGAACTACAAATGACAACAGATGGTAATCAAAGGTTCTGCTTAGATAACGTTCGAACGGTGTCGGAACTCTTGTTGCCGAACCAATAACTGAAAGTTGCAGATCTACTGGCAAAATGTATCCGTATCTGAAAGGGATACCTCTGAAGGATTACTGCGGAATGAAAGCAACTGTATTTATTGGTCTTGATAACGTCGACTTAATAGTTCCAATAGAATCTTGCGTAGAATCGAAGAACGAATATGTGGTTCTCAAAAACCAAAGACCAACTTACATGCGTATATATACCTAAACCTCCACAATAGTGAGCCGAGTAACGAAGAAATCCATGATATGATAAAACGACCATATGTAGAAGAAGAACACGGAAACATTCGTTATTCTGCTCCCGTATCAGATGAAATTAAGCGAGCTAAGATGATACTTGAAAACACGACTAGGCGTGTGAATGGACGATTCGAGACAGGACTATTGTGTAAAAGAGATGAGTGCACTCTACCGGACAGTCATGACATAGCCACAAAGCGAATGCATTCATTAACTCAGAAACTGGAAAAGAATGATGTCCTTAGAGAAAAAAACGGTTCAACTGGTTGAACATTACGTAAAGAAAGGTTATGCTTATGCGTTAACAGAAAGCGATGAGGCAGTACATCAAAATGTGCGGGATCTTTCCTAGGGTGTAGTGAATAATCCAAGAAAACCAAGACAACTGCGACTTGTTTGGGATGCCACAGAAAAGGTAAACGGCATCTCGCTAAACACAGAACTCCTAAAAGGCCCTGATATGTTTGTCCCATTAATAAAGATCATCTGCTTGTTTCGAGAACGTCCAGTGGCCTTTGGAGAGGATATTGAAGAAATGTACCAACAGATACAAATGCGCTCGGAGGACAAGCAGGCTCAAAGATTTCTGTTTAGAAGCAAATCTAGTGAGGCAATCCAAACCAGTCATGAATGTTGCCCCCTTCGGGTTACTACCAGCTCGCCCTCATCAGCACAGTATGTGAAAAATATAAATGCAAAGGAATTTGCAAATGAGTATTCGTAGCATCTGCAGCAATAGATAGATCTATCATAGATGATGATTTCGACAGTACGGATACAGTAGCGGCAGCTATAAAACGTGCAACAGAGATGCGTCTTATACACTCTATAGACGGTTTCAACATTAAAGGTTGGGTGTCAAACTCTCCAGAGTTCATGAAAGCGCTGAATCTGGAACTATTAACTTCAGCAACATAGAAGAAACAGAATTTGAACGCGTTTTGGGCGTCTCATGGCGGCCTGATAAAGGCTGGTTAGTGTTTACGACATCAAATATGGAACTTTTGCGGAGTCTAGGAAACGAACACCGACCAACTAAAAGAATGGGTCTCAGCTTCACGATGGCACAGTTCGAGCCAGCCGGTTACCTGTCTCCGATAACTATAATAGAAAAAATGTTGCTTCAGGACATTTGGAGATCGGGTTCGGGAGATTGGGATGATGAGATCAATGACGAATGCGTCGAGAAATGGCTGCAATGGACAAAAATGATGCAGCATGTTGGATCCTTCAGATTGGAACGGAGTTATTTTGATACCGCACCAAGTTATGCGATTGAGGACATTCAATTGCATGTGTTCTCCGATGCGGGAGAAAACGCGTACGGAAGTGTAACGTGAAGGCGCGAGGCAAAGTAAAATTTTCGCTAATAATGAGCCGAACGGAATTGTCTGCAGCAGTGCTAGGCGCAAGGTTAGCGAAGACCGTAAAAGAAATGCATATGCATAGAAATGCTTCACCATTAGTCAGACTTACTTTTGGATTGACTCCAATGTAGTATTCTCGTGGCTTCAGTCTGATCAGCGAAAATATAAGCAGTTTGTTTGATGTCGAATCGGAGAAACGCTGGGGCTATCAATAGCTGTGTATGGAACTGGGTCCCATCTGGCATGAACATCGCTGATTGTATTACTAAATGGGGTAAGGATCCTGAGTTACATCCTTCCAGTCTTGGATATGTGGACTTGATTTTCTGTACCAGGAGGAAGCAATGTACCAGGAGGAAGCAATGTAGGCCTAGCCGTCCTTGTTGAATAAAAAAAAGGAAGCTGTTGTATACAGTAATCAGGGTTGCCTGCCCCTGGAACCGAAGCAGTGAGTGCCGCTCTTAAGAGACAGTAATCGGTCTCTTAGTGATGCGTGCGGGAGCATCGTGCGTTGTCTCGTCCTAGCCAGCAGCCTAGTCGGTCGTATCATTGTACCTTGTACATTTTAATTATAGTAATAAAAATAAATCAATAAGCTTTGTACAAGATCCAACAGAAGCAATGTGGCCAAAGAAGAATTTGCCTGCACATACAGTAAAAGAACTCACAGGCCATCTATTGCTACATCACTTGAAAACTATACAACCAGTGAACGACTGTACGCGTATACTAAAGTGGAAAATTCCCATTCGAACCATAGCATCAGCACTTCCCTTCATTTCGAATTGCAAACGCAAAGCCAATCGCTTGGCCATAGAACCGCTTAGAACTAAGCGTGGTAATACGCAGCGTGTGCCTTTGATACAAGAAGAATATGAAAAAGCTCAACGCATCTTGATAAAACAGGCACTAACGGAAATATTTGGCGAAGAGCTAAAGGTGCTAAACAGAAATGCAGATCTTCCTGTAGATGAATGGAAAACCACTGATAAGTCCAGTCCACTGTATAGAACAGTACCACTTCTTGAATAACGAAGATAGTATCATCAGAATGGATGGACGGTTGACGAATGCTGAATTTCTTGCTTTCCACGTGCACTACTAGGCGTCGACTACTTGGGACCACTCTGTGTAATAGTCGGACGTAGAACTGAGAAAAGGTGGATCGCGGTATTTACGTTTTTGGTTGTTCGGGCCATCCATTTGGAGGTGACACACGGTCTAACCACTCAATCCTGCCTAATGGCCATTCATCGCTTCGTCGGACGTCGAGGTCGAGGAGTGATAGTGGAACCAATTTCCGAAGCGCAATCAAGGAAGTATTAAGGATCATGAGAGAAATTGGAAACGACTGTGCAGATCAATTAACCGATGTTACAACAAAGTGGAACTTCAACCCACCTGGTACACCCCATATGGGCGGTGTTTGGGAACGACTAGTTCGTTCTGTGATGGAAGCTCTTTTGGTAATCAACGCGGGGGGAACGTAATGGGAAGCGGCTAACTGACGAGATACTTCAGACATCTATAGTCGCAGCGGAAGACATGATAAACTCTAGACCGCTCACCAGCGTATAGCTGCGGGGCCACGAGCGTTGAGACTGCGTCTCAAACCGCCTCAGTCACTCATTTACCTCAAAAAGTCACTCAAAACCAAAGTCTCCGTTGCCTCTTGAGGTTTCCCTCAATTTCAGTTCAGTGACGACCCTACTGGATTTGACGTTGACAACACACAGTGTGTGACGAGTAAAATGTTTTTCATGTATTTTTATTTCTTGTTTCTACTGTATTTTTGTTTCAATTTTATGGAAAATATGGTCAAAAAAATTGTGGTTTGTTAATTAAAAACTAAATCATCATTTTATTAATTACAGGAGATTAATCGATAAATCATATTGCAGTTGAAAAGTATAAATTCAATTATAAAACATGTCCACAACTTTTGTCACACATTGTTCCAAATGGTACGTTGCGGAGACATAAAAACATCATACCGTATGCCAAAACCTTGTGCTTGTACAATCATAATTACGCATGTTACGTTGTAACCGTGCCGACGAAATGCATGGCTATACCACATTATACCAGGTTGACATAAACAATCAGCTGTCAGCAATATTTACTTGCAAGAACCTTGAGCACCAAAATGACAGTAGCGCAGATCTCGAAAATCGAAAATAAAGGGCAATGATCGCGTCAAGCCGATGGCGCAACGGCCATCGCGGAAGAAAAGTGATATATAGCAAGTGCGTAGGGTAAGCTCGCTCTCTTAGCTACAAACAGCCGTGAAAAGTACCGCGTTTTTTTAAAACACACCCAATACTTTAGAAATATACGATTAGAAATAAACGTAGTATATTTCAACCAAATATAAGTGTCGTTATTAAGAACGGTTAATCACGGTCGTCGAGGAGCCGACAAGTTGCGCTTGCAACAACGCATAAAACACTTTCAGAATGTAGTTACATTCATAATAGTACGCAAAAAGAGTACTTGTATAAAAAAATAAACCATTATTCTTTCGCCATACCATCGGCAGATACAACACGTTTTGTTTACATTTTGAGCTGCTGACTGGCCGAATCTGTAAAAAAAAGTCTCAAAAATTTTTGAGACTTTTGTAGATGAGCCAGGTTTCCCTCAAAACTCAAGTCACTCAATATTTAGAGTTTTGAGGGAATCCTCATCGCTCGTGGCCCCGTGGCTTATCAACAGACGTAGATACGTAGCACTCACTCCAAAAAGCTTTCTCAGAAGGGAGTCACTCAATCAACCGACTAGACCGACGTATCCTACTGACGAGGCGTATCGCAGCTCTTTCAGCGATCTCAACAGATATGTGACAGGATGTGGCAATACTGGATCAAAGAATACGTGCCGTTATTGAATTCACGTACGAAATGTCAATTATATGCCTGAACCAAACAACATCTCGCTGAACTTATCAATATAATCCCCGTAAACCCTGTATTTTCGCTATATCAGGCATTCGGTACTAGGTCTAAGTACAGCTGAACATTTTTGTATGGTTTTAATCGAAATATTCGGTCTTCCTGGCTTGTTGGTAATTGGTGGAAAGATATGCTGCAATGGGAAAATAACACAGAAACAAAGGATCAACAAAAATTGCAATATGATACAAAATCTAGGCCCTCTGCCGCATCGCCACATATTTTGTCAATTTTACAGGGTTTCTCAGATAATAGCATAACGCAAGCGACTATGACAATTGCAAACAATATGTCGTTTCAACGGTATTAAGATAAACGGACACGATTCACCGAAAATTGACAGCCGATTATCCTTTGCTCTTCCAGGAGTCATTGGCGAAGCTGCAGCTACCGGCAGCTATGGTTATGAGCCGTTCTGTGGTTGCAGAAGCTGTGGCTGTCAATTGTCGGTCAAGTGAAATATCGCATGCCTTCGATTCGCATGCCATCTCGTTCGGATGCGTGTCGGTACGATTGGATCAAGTGCCGCTACGTTCGAATCGTGTGTAGCTACAATTGGATTTTTTACATCCCAGGTTATTTAGTAGCGGCACATGATCCAACCGTACCGGCACGCATCCGAACGAGATGGCATGCGAATCAAAGCAGGCGGCATGCGATTCGAAGCAATCGGCTCGAGATTCGAACGTAGGTAGAAACGGCATCAGGAAGATGCTCAGAAGCTCAGAGCTCTATGAGCTGTACGGCGAAATAACTGTCGTACAGTGAATTAGACTCGCCGGGCTTCAGTGGGCTGGTCACATCATGAGAATGACACCGGACGACCCAGCCCATAAAATCCTTCTAGGTCGTTCTCATGGAAAGAGGAGGCGTGGTAGGCCCAAACTGAGTGATGGCTTTGGTGGAGCTTGGTGCGTCCACCGGAAAGGCCGGTGGTTATCGAACTTGACGATGTTCGAAACCGTCGACCGAGGATGCGTTCCTCCGTTCTAATGGGTTTTTTTTTATCTTCGAAAACACCTGCGTTCCGATACGCATTTGACCCGATAACCTCGTGTTCGTACTTCACTTATCGGTGTATGTCGTATGGGAGCGTACGTGAAAGAGAATTACATGCGTAAAATTTTCTCACCGCATCCTGCGTAAGCGATTTCAAAAGCTATGTGCGATCGATTAGTGGATCGATCAGGCATTCTTACTTCTAATTTCATGCGCCAAAGATCGTAGCGATAATAAACGCGTTTTAAGATAAAACTCATTCGCGAGTAGTTTTTTACTTTGCGGCTTCGTGCGAAAACAGCTGGTGTTGACACGATTTATCAAACGATAAAAAGGGATAGAATGACAGTTGCCTAAAATCGATCGAGAATGATCGATTTCTGCTTGATTGAGTGTCGTATTGTAAATTTTCCTTATGATCAATGTTATGTTTCTTATAACTAGCTAACAATACAATTTAACAGGCGGACGTACAGGCGGATTCAAGTGTTGAACTACAAAATGAAGTTGGAAATTAATCTCAAGGATTTATCATCATTAAACCTAAGTTTTAATCGATAGTTTACACATGCTTTGTTTAAAATTTCGTACATTAATTTTGAATATTCTATCTCAACTCTTGAATCCGGCAGATACGGAAACAGTCCGGTCGGATTTGACATTCACTAAATTGTGCTCGCGACTCCATATCCAGCTTTTGGGATTCAGTAAAATGTGTTGTGTTTCTTTATCAATCTCCCAGTTTATCTTATAAGCTTACGCGATTCATTAAGTTGCGCTCGTCAGATTCTATCTATTGTAAAACCCTGTATCTTCCGGGTAATTTAGAGAGAGACAAACTACGTTTTTAATAGTTGCACTCAAGGCGTTGCTTTCTTCTACTTCTTTGCAATGGCAATCAATTGCTCGTTTTGCAACACACCCGTCAAAGTTGACGTTATGAGTATCTGTTGCAGCTACTGTGAGGATATTTTTCCCTCTGGTTTCACAAATATTCCGGAAGTATCTCTGCTCGGCGTTAATCGAGTTAACATGATCTACACTGGAGTTGTCCTGCCTATACTTCCGTAATTGTGAACCCACGAAGCGAATCAATTAAGGAAATGGGCCTGCAAGTAGGTTTCCAAGCCGCCCTCACCGCAGCTGTTGACACTATGAAGTCCATCATTTTGCTAACTCTCAGTACTGAACTACGTTCTGGATTTGCTGCAACAAAAAGAACCGATTCGTCGTCCCCTTGCCAGGAAAATGTTCAGTCACGCAAGAGACGCAGATTTCGGGACGATGAATCTATTGCTACGAATGATAAAACTACAGATTACGCAGGCGTTGTGATTAACGCCAATTCAACATCATCCATTCGACCATCTGTCATCGGCACTAACACTAATTCAATGGCATCATCACTAATCGTTGCTAAACAAAATCCCAACACCAAACGCATATGGATACACTTGTCTGGGCTAGAAAACACCGTTACCACCGATCGTGTTGTCTCGTCAGTGGTTGAACTGCTGGAAACAGAAGATGTGATCGCATTCAGCCTACTGCGAAAGAGCACCGATCCCAATACAGTATGATCGCAATCTTTCAAAGTTAGAATTTTCGCTACACTCCATGATAATGCCCTCAACCCCAGTACTTGGCCGGCTGCTCTGTATGTAAGAGATTTTATATTCGACGATCGGTTAATTCGAAACCGACAAACACAAACGCTATTACAAGGACATTCCACATGCAGTACACATCACGGCAAATCCCACGACTAAACGTACCGAGCACCATTCGCACGTCAGCATCCACCACTAATACACACACACAATACACAGAACAAGCTCGACGCACTGCCAAAGACAAATCAACACACACTAGAGCACTTCTTTCGTAAATAAAGTTTGTGTTTCGAAAACAATACAAATGCCATTTGTTGTTGATCATACAACGTTAGAACTAGCACAAAACTGCGATCGTTGCGATTCGCGGTCCATCACGTTTTATTACCAAAACGCACGTGGACTTAACACGAAGATGCATGATTTTTTTCTCGCTGTATCCCTGCACGATTACGATATCATCGCATCCGGAATAACGGATAACGCATTACGTTATCACGTTTATCATCATCGATCGAGTATTGCTGACGTAATGAGACCGGATGACAAAATGATTTTACTCGATGATTTTAACCAGCCACATATCACATGGTCTGATTTCCACCCGAACGACACACATGCACACAAAATATTCGTGGACATAATTAATCTGTATTTTCTGCTGCAATTGAATACAATAACCAATACGCGGGGACGTATTCTGGACCTAGTGCTTGTTAATCAAAACGCGGCTAATTCGACAACTGTACCTGAACCTGTGTCTGAAGAGTTGTTACTCGCTGCTGACTCACATTCACCGTTAGTGGTGCATTTGCTTTCCTCACAGCCTTCGAGAGATCCAACACTCTAGCACACTCCTTCGGCAGATTGAACTTCGAACAAGTTAATTTTGACAACTTAACTCATGCTATATATAACACGAACTGTGACTTCCAGTACAATTCTGCTTTGACAATAGATGAAATCGTAAACACATTTAATGCAACGCTTTCACGAAATATTTACGATTTACGATTATTGCAAGCCTACGCGCAACCCTCCGTGGTCCAACCGAACTCTAAAACGACTCAAAAGAGATCGTAAAAAGGCTCAGAAACGGCTACATCATAACCCAAGCTTACCAAACCGACAAGAAACTCGTCTCGCTCTCCGCACTTACAATAGGCATCTGTTTCACCTATACTTATCAGCGTGGCCTTCGATCGAGTCCAGCTAGTTCCTGGTCCTTCATGATGTGCTGGGGGTATACGAGCCGAGGGTCACCAAATAGTACTTGCATACTCCAATATTGGGCGGACTAACGAACAGAAAAGCATTTTTATGCTTATGCTTTTGGCATAGGAACAATATTTTTATATTTTTGTAGTTGTAGGAGCTTTATTGCGATAAATTATAGAAAATATTAATTTTAGATTTTGGTATAGAAAATATTAATTTTAGATTTTTTGGTCAATAGCGTTATTTGGTTCCCCACACCAAATAAGAAAATAAGCACTAAATAAGAACTTGACTGCCCGTTATGTGAAAAGTTATCAATGAAAGAGTATGAATTTAAACCGGATTGGTAAAAAGATACCAATTGGGCATAGAGACACGAGATTTTAAAGTTTGTTGTCAGCATAATCAAGGCTTGTTAGATTAGAGGATTAATAAAGGATTTCAATTATCAAGAAATACGACAGAGGAGTGGCAAGGAAAGCCGTACCGAACTTCTACGATGATCCTGCCAATGATGACGTGGCACGTCGGCTGGTTATGCTGAAGCAACGACAGAATTTGGAGAAAAGGCGTTTAGAGCTGGAACTCCAGCTGAAGTTCGTGCGAGAAGAGAAGGAATTGTTAAGGTTTGGTAAAATAAAGTTTTCGACTGTTTCACCCCAGTTTAACTCTTTTCAGCCGGAAGAGTGTGCGGCGAAAACCAGTAATTAAGACTCAGATGTAACTCCTCGTCAAGCGGTCGCTAGGAAGAGTGTCCCAAAATAGCTCCCGACCTTCACAGGTGATCCGGTTGAGTGGCCGAAATTTTTCTCACTACGAGCACACCACCAGGCGATGTGGATACTCCAATTGGGAACATATGCTGCGGCTGCAAAAATGCTTGAAGGGGCCTTCGTTAGAAGCGGTGAGCAGCCGTTTAATGTTGCCGGAAGCGGTGCCGCGAATTATCGAAAAGCTTCGGTCAAGGTATGGTCGACCGGTGCACCTGATAAAGACTCTAATAGCGAAGATACACAAGATCCCAGCTCCGCAGATTGACAAGCTGGAGAGCATCATAGAGTACGGTGAAGCGGTGCAAAGTATGGTGGATCACATGGAGCCAGCAGGCGCTCGGGTACATTTGACAAATCCGATCCTACTGGAAGAGGTGGATGGCAAGCTGCCGAAAGACCGGCAGTTGATTTGGTCACACCACATCCGAGGGATGGATGAGAAACTGGCGGAAGATGATGCTAGGTTGACGACGGTGGATTCTCCGTTCATGCGTGGGTCCCATAAAGGTAAAAGGAGCTACGTAAATACGCATGTGGAAGCAGATGGTAATGCAACGTCGGTAGCAGTGATGAAAGCTGTTTGTTTTGTCATGGTACGGGGCGTGGATTGAGCACGTGCTACAAGTTTAAAAAACTGCCAGTGAAGCACCGATGGCAAAGAGCACCAGAGTTATCGTTGTGCTTCAATTGTCTAGGCGACAACTGGCGGAATTGTCGAAACAGAGCCGTTTGCGGGATTGGTGGTTGTACGTACCGACACCATGCGTTGTTGCACGATAAGGCGATTTCGAGTGGCGGCGGTGGAGTTGTTGCTGAGAGCAATCATTATCAATACGCATCATCTACGGCGATATTCCAAATTGTACCAGTGACTTTGTATGGTCCGGCTAGAAAAGTGTCAACGTTTGCCTTCCTGGCTGAAGGATCGTCTGTGACGTTAGTGGATGAGGACGTGGCGGTGCAGCTTGGTGTTGAGGGTGTGGTGGAACCACTTTGTATGAGATGGACCGGTAACTCCCAACGTATTGAGATGGGGTTCAGGCGTGTCGACCTCAAAGTGGGGCCTACAAACCCAATTAAACCCGGGAAGGTTCGGTTGATTTGGGACGCTGCAGCAAAGGCGCATGGAAGGCGCTTAATGAATACGGCGTGTTACGAATGCGAGGAAGGGTAGGAACGGCGGTAAAAATACCCTATTGTGCCAAGTATCCTGTGATACTTTCCAGAACTTCCAAGCTTGGCGAGCTGATAGTAGAACGCTACCATCCAATATATCGTCATGCGAACAAGGTAACGGTAGGGAATGAAGTACGGCAACACTATCAGATACCGAAGCTGAGAACGTTGGTGACCAGAATCGCCAGGAACTGTTTTGTTTTGCAAGAAACGGCGGTCATTACCGCAAGTTCCACCGATGGCACCGTTAACGTAGGGGTTGATTTTTCGACTGTTGCACGAAGAAAGGAGCACCAGATCGTAGGAGGCAACGACGAGTTCCTGGCCGAACTGCAGGGGCGAGTGCAGCAGGATCTGGGGGCCAGCATTCGGTCCCTTGGGCGCGAAATAGATGCGGCTCAAAACACTATCAAGCATGCATTGAATCAAGATCTGCGCTATGCATCCTTGAAGCGCCGCAGGATTCAGCTTTTGACGCAAAAAGTCCATGAGAAGCGTCTGGATTTGATGCCAATTCACGGCCACCACGAACGGCTGAAGCCGCTGGCCACGGCGGTCAAGCTCTGGGAGACCAAAGTGGCTAATGGTAGGCTGTGTGTGTGGTAGCAATATTCGACACCTTACCATACGGCCGAAAAATCGCAAAATGGCTCGTGGACCATGTTTGGCCTGCTTGGTCTCCCAGCTCCCCGGAACTCAACCCGATGGACTATTTCGTGTGGGGAATGGTTGAAAGGGACACTAACCAAACGTCCTGCAACACAAAAGCTGATCCAAAAAATGAAATACTCAGGGCCATGGTGGTCAAGGTTTTACCCAGATTCCGGAAACGGATAAAGGGGGTCATCGATGTCGAGGGTGGCTACTTAGTAATTTGTACAGCCAACATGGTAAGCTAAACTTCGTAGAAACACATTTTTTATTATTTTTTTGTCTAAAAAAAAAAAAACAATTCCCACAGGAACTATCAAATTTATCGCGCACACCTGCAATTGCATCTGCCGCTAAAAGTCCTAAAGTGATTACTAGACGACTGAACATTGCCTTGGAAGCATATGCTCAATATTGTCATAAATGGAAACTTAAAACAAATAGTTCGAAATCTGAGGCAATCTACTTCACAAGGAAAACAAGTATGCGGAAACTACCACAAAGCGAACTGGTGATGAGACATGAGTACATTCCATGGAAAAAAAGCATAAAGTACCTAGGAGTTTATTTCGACAAACGGGTCACTTTCAAAATTCACACAGAACCCTGCTTAAAACGAACAAAATCATAAAAGGCACATATCCATTCTTGAATCGTAAATCCAAATTAAACCTCAAAAACAAACTATTAATATACAAAACATTTTTTCGTCCAGTTCTTACGTACGCAATCCCAGCATGGAAGGGTTTAGCTCTTACACATCGTAAAAAAATCTAAATAATGCAGAACAAAATCCTTAAAATGATCATAAATGTTCCACCGTGGTTCAATACTAAAAAACTCCATAAAACCACCAATATGTGAACAATTCAAGAATTTATCAATCGAACTTGTCAAAATTATTACGCTAGATGCCAAGACAGTAATCTGAATATATTAAACCAGTTAGTAGGATAATTTAGACTAGCTTCGTCATAAGCTAATATTCGTTAGAGTTTTTACTAGTTTTTATTCGTAGTGGCTTAAATAGTTTTTCCCTCCTTGTTATTACTTTTAGATTAGTCCCCCAATTTTCATGGGTTTTTTTTGTCTTTTTCCCATATTACTATCATCATTCATTTATCATCAAAACTCAGCAATAGTTTATACAAAAATTAATGAGGAAAGCAAAGGTGCGAACCCATTATAAGTAATGCGAACCGTTATTATAACATTATGAAAATCAAATCCAAAATAAAAATACTACTACTACTACTATCGCGCACACCGTGTAGTATACGTAAACATAGCGAAGTAGTATGAGGTAATATTAATACAAATACAAATTAATACAATTACTCACGGTTTGTTGCAATCTTCCGAATTCATCCGATGCGCACGAATTTGCTCCAGTACTAACTTCATCATTCCGCTTTTGTCTTTTTTTTTGCCTAAGCTTTGGCATTTGATACTGTAGCCAATGTATGTTTAAGGGTTTTGTAGGCTACCATATATTTATTTGGTACGGATGTTATAGCACTGTTTAACATGGAACTAGTGTAACTTTGTATTCGCGGTATAATCACTGAACGCATCCGTTAGAGCAATCCTTACTCGTGGGCAGTTGATCGTAGACTGGCTGATGTGTGTGCAGAACTGTTTTGCACAGGAACGTGTGTGTGTGTGCTGTATTACTGAATACAATTCTGTGCATTGTCTTCAGCACAACTGTTTGCGCTGACGCCTTGCAGGATGGGGAACTGGATTCAGGGAATTGCTGCTCGGATGGCTATTGATGCGTTGGTGTATTTCCTGCGAAAACGCTGTGTTGTTGCTGTTGGCTCTAATGCCGTGTGTTGTAGTTGTTGCGGTAGTGTTTGTGGTCGGTTCGCCACAATACTATTGTGTAATCAAAAACTGATTTTAGGTGAAACGGTCTACCGTACATCTAAACACTGTTTAATTTGGCACTATATATAAATATGTGAATACATCACAAATATAGGTTTCATTAAGCTTTCTTGCGCAGAATATTCCTAATTTCAAAATGCATTCACAGAAAGCGTCCGACTCGCTTTAAATTTTATGTGCGTATGAATTTAAACCGCAAATGACAGCTGAAGGACTGTCCCTGAAGGTACGTATATACCACACGAAAAGGCTTAATTTCGTACTCAATATTTTGATAATTTTAAAAATATTTTTACAGTTGGACAGATATTTACAAATCGTTTCATAAAACGTTTTTTGTTTTTGATTTTGTAACATTTATATCATTGTTGAAAAATGAATAAATGTCAATAAAAAAAAAAAACAAATAAAACGGGTTTAGATCCGCGCGTTAACGGATACTAAGAAAGAGTACTAATAAATTTTTTTTAAACGTTTTTTTTGTGGCCGGCGTCTGCTGAGTTTATAAAGCGTACAGTATTATGGCGACATGGCGAACGATCACGCTTTTCCGCAAGTCATCCATAACTAAGAACGATATACCGATAATTCATGTCTATCTCCACCGCTTTGTTAGATCTAGCAATCGCCACGGCAGGGACGCTCCGAGACTGCTTTCTAGCGTTCCTCTTGAAATGCTGCTACTCCTAAGTCTCGGGTCCTCATCTCTTCCGAAAGAAAACGAGTACTTCCTGGTGTTGTGAGGGAGTTCAGATAAATCTTTAGCAAGCAGCCATTCAAATTATTTTTCCGCCACTGTAGTGGCGATACCGCTACTTTTGGTAGGAAAACTATTGTAAGCTCTTTGCAAGCAAAATGAAAAGTTCCAGTGATTAGTGGTGTATGAACGACATCCAAGAGCTCAGAATGTATGTGAGCTGTATAGCTCAGGTTCAATTATATTAGAGCAATCCTCCAATCCTTGGTCAGGTCGGACTATGCGATCATTGCGTAGGGACAAGAACCGGTTTCTTCGTGCCTATCGACGTCCAATCGTCCTTTAACAAACGCCTTTTTAAAATCGCGGCCTCTGCCTACAGCCACTGCAATAGGTCGCATAGGTTGCTTCCAATCTATCCGCGTTCTTTCTGGCGCTTTTTCAACATGCGCAGAAGCAGCAGTAGTCTCCCAGCGCAGACGACCCTTTGATCCAGCATCGCTGACTCCGACCACGACATATGCTCACTCTTCGCCATGCAATTCTCCAGCGCCTTTGTCGACCCCTGCACCAACCCGACCTCGCTTTCCACCGCCCTTGTCCTCACTCCCGAAAACGTCCTAAGTGTCGAGACCTACCCTCTGAATATCGACCTGGTTATGGCCGGCTTAAGTGATCTAAAACCCTCCCTTTCATCGAGTCCATACGGAATCTCAGGATTCGTTCTTACCCGTTGCAAAAATATCTCTAGTTTTTTACCCCTATGTTTTTTTCTTTAGACTTTAGACTTGGAAAGACTTTAAAACTGCATTTGACAAACTTCCCCTTGGCCTACTCCTTGCCAAATTTCACAAACTCGGTTTTTCGACCAGAATACTACAGTGGCTTGAGTCGTATCTTCTAAATCGCTTCTACCGTATTAAACTCGATTCCTGTGTATCCCATGTGCAGTTATATCGCTCAGGCGTCCCACAAGGCAGCGCCCTTAGCCCCTTATTCTTCATTCTATTCTATTCTCTGCAGATTCTCTATATCAGATATATCAAACCCCCTGTGCCTGATGTCGCTGTATTGCAGCGTGGTCAGATCAATCCTTGATTGCGTGAGCATCGTCTGGTGCCCTTCAGGTTCAGTTTGGATCTCTAAGCTGTAGCAAATTCAGCGTTACTTCACCAGGTTAACTGTCCGTAGGCTCCTTGGCCATTCCCTCCAGCCCTTTCCCTCGTACAACATAGGCTGTCAACTCCTAGAGCTTACGTCACTGGAGGAACGGCGCCCCGTGGCTAATGTTGTCTTCATCGTTGGCTTACTGTTGCGTGTTGTTGATGCACCTGCGCTCCTTCTGCGTGTCCACTTATATGCCCCATCCTTATCCGTACGTCCTCGAGCCTCGTAACCGTGCATCCACACCTAGCGGTCTTCACAGGTACGTTAGCCAATGTACCTGTCATTTACCATGGGGCTAGGTACACTGCCAGGTACGTTGGGAGTTTCCCACGATTTGTGGGAGATCAAAATGACAGGTACGTTGGCCAGCGTACCTTGGAAGACCGCTAGGTGTAGATGCTCGGTAAGATATCGAGCCTCGCCGTACTCGTTTCGGATACGACGACCCGTTTCTTGTCTGTCTGCGCAACTTCAACCGTTTCTCTGATCTATTCGATTACAATCTCTTATATTCGATTATATTCGATTATTTCCGGTCTTATATTCTTTTGTCTATCCCTCAGTCCGTTAGTTTCCTATAATCCCTGTGTTTTCATTCGTTTTATGTACTACTCTAAAGCCAAAGGTTTTGTTCATCCCAAGGGGCAAACAATGAAAAATCATAATAATAATAATAATCCTAGATTGTTAAAGAATTGATGAGTGATATTCCTGTAGTTCTATTTAAATTGCAACATACGGTATAGTTCATTCGTCTTATACAAACTGTTTTAACCCACTGCTAAAGGTAACACTAGTCGTTCAATGACATTCAATAAAAGTTTAAATTTATTTCCACGTCATACAGGCTAAACTTTCTTACACAAAAAATCCAATTCCTATAAAAACGAAATTTTAGTAACTCCTGTAGTCTTATTTCTATAGTTTACTGATCGTTGTATTTTACTGCCAACAATCGACTTTTCAGCTCTGTTTGAAGCGTTTAGTGCGTTTAGCATCAGATATGTTCATTTTAAACATCTTTTCAAACTCCGCTTTTCTCAGGGTGTGCACACTGTCCTCTGCTAAAAGTCGTAGCAGATCTTGCAAATTTACGTACTTTTGAAGACCTATCCTTGTTCTGCATTTACCTTCAACCAACCAACTGCATTGGGCTAAAAGATCATTGCTAACTACAATATGAAGAGCTTCGCTAAAACGGCTTACAGCGCCCTGTGCACACATTAACTTGTTCAAGCGTTTCGCCATGTTCTGCATATTGTTGTCAGTGTTGAGGAATTCCTCCAACCAATCCAACTCCTGCTTTGATTTGACTGTTGAAATTGCCATAGTCGATCCATCTTCCGGTGAAATTTCCGTAGTTGATTTAGTCTCTGGTGAAATGTTTGAAGTTGACACAGAGTTCAACACAGGGTTACTGGAGAGGCTTTCGTGAATATTTGATCTGTTTGTATCGCGCTTTTTAAACCTACAATTGCTTCTTCTCATATCTTTGAAGCGTAATCTATTTTTAGCGTGCTTCAGCTTAGATCTTAAAATCTTCTCATAGTCAGCCCATTCTAAGCTGTTGAGGCCTTTGTCTGCAACGATTCGTAAAAAGTTATGCAAATTTACGTATCGATTAAAAGCTATCTTTGGTCCATCCTTGCCACTACCCCCCCAACTACACTGGATCAAAAACTTATCATTAACTGCAATATAAAGAGCTTCGCAGAAACGCTTTGCTGCTTCGTCCGTAGTCAGTAAGTTGCTTATGCATTTGACCATACTCTGCAAGTTGCTCTCAATGCTGAGAAATTCCTCCAGCTTATCCAACTCTTCCTTGGATTTGATTGATGTAATTTCCGTAGACGATCCAGAATCGAAGACTGGGTCAATGGAATGAGCACCGTGGATATTTGAGCTGTTGGTAACGCGCTTTTTAAACCTACAAATCCGTTTCCTCATATCTTTAAATCGCAATGTATTTTTGGCGTGCTTCAGCCTAGTTCTTAAAATCTTCTCGCAGTCAACCATTTCCAGATTGTTCATACTATCACCTGCCACAATTCGTAGCAAATTTTGCAATTTGACGTATCGATTAAAAGCTATCTTTGGCCCGCCTTGGCCACCTCCTCGCCAACTGCACTGGATCAAGAACATGTCACTTACAACAATATAAAGAGCTTCGCAGAAACGATTTGCTGCGTCGTCCGCAGTCAGTAAGCTGCTTAAGCGTCTTACCATATACTGCATGTTGCTCTCAGTACTAAGAAAATCCTCCAGTTTATCCAACTCCTCCTTGGATTTGACTGGGGATATTTCTATCACTGTCCCAGTCTCGATTACTGTGTTCCGTGAGTTGCTTTCGTCGGTGCTTTTCATATTTACGGTGAGGTTTTTAAACTTACAAAAGCGTTTTCTGATATTTTTGTTGCGTAATCTGCACTTTGCATTCTTAATTTTTGATCGCAATATTCTCTCATAATCCTTTCCTTCCAGACTGTTCACACTGTCTTCTGCCACAAGCCGAAGAAGGCTTTGTAACTTTATGTATCGTCGCATAGCTATCTTTGGCCCGTTTTTACCACCACCCATCCAGCTGCACTGGGTTAAAAACGTATCACAAACTAGTATAAAAAGAGCTCCACAGAAACGCATTGCAGCGTCATGCGCTGTAACTAAACTGTTTAAGTGTTTTGCCATATTTTGCATATTACTCTCAGTGCTAAGAAATTCTTCCAGCTTATCCAGTTCTTCCTTGGATTTAACCGGCGAAATTTCCATAGTCGATGAAGCATTCATTACTCGGTGGCGGTATATACTGTTTGAATTTGAATGTTTATGTCTACAAACACTGTGCGTGATATTTTTCAAGCGTAATCTACTTTCAACGCTAAATATGTTTGACTTGAACATCTGCTCAAACTCTTTCTTTTCCAAGTTGTGGACACCATTCTCTGCTACAAGCAACAGAAGATATTGAATATTAACGCACCGTTTTAGTCCTATCATGGGCTTTCGTCCAATATGGGCCATCCAGCTGCATCGGGCTAAAAATTCGTCTCGCATAATCATACGAAGAGCTTCGCTCAAACGATTTTCAGAGTCTTCAGCAGATATAAGGTTGTTCAAGCGTTCCACCATGCTCTGTATATTGCTATCAGTGTTGAGATATTCTTCCAGCCTATCCAACTCCTCCTTTGACGTGACTGGTATAATTTCCGTAGGCGACACAGTATCGAAGAATGGGTCAATTGACTGGGATTTCCGTTTAAATTTACAGAAGGATTTTCTCATATCTTTGAAGCGTAATCTATTTTTAGCGTGCTTCAGCTTAGATCTTAAAATCTTCTCATAGTCAGCCCATTCCAGACTGTTTATACCTTCATCTGCCACAATTCGTAAAAAGTTATGCAAATTTACGTATCGATTAAAAGCTATCTTTGGTCCATCCTTGCCACTACCCCCCCAACTACACTGGATCAAAAACTTATCATTAACTGCAATATAAAGAGCTTCGCAGAAACGATTTGCTGCGTCGTCCGTAGTCAGTAAGCTGCTTATGCATTTTACCATACTCTGCAAGTTGCTCTCAATGCTGAGAAATTCCTCCAGCTTATCCAACTCTTCCTTGGATGTGACTGATGTAATTTCTGTAAATGACTCAGTCTCGATGAATGGCTTAAACTCTAAGATTTCGATATTTCTAGCTACAGGTAATTCCTCTGAGCGTTGAACAGCACTGGACAAAAAAACGGTCGTGGCCCTGGGCTGTTGCGGTGGTGCGATATGACCACTGAAGTACGACAGCCGAGACTTTGGTTTCGCAACAGTCAAAGAAAACCCTGAAGCTGGAATGCAATCGTGATCCGCAACATAATTGTTAACTCTGGAAGGGCCCCCAGAGCCCCCATCCCCGACCTTGGATGATGAATAAACTAGTGGAATGTTTTTGTTAACGTTTTGTTCACCCATGTCCTGCCAAGCCCATGATTCCACGTTAGAACAGTAAAGCATTTCATCGCTAGAATATTCCTGTAATAAAAAAGAGTGTTAAATAAGTTAGACTACCCTAATTAACGTTGTACACGCGAAGCTTACAGGCTGAAGTGGGCTTTTCACTACGTCCAAATCACCTTCCGATTTAATTTCATCATTGGATTTTTTGCATTTTGTGCCTAAAAATATATAGGAACAAAATAATGATACTGATTATTCTAAAAAAAAAAACAACCACAATAAAGAACCCTGTTTATTTCGATTAGTTATCATGGTCTGTTTATTTAGATTAATTATCATGGTCTCTGATTTATACTTGGTTTATTTTCTGTATCTAGTATTATTTTTTATTTATGATCAACCACGGATTCTACTACCACTTCTACATTCAAATCGCTAATTTACAGTACGGTTGTTTTTTTCCAATTGATAGATCAAAATTATCAGATCTGATTCAGTTAGAGGACTTTCAAGTATATTTCGATATTTATATTTTCAATTGTATATTTCGTTGGTCGTATTCTTAGTAGTGTCTGTTATGTTTGTAAAGCAAATAGATGACAACAATAAAAAGAATAGCTTCAGCCAGCAAAGTATGAAACGTAATAAAACGCCTGAACCATCAGGAAAGAATCTAGAATCCAATCCCTTATTGAACGGCAAATATAAAACCTTAAGGATAGGAGCTTAGAAAACCAGTGAGGTGTTGGCCGTTCAGTAAAGGACTGTGGTGGTATCCTCCAATTGAAAAGAAGATACGGCAGTAGGCCTGGTCGACCTGAGGAGAATGTGCTATCGATAAGCAGCTAGCAAAAGCTTAATATAAAGTACAGTAGAACATTGATTTCCACGAATAACAGGCGTTGTGCGTGCAATAATTGCAGATGCAGATAACAGAACAACGCTAAAAGCATTCATGTGTGATAAGAGGTTATTGTTTATTAACATTATGGAACATTTTCTGTAGAGTTGAACTTGATAAACTCTTTTTAGAAAACTCTCAACTTCCTCTCGTGCCAACCGGTTAAAAGAAGGCAAAACTATTCTACTAGCTGTCTTTGTTTGGTTTACAGATAATCCGCCCGCCGATAAATCAGACAACGGATAATCAACGTTCACCTGTACTCTTTATCCGACAGCATGACAAGGAAATGGCTTCTGTGACGCACGAAGGTAGGGTGAGAGCATTGGTCCAATCGGACCAGAAAGCGGTGAACAAATCGACATATGTGTAGATATATGTCAACAATATTGGGTACATCCGGTATAACGTGACCTTTCATTTTTTGGAGAAGGAAATGTCTTCAAACGAATGTGAATTGTATCTTAGATTTGTAAGAAGGAATTGTAAGCTACCGCTTTAGTTGTAAGCAATAATACGGCCTGGCCGTCCTTATTAAATAAAAAAAAAAGTATTTTTAATTTTGTTTCCAGGATACGACTTAATGCGTTTAGATAGAAATACAAACAGATACCAGCTCTTTGATATGATCCTAGCTTTTAAGTATACATCCAGCATATTTTCAACAGATTTAATCTCAAGAAGAACATATAGTTCTGTAATAGGCAAATATTTGAACTCAATTAATCTTACTTTTAAGGTTTCTTTTCACCACGAACTTTGCACACTACAAAAAACGGAAATGAAATAACAGATGATGTATCGCTAACAGAAAATGGACTCATAAATTGTCATCACGTAGCATTTAAAATACGATGTTCGCTTTAGTTTGGATAAATTGTGGCTTTTCAAAAGTGATGATTTTGCGTATGAAATTACATGCACTGGGTTGTAAGAGGTTTAAGGGATTGTTTTATTAAACTTCCAACGCCACTAGTTCAAATACATTATTCTGTAGATTGCAACAAAATCATTTTGGTTACGCATGAATGAAAACTTATACCATCTTTTTAAGAAATTGAAGTTGATAGTTTAAACGTATTTGTACAGATTGTGCTTCAATCTGCAGTATTTACATGTATATAACAGTATTCCTGTTTCGTTAAACATTCTCATAAAATATAAATATCAGATAAAAGCTTAATCTACACTGGTACATCTAACGTATCAATATCAGCTATTAGCAATTTGACGACCATTAAGCACTACAAGAACAAATAGCTCGAAGAATATAGCTGGGACTTGAAAACTCATGTCCTGGTGTTCGCCCGAGCCTATATTCACATTAACGTTCCATCTTTTATGCACACTCATTAACTCTCAGATTTAGCTAATCTGTAATTACTTCTCCTAAGATACATCTTTCTATGTATTGAGACATATTACAAAAGTAACCTTCGCAATCCTGTACCGTTGTTAGAGAAGCTCCTTTATCCAACACTTCCATTAGCTCCTGTTCACTTTGTGGATTTGCTCTTTTGACTATATTTTTCAAATCATTAAAATAGTTTTCGACCGGGTTGAGAAATGGTGAACATTGCGGCAGATATTTAACCTTAAGCCCTTCGGAACTTATTGTTTCAATTAGAGCGGTGTATTTATGAAATGCGGCATCGTTTAAGATGATCAATGGCTGATTTCCTGTGTCTTGTCCATCAAGTATTTTCTTTAGTTGTTTAATGAATTCCACAAACAACTCCTGATTTATGATCCTGTTCCTGGCGATGTAGTGCAAAATACCTCCACAATTCATTGCGCACACAATCGAAATGTTTCTTGAACGAAGGAAAGCTTTTCCCCGTGCTGCGCTTATTAACGTTTTATCCATCGTCAAACGTATAGTAACATTAAACGCGACTTCACTTATGAATACTACAGCGGCTTGAGGGAAGCGTTGGGTAAAACGATTGTGCGACATTGCGTACTGTTTTCGTTCTTCCACAATATCCTGCTTATTACGTCGCTCGGGAAGAACTTTTACTCTTTTAAATGAAAAGTTGAAGTTTGGAAGTTCCCGAGAAATAGTTGTTTTACTCACTCGGATTCTATGACATTCCCATACTCTTTGCGCTAATTTGCCCAATGAGATTGAGCAGTCCTCGTCTATCCACGATTTCAAGTCCACGATAGCCGTACTTGTTAATTTTTTTGGTTTTAAACCACCACGCTTTGCACCTTCAAATACACCGGTTTTCCAATACTTTCTCAAAATACTGTAAACGGTTGAGCGATTCAATGATAGCATCTCAGCTATCATGCTGGCACTATATCCTTGGTCATTCGCAACAATAACACGCTCGCGGTCCTCATCGCTAGTGGCTTTACGATAAATCTTTGGACAATTGAGCATACGCGATGTACCTGGCGCATTCACATCGCCGGGGACATCCTCGTCATCTGGAAAATCCGATTCGTACCTCTTATCTGCATCTTCCAGAAAACCTACATCACATATAAAAGTACAGCTTAATCTTTTTATGTTGATCAGAAACGGCGGAACTTAATTATTGCTGTTTACGAAATTAATGAACAATTGTGTATTAAGGGTTTAACATTGTGGTATTTATGGAAATATGATACAAATCTCGATCAGATCGGGTACAACATCTTTTTGAAAAAGCTGAAAAATCATTTACGAGTAGAAACCCTTATTTTTTTTTATTCAATAAGGACGGCCAGACCAGGCCGTATTGCTACAGTAGAAACCCATATGACAGAAATAGAAACATATATTCACAAAAAACAACATATTTGGCATTAATAGACATAAAACTCATAAGCAACGACACATGCAACTATATTTGAATAGTGACCAGATAGATAGATAGAGTGTGATTTGTGGACAATCAAAGCCACTAAATTATTGATGACGCAAAGACGACATAACTTCGCGGTTATAATTCCTCAATTACTTATTCTCGTGCTAATTATGTTTCTTAAGCGTTAAGCGCAAGATAGAACAAACGAAATTGGCGCTTATTGGTAATTGGCTATATATGAATTTGGTATATCTACTGATTCCGTGGTATGGGTTAACTAACTGGTATTTTAATAAGAATAATAAGTCTAGAAAGCCGTTCTCTATGTCACCAGTATAGCTTCAATCAACGTCGTATTTGTAAACTTTGAGGTAAAACAACTGTAAACGAAATGCTTGCAATCAATAACTAATACCGATTCTACTTCGAGCATAAGCTTCTGTCACGAATATGCTGTCCCAGACCATCTCGGATAAAAAGCAGAATAAACATGTTTCCGTCGGTCGAAACAATCTCGAGACCAGATAGATAGGCAGATAAAACTTACTTGAATGCACGAAATCGCCATAGTCCTCAATTTCTTCAGTCTCTTCTGTCATTGGTTCAGTTTTCATAACATGTTCTTGTATCATGTAAAACGGATCCTGAACTGTTAGGCCTGTTTCGCCGATTTCCATTTCATCCTTTAATGGGTCGATGCAATCCCAAGAGCTTACCAGTTGGAGAAATTCTACCTTGGGTTCCGCGATGCCCTCGTCGAGAGGTTCCTGTTTTATCTCAGTTAATGACTCCACCGATTGCTATTATCGAGAACAAGGGAAACATAGAGGTTAACGATGCAATAAAAAAGCGACGCGATGTTCGTGATCACCTACCGTCGGAGTTCGTTTTTTTTCGGTGCGTTCATTCAATGGATCTTCCATGGTTGCAGGTAACAAAACACAAACAAAACTCAGCGTCACAGAAAGAAGGTTGTGGTTTGGTTTATAGACTACCAGCGTTACAACTTAATTCGTGTCATTTGTCTTACAGAAAACGAATGGCCTTCA
Source organism: Anopheles marshallii (assembly GCF_943734725.1). Lineage (NCBI taxonomy): Eukaryota > Metazoa > Arthropoda > Insecta > Diptera > Culicidae > Anopheles > Anopheles marshallii. The sequence goes on from NC_071327.1 coordinate 46,557,451, forward strand.
ATTTCTGTGGTTAACAAAAGTGTGGGTTACGTAGAGGAGGTTTTCTTTTATACGAAATTTCCCTATTGCACGACACAATCACAGAGAGCGCCTGGCGTGGTTGATTTTCAGAATGTTTTGAATTGTTTTTCGTACGACGACCGCTGATGACAGTTCAAGTTTATTTTGGTAAACATTGCTAAGGCGCGTGTACACGAAGTCGAAAGGCACAACTGCATATAGCATCATCGTAGATTGGTACTAAATGTCGATGAATGATCAATGTACTAAATTTGTTGATTCAAATGTTTTATGTCACGGAATTAACAGTTTCTGAACATAAATATTAGTAATGGTACTGCCAATACCAGAAGTGGTGATAGTGGAATAAAATACAGGCAGTCCCCAAGATACGCTATTATAGCGGACCGCTATAACCTGGGAAAAACCGCGTATCTCGAATCCGGGAGTAAAATCGTTTATACTTCAAAGTTGGATAGTTTACTTCCTCCTCTGCACTTAATTTATTCAGCAGTCCAGGTTATTTTTTTATGGAATACATTAAAATAGACTAAAACAAATGTTTTATATGACAAAGGAAGCTATTTTCGACCCATTTTACCCATCGTCAAACGCATAGTAACATTAAATTTTACCTTTTAATCTTCATTTCAATGACCAACTACCTGGGTATGTTTTACACTTTTAATTCTTAATAACATTAAATATAATAGAGCTATCCGTTTAAAACTTTAGGATTGCCTAGAAAAACATGTTTTTCATCAATCCGAAAAACCTCAGATTTTTATTTTTTTTGTAAATATGTTTTTAATTTAATATTCGGTTCGTACTCCTTCATTCTATGACCACCTACCCGGGTAGGTCATACATTTTGTATGGGAGTTAGTACCTTTTCGTGTTGAAATGCGGATCTCTTCAGTTTTAACTGATGAAATGTTTAATTATCAGTAAAGCTGCAACACATTGTTGTGTATAATATGTTTGAGATACGACAGTTTTAGTGTATGTAAAATATATTTCAGTCTGTTATTGATATTTCATTCCTCGAAAGGATCAAAAGGAGACAACCCAAAAACCTGTTACAAATCCATAAATTCTCATTAATTCATGATTGTATACTTCAAGTTTAGTATTAGCATCACAACTTTAAAGAACAGGAAAAGATTAAAAATACGCGTTTTTACGCTATTTAGTTCTATTTACACTTATTACAGTAAATTTTGTTCCACGTGTGTGAAGCGCAGACGGGGGTTTCACATTTTTCACATGCTTTTCTTGTAGATCGTCGTTTTTCACACATGTAACAATTTCCCTTATGTTTTACACGACCTGACGCATCACGGGTTTCTTCTATATCATGGGTTGGATCTACATTTTCTCACAAAGATTGAAGCTAAAGATTGTCTTAACATACTTTCTATTCCACTGCGTGGTCCAAAATGTCGCATTATTTGCTTGTTTTCTGAACGTCGAACGTTGTAATTGCTCGCAAAGGTCTTTTAGAAAAAAGCGTCTGTCATACAAAATGTATGACCTACCAACCAGGGGTCTTGGAAGTCAGGGGTATAAAAAAGAGAGTATTTTAAAATTATGTTTTTTTAACTAGACTAGAAAATAGTATTGTGAAGCTTTACCTATAGTTTGAAAATATTTCATCAGCTAAAACTGAAGAGATCCGCATTATAACGCGAAAAGGTGCAAACTCCCATATGAAATGTATGACCTACCCAGGTAGGTGGTTATAGAAGTAAGGGTGTATTTTTGGTCATTGAAACAAAGGTTAACTTAAATTTAATGTGATATTAGATTTACAGTGAACTACCCAACTACGCTAAGAGAAGTTTTTTCTACAGAACTTTTATTTCGTGTAACCTCTTCAAGCGATGGAACAAGACTGACTTACAAAACTAGCTAAACGCTAATTAGCCGGGTGCGCACACCTTCCTTGCTTTCACATTTCATCAGGCTGTATCGTTTTGGCAGTTCTTGACATTGCATAAATTAAGAAAAAAATTATGCTATCAACTAACTCAGCTGTCAAATTTCCAAAAACCGCGTATCTCCGAATCCACGTATAAGAGGAACCGCGTATCTCGAAGACTGTCTGTACTTTAGTAGAGGAAACTGTATGAAATATTCTAAAAAACAATAACAAAAGATTTTTGCAAATATGTCTCTATATGCGGTCTTTGTGTGCAATTTCATATTTTTTGTTGATTTTTGCTATAGTGCCATAATGAATGAACCAAAAACAAACATGCTCCTATAGTGGCCGTAGTAGGATTTGAATCGATAGCTTCTCCCCCCCCCCTTTATCTCTCTCTCTCTCTCTCTCTCTCTCTCTCTGTCGTTCTATTTGTTCTGCTCACGTTAAGGTGCGTCGTAGCGACATGGCCAGGACAACATTAAATCTCCAGGCTCGGTTCCTCGGTTCCCATCCATATAGGTTGTTTTCTCATATTCGCCAGGTTTTCTTTCGCCTGACCCGGCCAACGAAATCGCTGTACACAGCTTCGCCTCATGCCGTACTGGCGGTCACTGTCGAACACCTTTTTGGTGGGGTATGAGCCCGACATCCTCGTAACAAGCCTCAGCCATTATATCCTGCCGGCCTCCACCACCACGATGTTCGGTTCGCCGTACACCTCAACAAGCTCGTAGTTAATCTTTCTCTTCCACACTGCATACCCAAAACGTTTGCATCCTCCCCACGGATGGTCCAAGGCATGTGTCCATAGAGGACCATCGGTAGAATCAATGTACAATATATGTCACATTTCTTTCCGTCTCGAAGTCTTACGGTTCTTGGTAGATGGCGTAGTTCGTAGGATGCACGATTCCCCTGCACAATGGGTCTCCGGATTTTGTTGGTTATGTCGTTGTCCGGAGTAACGGCCGTCCCAAGATAGCTGAACTCCTCTACCACCCACCTCGAGGTTATCGCCTTCGACTGATATCCTCATCGCTGCCTCCGAATTGGGCCATATCCCCGGCTGAGCCTCCGGCAGCAGGTATTTCGGGTATCAATGAAAAGAAATTTCATGCTGCTTCACGTTTAAGTCTGGTGTTCGTCTCACACACCTTCACTGTCGTCATGCCAATGATGTCAATGTAATCCACAAACCCAATAAATTGGATATACCGGTAGAAGATCGTTTCACGGATGTCGTTGTCTAGCCTCGCGCTTCGTAAGTGTTGGATACGTTACGGTGCGGGGCATTCACATGCGCTCTCCGCGAGAATGATCTCTCCTCGGTTGATGAGCACGAGTGCCCGTTATCATGGGATGGACCGAGATCGTTATCTCGGTGCCGATGGAAGGAATACGTGATTCGAGTTTGCGTCACAGTCGGAGCAACAGCTCTAGAGTAATCATCTGGTGAACCAATATAGTTTTAATAATCAAATACCAAACATAAAAGTGGCGACGAGAATGGGATCTCAAACATCGAAGTTTTAACGTTTGTTTTGTGCTTAAGAAACATTTGTGTTTTTTTTTATTTGATTTAGTTTTAACGTGTTTGTATTTGTGCGCGTGTTTTATACAATTGGTTCACCACGCCGAAAACGTCGGATGATGGAGACAAGTGAAATGAACACTGGTGATACATTTTCGGACGTCGACCCGCGCCGATTGTCACAAAATCGGATTAACGGAACTGGTGCAGCGGTTCAGAATAAGGCACAAGGCGTTTTCGCATCTCAGGACGCGACTTTGCAAGCCCAACGAGAAGGAGCTTCGGGTCAACGCTCGGCGTACATCATGCTGCCATTGCAGCCACTCGCACCACCACCATCGCAGTTCGGCGCGTCACCAGCCATGATGACCAACCGGGATAATGCAACGATTGTGCAAATGTTTAATTCACTTCAGCAAATGCGCGAATCAATGCCCCGCCACCCTTCATCCTGCCTCATCGTCCGTCCGACTTTTCGTTTGAGGAAACGGTTGAGAAGCTATCAGCGCTTTTTGACGACCCGGAGTCAATACTCAACAAACGTTTCAAATGCTTTCTAATGACCAAGAAGCGGACGGAGGATCTATAGGTCTACGCCTGTCGCATCAACAAATCCTCAGTGGATTTCGAGCTTGGCAAGCTCAGCGAAGAAGATTTTAAAAGCATGTTGTTCGTGTGTGGCCTGAGGGACGAGGATGAAGCTGATATACGAACGCGACTTCTGCCCCGTATTGAGGATCGAACCTGTATAACGCTTCAGCAGCTGTCCACCGAGTATCACCGTCTAGTGAATCTAAAGAGACAGCGCGATGATAAAGGGGTATAAAGATCGCATTAGCAGCTTTTCAAATGGTAATTGATAAAATGCTAGCTGGTCTGAAGAACGTATCAGGGTACTTCGATGACATCATTGTGGAAAAAGGAATGATGGAATGAAGGAATGAATGAAAAAGGAAGCACGGAAAAGGAGCACGACGCGATCTTAGCAGATACACTTGGGCGATATCAGGACTACGTGTGCACTATTCGTGCTGACAAATGTGCCTTCCGTATGCCTCAAATCACCTACCTGGGTCACGTAATAGATAGCCACGGACTACGTCCTGATCCGGCAAAATTTGCGCTAATACGAAATTTGCCAGAACCAACAGACGTTACAGGCGTTAGATCGTTTTTAGGAGCTATTAATTGTTACGGACGATTTATCCCCAACATGCGTAAACTGAGACACCCATTAGGTCAGCTCCTGAAGAGCAATGCTTCATTTAACTGGGCGTCAGAATGTAAACGCGTTTTTCGTGAGTTTAAATCTCTACTTGCTTCAGATCTACAGTTAGCTCACTATGACCCGTAGCAAAAGATCGTTGTTTCGGCGAATGCATCTTCAATCGGCTCACTGGACTGGAGGGATACAACGGTGATTCAGCCTTTACCGAAACAGAAAGCCGATACAGCCAACTTGACCGAGAGAGTCTGGCAATAATATTCGCAGTTAAAAAGTTCCATAAACTGATTTTCGGAAGTCATTTTACCCTGCAAACGGATCACCGTCCACTGCTCCACATATTCGGCTCCAAGAAGGGCATACCAACGATTACGGCTAACCGTCTCCAGCGATTTGTGCGCACCGAGGATTTCGGTAATGCGGATCTGCTGTCACGTCTTATAAACACACACACCAAACCAGAAGAAGATTGCGTGATCGCGAGTTTGGAAGCAGATGTTAAATCAATCTTGGTGAACGCACTAGGGACAATGCCTGTTAATCTTGCGGAGCTAACAAACGAAACAGTAATGGATCCGTTGCTACAGAACGTCGTACATTACATTCGTGATGGATGGTCCAAAAACAGAGCATTTACAAGCGTACTGGCAAGATTCCATGCTATAAAAGTCAGCTTATCAATCGTAGATGGATGTCTTCTTTTCAGCGAAAGGGTGATAATATCCAGATCCCACAAGGCAAGAACGATGCCTTCAGCAGGTACCTAACGGACACCCAGGAATTGTCAGAATGAAGGACTTAACCCGCAGTTCGCACCTGCATCTCTGGATGCAGACATCGCGGGCTGGGTAAAAACATGTTGTTGATACAAATCAACGGTCCGATTAAAATTAGGAAAGCTAGGAACCAGCGTCAGAGATAAACGACATGTAGATGGCGTTGGCGTCGTCGCCCAGTACGAAGTGGAGTCGATCGGGCCGAATGACGTTTCGATTAGGGGTCATTGGCTGGCCAGGACGAGAAAAAGGCATAAAGGGGACCGACGAAGGGAAAAAAGCGCTCATTATTTATTGCGAAACGATAGTGAATTTTTTAGCCCTCTCTCGAGGAAAATAATGCTATTAAAAACTTCACCGCGTTTTATGAGCCGTTCTGTTACGATAACGTTCGTAACACATGTGATGCATGACAAGCTGCTGCCAAATCACCGCCTCACGCAAATCCCGTTTCTCGGCCGAAAGCTACGACTCCGTGGCAGCGAATACATGTAGATTATGCTGGCCCGCTTGATGGAGCATATTTTCTCGTGGTAGTAGATGCATTCTCTCGCTGGCTCGAAGTAATACGTACGAATAGCATCACCGCTGCAGCAACAATCGACATTCAGCGATCGATATTCGCCCGTTCCGGAGTTCCAAATACGCTTGTTTCAGACAATGAATTTCAGTTCGTTGGCAAGGATTTTAAGGAGTTTTGCATCCAAAACGACATCGACCATATCACGAAAGCACCCTACCATCCACAGTCTAACGGGCAGGCTGAAAGATTCGTCGATACATTCAAGCGTGCTGTTACAAAAATATCGACAAATGGCACATCGATCCACGAAGCATTGCCACATTCCTACACACACATTCCTACTCTCAGAAGCACGCCAAATAATGTGTTGGACCCTTCCAATTCACCAGCGGAGCTAATGCTAAACCGGCCGATTCGAACAACACTAGATCTGCTACGCCCGACGCATGCAAATTCTACGAAGTGCGCTGTAACAAGCAACCTGATCTAGTTTCGTTCATTTGATCCAGTCTACGCTAAACGGTATATGCGATGGATCTGGGTAGCTGGCACAATTGTTAAACGTATCGGGCTGTCATGTACACCGTCAGGATGTTGGATAAGTGGTTTACAAGATATCCGTCATAAAAGTAAGACACCTTGGAAGGCGATATTGAAAAGTAGACAAAAGAGTCGGTCTTGCCTAAGACTCCTGTGAGATTCGAACGATTCCGACAACATATTCGATACTCTCACCGTGTACTGCACCCCGTTGATGGTGACTTCAAACTTCCCAGGAAAGTGATTCGGCTACATGATGTTCTATGTGAAGGTGGATCATTTCCCTTGACCGTGCAATTAGACGGTGACAATTTTCTCGGAGACTCGGAAGTTTTATCCACAGAAACAAGTCATTTCAAACTTAAAATTAAATTAATATTATCTGCATACATAAAAAAAGAAACACCCACTAGTGGCATGTAAACAAACAAATGAGCGCAGAAATGTCTCGGAGAAACGATTTTTTTTTTTGCTGGATTGAGCCAATTAAAAAAGTCTCCGAGAAAATTGTCACCGTCTAATTGCTCGGTGAGGTATTGGGGGGTTGATAGATGGGCTCCTCATAAAAAGCAAAAAATGATGGCGAGGGGGAGGTTGCCATGATCAAATTTGAAAAATTGCTAATGACGGGGAGCGGGGTGGTAGAGGCCCCTCCAGTGAGACGAGGCGAAAAGCGTTCGGATTGCTTGTATGCTGACAAATAGGCACAACATATTGGCACACTTACCCTAGTTTAAAAAGATATAGAAGAGAAACAAAAAATAGGAACCCAAATAATATAAAAACCAATTGTATATTTGACTGCTTTTGAGGTCGTCCTAAATTTGGTCCTTCTATAGTCTGAGTAACCAAACTGAGTCTGAGTAGTAAACTGGTCCTTCTATAGTCTGAGGAAACTTCTCCATGCTTTACGTAGCATATTTTATTTATAAAATCGTCTTACAAATACTTATTTACAGCGAAAAACTAAATCTAGAATCTGAAATTATTAGAAATTATCGTAATTGAAATAAACGAATTGTATTATTTTCTAACTGATTTGTGTTTCTTTTTTCCTACAATTCCTATTTTTGTTGTTTGGTGCGTTTCCTGCCTTTAGCGTGATTTATGTTCATTTTGAAAAACTTTTCCAGATCCGCTTTTCTCAGAGTGTGCACACTATCCTCTGCTAACAATCGGAGCAGGCTTTGGAAATTCACGTACTTTTGTAATCCTATTGTTAATCTACTACCCACCCAACTACATTTAGTTAGAAAACCAACTCCCACAACCAAATTAAGAGCTTCGTTGAAACGATTCTCAACGTCCTGCGCAGACATTAACCTGTTTAAGCGTTTCGCCATGCTCTGCATATTGTTCTCAGTGTTGAGGTATTCCTCCAGCTTATCTAACTCTTCCTTGGATTTGATATCTGAAATAATCGAATTCGATCCAGCTCCTGGTGAAATCTTCGTAGATGATGCCCTAGCTTCTAGTGAAATTTGCTTACTTGCCCTAGTTTCTAGTGGAATTTCCATGAAAGATCTAGGCTCTGGTGAAATTTCCCAAGTCGACCCACCGTACAAAACTGATCCAATCGAATGAGTTTGCAGTATGTTTGCGCCGCTTGTTATTGTAAGTGATGGTAAAATTTCCGCAGTACACCTTTTCGGTGATGGAACTTTCGATGCCGAATCAGCATGCATAATTGGACCAATCGATTGAATTTGGGGGATAATAGTGCAGTTTCTTTTGGCAAGAATCTGTAAAACTTCTTCAACGGATCTAGTCTCTGGTGAAGTTGTCCAAGTCGACCCGGTGTACATAACTGGGTCAATCGATTGAGTTTGGAGTACGTTTGCGCTGTTTGTTATTGTAACTGATGGTAAAATTTCTTTAGTAGACCCAATGAACTCTGGTGAAACTTTCGAAGTAGACTCGGTGTACATAGCTGGGTCAATCGTTTGAGTTTGGGGGATAATATCGCTGTTTGTTCTTATAAGTGCTGGTAAAATTTCCGAAGTAGACGTGGTCTCTGATGATACTTTCGAAGTCGAACCAAAGTCTATAGCTGGGCCAATCGATTTAGTTTGGGGGATGATAACGCTATTTCCTTTTGTACGTGATGGAAATATCTCTGTAGTACACCTAGTTTCCAGTGAAATTTTCGTATCCTTTCCAGTGTGTGTAACTGAGTCAATTGGGGGAGTTTTGTGAACGCTAGCGCTGTTTGTTTTGCGTTGTCTAAATCTACAAACGCTCTTCCTCATATTTTTGAAATTTAATAACCTCCTTTTAGCGTGAAATATTTTTAATTTCAGTATTGTCTCGAAATTCCTCTTTTCCATGTTGTGCACACCACCGTCTGCAGCTAGTCGTAGCAATTTTTGTAAATTCATATACCGCTTGAAAGGTATCTTTAGTCCGTCTTTGCCAGTACCCAGCCATCTGCACTTGGATAATAACTTATTACTAACAACAATATAAAGAGCTTCACTCAAACGATTTTTTGCGTCATCAGCAGTCAACAAGCTGCTTAAGCGTCGTACCATGCTTTGCATATTGTTGTCAGCGTTGAGAAATTCTTCCAACTTATCCAACTCTTCCTTGGATACGATTGGTGAAATTTTTTCACCAGACTCAGTGTCGATGACCCGACCACTGAAGTTGCGTTTTCTTACATTTTTGAAACGTAATTCGCATTCAGTATTATGTATAGTTGATTTTAAAATCCTCTCAAAATCCGCCCTTTTGACGCTGCGCACATCATCTTCTACTACACAATGTAGAAGGTTTTGAAATTTTCGGTACCGTCTCAAACCTATCTTCCCGCGTATGTTACCACCTTCAATCCAGCTAAACTGGGTTAAAAATTCAACTTTCACGACCATACGAAGAGCATCTTTTAAACGGCTTACAATGTCATTCATAGTCAGTGAACTGCTTATGTGTTCTACCATGCTCTGCATATTACTTTTGGTGTTGAGAAATCTCTCTAGCCTATCCAACTCTTTCTTGGATGTGACTGGTATAATTTCGGTAAACGTCACAGCATCGAAGAATGGGTCTAGGGAGTGGGTTTCTTCGTCGCTTTTTGTGCAGAATTTTTTTAATCCACAAACGCTTTGGCTCAATCTTTCTTTAGCATGAAATATTTTTGATTTTAAAATCCTCTCAAACTCGTCTTTTTCCAACCTGAACACGCCAGCTTCTGCCACACAATGTAGCAGATTTTGCAAATTTACGTACTGTTTTAGACCTATCTTTCGCTCTTTTCTTTTACTACCTAGCCAACTACACTGCACCAAAAATTCATCATTTACAACAATATAAAGAGCTTCGCTTAAACGATTTACAACGTCTTGCCCAGACATTAACCTGTTCAAGCGTTCTGCCATACTCTGCATATTGTTGTCAGTGTTGAGGAATTCCTCCAGTTTATCCAGCTCTTCCTTGGAATTGACTGGTGTAATTGTCGCAGCTGACTCAGTTTCCATGACTGGGTCACTGGAGTTGGTTTCCTGGATGCTTGTGCTGTTTGAATGACCATTTGTAAATTTGCAAACACTATTCTTCAAATTTGCCGAGTGTAAATTACGTTTAGCGCTATGTATAGTTGATTTTAAAATCCTCTCAAACTCTACTTTTGTCAAGCTGTGCACACCATCTTCTACTACACATTGTAACAGACTTAGAAAATTGACGTACCGTCTCAAAGCTATCTTCCCCCATCGGTTGCTAACACCATACCAGCTAACCTTCGTTACAAATTCAACTTTCAAAACCTGGTGAAAAGCATCGTTCATACGATTTACAACGTCATCCGAAGTCAGTGAGCTGCTTACGCGTTCTACCATACTCTGCATATTACTTTCTGTGTTGAGAAATCTCTCTAGTCTAGCCAACTCTTCCTTAGATGTGACTGGTATAATTTCCGTAATTGATACAGCATCGAAGAATGGGTCTAGGGAGTTGGTTTCCTCGTTGCTTTTTATGTCAAATTTTTTAAATCTACAAACATTCTTCCTCATATTCTTGCTGCGTAATCTTTCTTTAGCATGAAATATTTTTAATTTTAAAAATATCTGAAACTCGTCACTTTCCAGCTTGTGCACGCCATTTTCTGCCACACGCTGTATCAGATTTTGCAAATTTACGTACTGTTTTAGACCTATCTTTCGCTCTTCTCTTTTACTACCTAGCCAACTACACTGCGTCAAAAACTTATCATTCACAACAATATAAAGAGCTTCGCTTAAACGATTTACAACGTCTTGCTCAGACATTAACCTGTTCAAGCGTTCTGCCATACTCTGCATATTGTTGTCAGTGTTGAGGAATTCCTCCAGTTTATCCAGCTCTTCCTTGGAATTAACTGGTGTAATTTCCTTAGTTGTGCTAGTGTCACTGGTTGCGTCACTTATATCTGCACGTAAATCTTTTGAGCGTTGAACTGGGCTTGGACTTGGGTTGGACGGAAGGACGATAGTTGCCATACATTTTTGTGGAAGTTCAACATGATCACTAAAGTACACCAGCGGAGGAGGGGAAGTAGATCTCGCAACAGCACCGGTGTATCTAGCGATGTTGGATGCTGAATGGACTATTTGAATGTTATTTTTAACCTTGTACGATGTCCATGATTCCACGTTAGAGGCGGAAAGTATTTCTTTGCTAGAATATTCCTATAAAAAATTAAATAGCATTAATTCACTAATAAACTTTCGAATAATATTACTAACTATCACATATCAGTTCAATGAATTTTGCTTTGGTATACAGTGGACCCTGACTGGTTGGGTTTATTTTAGTTGGGTTACTCGATCGTTGACACCTTAATAGTTGTACTCCCAACCAAAGCGGGTAAAGTAACTAGGTAAGTAATCAAGGTCAAGTAATCCCTAACGATTTGACATTTGCTCTTTATAAAAATGGAACAAAAATTTCACAGCGATGGGTTCGATCGTTTATCAGTGTATGTAAAAATTTAAGTATCACAATCGAAACGTTTATGAACGTCACAACATTTTTGAATATGGCGTGAAAAGAATAGCCAGCTTTAGTGGAGAACACCAATTTTTTTTCAATTGACAATTCCCTTGAAGTTTTTGTTGTACTGAAAGGTGTAGGTAAGATTTGCAGTTAAAGATTTGTATCGTGTAACCATACCTATTATGTCACAAAAATGGAACTTACACTAAGTTGTTAAGCAACACCTTGGATCGTCAAGAACGATGCTCATCCTAACCAATTGTCTACATTAGACGCTTTAACGTGCACGAACTTTTCTGCTCCAACTTCACAGTGCATCTCCAGTGTGCCTCCAGTGTGTCCACACACAAAGAGCAAATGTTCGGTGTGGTCAGAATTAGCTATTAAAATATTGTATTATAATATAAATGGATGTAATTTTTTTTAGTGGCTACTTTTAAAAGAGTTTTCCCAACTAATATAATTTTTCCCAATAACTAATATTTGATATTAATTACTTTCCATCACATTCTGTTTACACGAGGAATATTTGACAACACAACGTAGCCTGAGCATGTTATTTAAAAACTTCATTAGCATATTGATTCTATCCAGTTATAAAGAAAACTTCAGAAGAATGATGCAATGATTAAATTTGTGTTTTTTCTCTCTTTAATATGAAAACCCCGGTAACATTTGGAACGTAAAAAAACCGAAATTGGTTTAAATTCCATAAATTTTACTTTACACAACTTCTTCATTATTATTATTCAAAGCGTCATTGCAAATACTTTTCGAAAAATCTAATATTCATTACTAGAAAAACGATGTGTTAGGAGAAAAAATCATCAAAGTAGTATTACAAAATCAATATTGGTGATGTCAAATAGTGGAATAGTAACTGTTGTTGATTAGTACTGTTGTTTTATCATTAGAAGTTATTTTTATTATGTATCCAAACTTTGTACCACAGGCGCACAGAAATTGTTGTGTTTTACAGTTTTTCTTGCGTATCAGTTGCCACACTCAACAGTTTTCAACCGGTATTTTTAAGAGATTTTCGAAATTAATTTCTGTTCACTCGGTGATAATGTGGAAGCGATGCCAAATTCAGTAACAACTACGAATAATATATTCTGCCCTATTTGATTGAGTTATTTGGTACAGATTTTCACGAGTTACCACAGGTCGTTTTCTTCTTTTCTTTTTCTTTTTCTGAATTAATATCGAATTATCAAATTATCAAATGCAAATAGGCAGAATATGCAATATCGTCATAAGCTACAGGAAACATCTTTAGAATGGAAGCTTCGGTTAAATTATAGGTACATGTTATCCCTCAACTTTTTGACAGTTTCCCAAGGTGTTTTGATTGCGTCCCAGCTATTTTTTAATCCGTCCCGAGATTTTTTCATTGCGTCCAGTCAAATTTTGAAATCGTTCAGCGGTTCTTTGACGGTCTCCCATGTATTTTTTAAAGACACTTTATCTTCTTACGACGATACCGATAACGATAGGAAAACTAATCTATAAAACCTTTCCACACTTTAACCATAGTGTATAAACCTTCGCATTATGGTAGGCTAAGTATTTAAATAGTTCTAAACGGTCCGTTACCAATTGTGTTAAACTCTCGCAATCTCTTACTATCACACCTGTGAAATCTTATCTGCTCAAAAAAAAACAAAAACTGATTACTACAATCTCTATCGTGAACTAATTCGTTTACAATGGTACAATGACGTGCTCTATGAGCTGTACGACGTACTTACTGTCGTATAGCGGATTAGAAACGCCACGCACCGGAGGGCTGATCACGTCATGAGAGTGACACCGGGCGACCCAGCCCATAAATTCCTTTTAGGTCGTCCACATGGACAGAGGAGGCGTGGTATGCCCAAATTGAGATAGAGTGATGGCGTTAATGCGTCCGCCAGAATGGCCGTGATAATTAATTGGAATACGAAGGAGCTCGACCTTGAGCGGTTTAGAGGACTCCTGCAGCAGGCCAAGACTGCAAAACGGTTGTAGCGCCGGATAAGTAAGTAAGAAGTACGCTCCATAAAGAAACATTTAAAAATATATGACTAACCGCACAAAACCTCGGGACAAATCTGTATTTTCCCCTTGACATTTGTTTCTGGATTGTTTCCAACAGGGGGTACAATCTGATGCAAGATTTTTAAGAACAGCTGAAGTATAATTTGAAGTACTCATGTTAAAATGATACTTTGCATATGGGCATCACAGTCCAAGTGGGAGTTGAAAGCAAACAGGACGTGTCGTATATTTTTACGATATATTTCATTCGTGATAACTGATCAAGGTTCTAGATTACAATGACCAAATATCTAAAATACGACGCTAGATGTCCAGACCAGCCGAATGGCTATGTTAGACTAAAAGATAAACGAAGGCTCTAGGGCTCAAGGTCTGTTAAAACAATAACTACAATAAAAACAAATAACTGCGTAGCATCGTAATTCTGTTGCATAACCCTGCAACCGAGCCGATTACTATTATTATAAAATAGCAAAAATTGTAACGATTGCACATAGTTATGCAAAGACAACGCAAAAGAAAACCCGCAACTGTATTCCAGTATATTGCTAATAAAGTACAGAACGTCTATCATTCATATGACTCTTAATATAGAACATAAAATAAATATATTACTTACAAATAGATGCGGACTGTTCGTAACATTGACATTGCCTCCGGAATTTATGTCGTCACATAGTATGTTCATGTCTGTGTCTATAAGTATACAAGAAAAATTATTTGCAAACAAATTAAAGACATATAGAAATAGGTTGCCTTTGTTCCGATTGATTGAGCCACCGATAGCTGGAGACTTTTACACAATCTGCTTTATTATTCAATTTACGGTAAATGATTCTGTATGATCAAGCAAGGAGTGGAAGCATTTATCTCCACTTCTACACCTAAATTCTGCGTTTGTAGTTTTGCCTGTTTTCCCGACTGATCAATCAAAATGATTCGATCTGATCGTGACACGATCACGTTACATCCTCAGATGTGGGCTCTTCAGAGAAAGGCGAAGATACGAAACAGGTTGAGCAACTCCGGGTTCTGTTTCAAACTATTTTCAGAAGATGCAGCTTCGAATTCTCTCTCTATCTCTTCTTGGCGTAATGAACTTCTAGGCCATGTCTGTCGTTTCTGGCTTACTAAACCTTAATGTTATGTTTCCACGTAGCCGGATAGCTACAAGGGATTGGTTCGGACGGCATTTTGGATCGGTCCTGTCGTGTGAAGTGGTTATTGTTGGGAGTAAGTTCGATTTTATTTCCAAAGTTCTCTTGAAAAATGACGTAAAACGATAGTGCGTTTGTAAGCGTCCATTCCGGGTGTAGTAATCACCTGGTACACTAGATTAGCTAATATAAGAGATATGCAAGCTTAAGAAAACATTTTGGTGGTAGCCGCAACCCAAGTAACCTCCAAAGTATGAACACGCCGGTACGGCATGACATACTGAAGGATTTTGATCCGAAATCAAAACGAGTAGTAGCCAGTAGTAAATGGCCAGGCAGGCCTAGAGCTCTTTTGGCTAGAGGTTGTTGTGTTGCTAAAGAAGAAGATAAGGCAGACAACCCAGCCATGTGAAGCATCGAAAGCAGGGCTTCGAAACATATTTGGCTAGTTGACAAACTCTTGAACGCTAAGCACAGTTATTTACATACTTACAACCGACTTAAACCTGGGGCGGATTATCCACTACGCAAACTACGCTCGCGGTATTTGGCCTCGACTCTGGATCACTTAGGACCCTGAAGTTATTGTGACGCCAAGATAGCCAGATGATCGGTTATACGGTTCATATAAAAATCTAAGCAACAAAATATATATAATAAAATAAATCTCACCATCTCATCTCAAATCATCTCATTACTTGTCTGCCACTTAGCCTTAAACACAATGTATTCTTCAATACTAGGTGATGAGATGCTGGGTTGCCTCAGGAGAGATTTCTTTTCACAAGAACACAAGAAGGGAACACGTTTTTACACCTACTACTATTGATTTATGAAACACCCTTCACGTTGATCGTTTGCCAGATCGAGTTAACCTGAGCTCTCTTCGAGGATTCTATCGCCCTGTTATAATAACCGGGCTGCTAGAAAAAAAAATAGAATTAGAACTATCCAGAAGGATCGCACACGATCGTAACATCCGTGGCGCGCGAAATGATTATTGCAATGATAGTAGTGATGAGAAAAATCGCTCACATCAGGGATTCGTTCCGACCGATCCGGATCCATCTTGGGATCGATCCTCCGAATCCGATCCGAATCCTTCTTTGGTCTTCTTTGTGATTATACAGAATATATTTATGTACATCTCAGAGAAGATGTATGCTGAACAGGCTCACAATTTCATCATTTTAATAAAACGCACAGTAATTGATGGCGAAATATATCACTAGGGCACTAGGAAAGGAGGAAAAATAATGCTGTTCAGGGTTATGGGGATGGTTAGGATGATTGGTTAGCGGAATCCAATAACCGAGATCTGTCATGAGGTCGACGAGTATAAAGAGCATACAGGGGTAATAAAGAAAGAGAAGGAACTTCGAATCCAAAGGAAAGGATACAGGCGATGAAATAAGACTTCGCGGGCGATTCACCATTTAATTCAATGGCGATTAAAGCCAAAATTCGGTAGCGAAAAGAATATGAGAGCACAAGGTTGAAATATCCAAGTAGAAATCTGTGGTCTGCGTGCCACCATCACATCCTCTGTACCCTCTCTAATCTCTGCATAGCGGTCACTCCAACTGAAGTGAGTCACTCCAGCTCGAGTTTGAACTGGAGTCCAAACTGTTGTGTATAGAACACCCGTTACCGCGATAACAGTAGCTGTCATTCGGCTCGCCTTGCCAAGACCTGGTATCGGGGTTGTCACTCTACGAACTCGGTCGAATACACATGTTTTAATAGTTGTAATTGTTATTTAATAAAAGCGGATTGGAATACATAACACAAACTTCCAAACAAAATGAAACGAACTCGGCATCAATACAGTACCAATCAATACAGAAAGGATCTCGAAATTCTGAGGCCATGCGAATGATGAGACCCAGCGATTTTTTCGCTTTCTTCAAGACACGATCAATGCGCTCGTCGAACGAGAGACACTCATCGAGGCAAACCTCAAGATCTTTCACGGTGGATTCTTTACTTATTTGGGTGCCGCACAAAGAGTAATTCAATTAAAGCCGACTCACAGAGGACCGACCAAAAGACACAATATTTACGAAAACAGAACACCAACCCATTAGTTATACATTAAACAGCGAAATCGCATTAGAGAGATGGACAATCGGAAGACGAGAACATTCATACCGAACAGAAGAACATTCATACCGACACCAGACGAGCCCACTACTGACGAGGAAAACAAGTTTTCCAACACAAAGAACACAAAACGCATAAGATTTGTCGAACGTTTGGTCATAAAACTATGCTCACACCAGAAAACTGCCTCGCGAATAGGTCACAACAGCCAGAAGGCGTATCAGCCACATTATCGCCCAGAGGTATTGAGGAGGGAATGCTTTGGAATCGTGACAGACACTTGTAAAGCGCCACAACAATCGAGGGTCATTTGTAAGTCTAGATTGAAGGCGCACTAAGTATGATTGAAGGTATGAGGTGGAAACATCGAAAGGCACGGATCTATCTATTATATTTAAACCAACTAATATACTACTGGACATCAATTGAAAAACTTGTCTAGTACTTGTCTACTTGTCAGAAGTTAACTTATCGCTTCTCGTAATGGTAGCGTATGAATCGCGGAATGGCTTTACGATTCGTGGTTGCCGTGTGCTGCGCCTAGTAGTGTCCCATACCGCCATACTACGACGAATTACAGAATATAGCTGCCCATCAGCTTCTCGATCGGATATTCGACGTGCGTATTATTATAGCTCCTGTTGTACCGACACGATGGTCGGATATGGTGGTAACTGCCACTGTCGGTACCGATGTTGTTCTCCAAGATGATGATGGTCCGGGCTGTTGCCTGTCGTTGGCCACTTGTCCTCCGGAGTGAACGGAGGTTATATTGGAAACAAGCTTCACTGCTCGACATGAGGCGTTTTGTTTTCTTGCGAGTCGTGCCTTCTGTTCGACTGGTTTTTCTTCTAATGAAGTGGGATTTTTTGCAGTAATCTCCATTTGGAGCGGATCGGCAATACCTTGTCTCTGATGCTGTCCAAATGCAGTACATGCTGTAGAAAACGGCGCAGGAGCTGATGCAGCTTGCTGTAGGTCATGTAGTACAACAGCTCTTTCACTATAGTTATCGACCAATATATCCAGGACATGATCTACTGCTGCTGCTCCTTCAGAAAAAATAATCGATGTCCGAGCGTCACGTTTCTTGGCTAGAAAATCTGCCAGTCGTTTTCTAGTGAGTCTAGCCTTCCGTTTGGCTGGTGTTTCATCTGGTGGAGTGTTAAATTTAGCAGCCATCTCCATTTGCATAGAATCGTTCGTATCTTCGTATCTCGTTTCTTCTGATGGAGTGCGAAACTTTGCAGCGATCTTCATTTCGATAGAATCGCGAATATATTGCTGTTGTCCTTCACGCTGTTGTTGAAGATGCTGTCGAAATACAGTATGTGTTGCTGGTGATGTCTTCGGTATAGGTGCAACTTGCTGTTGTTTCTCTAATGCAACAGCTGCTACAGTATGGTTATCGACCGATATATTGGGGACCTGATCAACTACCGGTGCTACTGCTCTTCTGGAAAAATCAATTGATGTCTTAGCGTGACGCTTCTTGGCTCTGTGAACTGCTACTCGTATTCTAGTGAGTCTTGCCTTCCGTTCGGCTGGCGTTTCTTCTGGTGGAGTGGGAAATTTTGCAGCGATCTCCTCTTGGATAGAATCCCCCCCATATTGTTGTTTTTTCTTATGCAGATGCTGGTGATGCTGTCCAAATTTGGTCTGTGATGCTGGTAAAACTGCTACTACAGTATGATTATTGACTGAGGCAGTAGGGATCTGACCAAGTGCTGTTCTTCTCTTAAAAACAATCGATGCCACACGCTTCCGGGCTCTGCAAAGCGCCATTCGTTTTCTTGCGACTCTTGCCTTCTTTTCTTCAACTGTTTCCGCCTCTGGGGTAGGGTATCTTGCAGCGATGCCAAATTCCATTGCGGAGTAGTTTCTGCTGATCTCCTCGAACATTGCTGTCAATGTAGATGATACACGCGTATAGGCATATAAATAACTTATTGATATCACCTGATAAAGAACTTTTGTAATGCCGAGTCAAACACTGATCTTGATAAATCAACTGAATTTATTGGCAACAAACCTATGGAACATAATGTTATGACGAGCTACAGGCTAGAATTCATCCTTGGAGCAAAGAAGGTTTTTAAAAAGGTATTGGGAAATTGTATTTCAATGTCTAACAAAATGTTCCAAGTAGTATAGAGACGATGCCAATGATGCAATTCTTTTCTTCTTATTTCTCTATTTCTCTCTGTTTTGGTTTCGTAAGGCGTAACCGGTTACGAAAACACTCAGTTACGATCACATGCGATAAAAAGTAACGCTCGGTGTTACTATCCATCATTTTTTTCTTCATGCACTGTTCGTGGTTCATGGATGCTTGGATTATTTGGGGTAAATCGCATTCTATGGATTAACCATAAGCAGTTTTCATGACTGTGTTCCAATAGTTCTTTATCAGGAGATTTCGAAAAGTAATTCAATCGTTTTCTCCGGTATAGTTTTAGTTGTCCACGTGTTTCTCTCCAGTATTACACGGAGATGTCAAGAATTTTTCTGTTTTTAACTACCTTGTGGTACAGCAGTGCCAGTTTTGTGCCAATTTTTCATACAACGAGACATTTACCACATCATATCCGAACCGTTTCCCCACACCTTCAACTGGTTAACCAAATGAAGGTGCAGGTGATCCAGGCGAAGGCATACCACGACCTATGATGTTAACACAGAAAAAGTAGTCGTAATGATCACCATGCGAACCGATTCCTTTTGCCATAGATCTCAACATTTTCAGTTTAGATATCAACTTAACACCACATCTCAACATAACACTTGAGGATGGCAAAGGGTATATTAGGAATATAAAGGGTTATTTGAATCGTTGCTCAAACTGAACTGAATTCAATTTGACGTTTCTAAGATGTAAGTGCCGTAAATTGACATTCACACGCAAGGCGCTGAGAATGTGGATGTATGTGTCAGTAAGTTTGCTAAAGATTTGACATCGAAACTGAAAATGTTGCTGAATCTATGGCAAAAGGGTTGAGTTCAATCTATATGAAAAACTATAACATATGCTATATGAACAGCAGTATTGAATGTCATTTACTGGTTCGCTGGCAATCAACAGTCCATTAGTGAGAGTGTGCTGTACAGGTATTTTTATTATTTTTTTCCTTGGTTATAGCATCTGTTTTACAAATCTTTATCAGTATTTTTACAAGGGATTTTCAAAGATTTTTCCTGCGTTGTTCAACCATTTATCAACAGGTTTTCGGACGTCTGATAATATATCAGGTCTATAAATAAATTTTGATGGCTTTTTTTGGCATGCGTCGTTTACTTAAAATTTTTACTTTAGTAAAATAGTCCAATACTGTTATTTTGAACTGTCATCTTCAGGGTTTGTATGCCCCTAGCTGTCATTTCATCATTTAGTAAATAAAGTATTTTCCGCGTGGTTGCAAAATGAACACATTCGTTCCAGAAAAAGCGATTTTGTGGGGAATTCTTCTTCATTTCTTTGTGACGAAAATTTCGTCCACTGAGACCCATCGTGTAATGAGGGAATATTATGGCAATCACGCTTTATGAGAAAGAACGTGCCAGGTGGTTTCAATGGTTTACAAGTGGCAATTTAAGTATGGAAGACGAAGAACGCACCGGACGGCCAACAAAGTACCAAGATCGAGAACTGGAGACAGCACTTCATCCCGACCCGTCCCAAACACAGTCTCAGCTGGCAAATACGATTGGGGTTACTCAGCCAGCCATTGTCAGCGTTTACAAGCATTAGGCATGATCCGGAAGACACGGCATTGTGTGCCACATGAGCTAAAGCCCCGTGACATAGAGCGCCGTTTGGTTACCTGTGAGCAAATGCTCCAAAGGCATAACCGGAAGGGTTTTTTTGGCGGCAACTGGCGACAAAAAGTGGATTTATTACGACAACCCAAAACGTAAAGCAACAAATGGCTACGGGAGATTAGTTCGGATAGGATTTTGGACCGATCCTGTCGTGTGAAGACTGGAGCCGCAACCAATAAACCACCGGCCGCATGAGTGATGATATTGATAGTTATTAAAAGCAGTAGTAATCCAAATAACCAAACGACTAAAGGTAGGAAAAGGTAAGCTAAAGGTAACCAAACGACTAAAGGTACGAACGAATCACCAAGAATCACTCTCGTAACGTTGAGATTCACGATAACCGGTTACAGGAGAAGATACAAACAAAACAGACAGAACCATTTTTTTCGAATTTCGAGAAATTTCGTGGTGGTGTTATACAAGGCTGGTGCTGTACACGCTATACAATACGGTAATTTTAAATTCTTCCATTCAATTATAAACATAGGTGTCCAAATCAGGCCGTACCTGTGTTTTTCGCATATAAATTATATCTTATCCGTGGTTTTGTAATTATATTTACAACGGAAGATCGCAAGCGTAGAAAAATAATGTTTCCGTTTGCTTGAAAGGGCAACGGGTAAAAATAGATAGAGGGATACAACTTACTTGAATCATTATGATGGCTGTAGTCCTCAGTACCTTCATTTTCTTCTGCTTTTGGTTCAGATTTGATGGCAGTTTGTTGTATCATGGAAAACGGATCCTGAGTTGTTACGCGTGTTTCGCCTATTTCTATTTCATTCTTTAATGGGTCCTTGATGTTGAAATCCCATGGGCTTGCCTGCAGCAACAATTCCATATCCAGTTCCGGTTCTTGTTTTATCTCAACTGATGCCTCCATCGATTGCTGTTAAAAAGAAGCAAACAAATATTTGGTTAGACACTTAGTAAAATTGGAAACTCGTGTTCACCTACTGGAGTTGGAATTCCTTTTATTACGCTGCGTTGATCCAATGGATCTTCCATGGTTGCAGGTAACAAGACACAAACAAAACTCAGCGTCACAGAAAGAAGGTTGTGGTTTGGTTTATAGACTACCAGCGTTACAACTTAATTCGTGTCATTTGTCGTACAGAAAACGAATGGCCTCCAATTTCTGTGGTTAACAAAAGTGTGAGTTACTTGGAGGAGGTTTTCTTTTATACGAAATTTCCCTATTCCACGACACGATCACAGAGAGCACCTGGCGTGGTTGATTTTCAGAATCTTTTGAATTGTTTTTCGTACGACGGCCGCTGCTGACAGTTCAAGTTTATTTTGGTAAACATTGCTAAGGCGCGTGTACACGAAGTCGAAAGGCACAAGCAATATAGCAACATTGCATATAAGTACTAAAAAACTGTTTTGACAATTTATTTATTGAATTGTTTTGTTAATTGTTGTTGTCATGCTTTTTCTACTCAATTATTATTATTTCCTATAAATTCAGGAGGTAATTTTTAGTGTAAGATATAGGATATTTTACAAGTACATTTGTTGTGCATTGTTGCAAATAAGTTTATGTAATATAGTTTTTCTACATAATACGAACACATATTGTTTAGATCTTTCTTCTTTTTCTTTGGTTGACAATCGCGTCATAATCCAATTGATCTTTTATTGCTTCTGTCAACGATGTTGCAGCGAATATGTCAAATCTCCTATGGAACCGTCATTGCAGAAATGTTAAGAAATCCAGTGAAAACATCATCCTTTATCAATTGTCGATACTCTTCTACCGATTACTGGTTACACAAATTCACAGAAGCAGTTATACTTTCGAAATTAATATTACGTCAGCGTATGATCATGTGGAACTTTCATCCGGAATCTCGTGACATCAAGTTCATGACCGCAAGACGTTACAAACGAAATATGTTTGGCATCAATTGTACGTCTGAGTTATTTCAGTGAAAAAGTGTAGTGCAAGATACTAGTTGGTGTCGATAAAGTATTGATCTACATTGATATTATCGTGGTGTGGGGACCGACGATTGTAGAATATGATCATCGTATAGAACAAGTGTTGTCGATATTAGAAAAGAACAACACTCAACATGAACATGTGGCGTAAAATTTGGCGAAACAACAGCATAGGCACAGAAACAGAAACAGATGCATATTCTACTACAGATCGATCTAGCGAACAGTATATCATCTTAGCAGAGACCGGATCGTTGATGTCGCGCGCAAGTTTTTTGAGCAGACCAATTAGCTGGTTAACCTTAGCAGTTGTATGTTCAAGCTGGTCATTGAAACTCAACTTATCGTCAAGGAGCACTCCAAGGTCTCTGACTCATGTTTTACGCTCAAGAGCGGAGTCGCTAATGGTGTACTGGTAGAGTAATGGGTTGCGTTTTCTGGCAAACGTTATGACCGCACTCTTATTAACGCAGAACTTAATGCCGTTCGGGGAGCACCAAGACTGGAACATACTCATTGCCTCCTGGCATAAAACTGCAAGCAACTGGTCTGCATGGTGGTGGATGGGAAGAAACTGCTTTGCATCGTCAGCAAACAATACGTGGTTTCCTGGGGGAAACACCCGTGATACGTCGTTGATGTAGATCACGAACAGTAGCGGGCCAAGATTGCTACCTTGTGGCACTCCGGATCAAGCATTGATACGGCGCGAGGTGTGGATCGCGCGAAGGTGGATCGCGCGAGGTGTGGATCGCGAATCTTGGTAAGTTCGTTCGCTTAGATAGGACCGCATCCAGGCCATCATTTGTTCAGGAAGACCCAGAACTTGAAGCTTGGCAAGTAGCAACGAATGCGGAACGCTGTCAAAAGCTGCTTTTATGTCAGTATACACAGCATCGACTTGGAGACCTGCATCAATGGACCTGTGGCAGAGGCTAACAAATTTCACTAGGTTGGTGGTAGTCGAGCGCTTGGGGACAAACCCGTGTGCCAGCAAGGAGTGGTTCGTATATTAAAAGCTCGAAGACCTTTGCACAGGCGCAAAGCGTAGTGTTGCCACGGTAGTTGTAAGCATTCGATATATCACCCTTTTTGAATACTGGAACCAGCCACGAAGTTTTCCAGCAGGCAGAATAGACACCCACTCGTAGCGATTGGTCAAAAATTGCAACCAATATGGGGACAACCGTTGCCACGCAGCGTTTTAAGATAGAAGGCGGGATTGCAAGCGGTGCAAGCGATGGTTTAAGCCGTTCGATCGTCCGCAAGACCGACGAGGCATCAATCGATGGGAGATTGGGAACCATGGCAACCATTGGAACGTTAGATAATGCGTATTTTTTCTGGCTCCGTCCAATAGCGTTCGGAAGATGCTGGTAAAACGCGTAGCGAAGATGTCTTCTGCTGGAGTGTTACCATCGCACCCATTGAAGCTGACTTTACTAGGAAGTCAAAAGTATTTCCGCTTGGAGTTGACGAAGCTTCAAAGTACGCGAAGGTTCCTACATGAACGTATGTCCAGGTGTCGCACGTGCGCCTGGTAACGTATCCTATTTTAGCGACGGTTAATCATATGGGCTACATTGTAGTTACACCGAGATGCACTAGGATGATAGACAGACATGACTAGTTGATACCTTCGTAAAAGGTATTCACGAAAAGCAGCAGCATTAGTCGCTTTCAGTCTCCGCAGGGTCCGGTCACTCCAAGGTGGACCATGTCTAATGCGCTTAATTGGAGCGCACTCTGAGAGATACATGAATAGCGTAAAATCAACGACAGCAAGGTCGAAAGAGTCGTAGTTAGAACATTCGAAGCCATCAGCGAATGATGTGACCATCGCTACAAGTCTGTTGATGTCTGTTGATAACAGCCGGGTAAAATTGTGGCACAGAGAAAACAGTCTCTAATGAAGGATGATAACAGTCCAAATTTAGCATAGGAGTACTGCAGGTGACAATCGGTGCGCAGGGCGATGCTGCAGCACTGTTCGCAAATACGAGATCCAAAACGCCTCCGGAGGTGTTGTTGCAGTCCGAGCGGAGAGCGCAGGTCGTGTACCAGGATCGTAAGACAAAAACGACAAATCAGGATCAGGCTGAACAGCTGACCAGGATACAGTTGGCTGGTTAAAGTCCCCGAGTAGTAAAAGACCATCGCCAGGGCGAATAGCCAGGCAAAACGAGCTGATGCAGTCGTCGAATTCACGAAGTGTATATGCGTTAACAGCCCGCCTAGGGGGAAGATAAACCGCCGCGATAAAAAGTCGTGAGTCCCGTCCCCAAGGTGAATAACAGCGCAAACCAGCTCAAGCGACGAATGGTTTGAAAGGAATTCCCGTGACGTCAGTGAATGAGATCAGGCAATCAACACTCCACCACCACGAGAGCATGTACTGTTAGCAGCATTACGATCGCAGCGGTAAACCTGGAAGTTATTGTCAAATAACAGGGACATGGGCAAGCAGGGGTCAAGCCAGGTTTCAGTAAGCACCACTATATCGAAGTCGGATTCCATCATCGCTGCGTTTTTGAGGTTCGTTGACTACCCTTTGTTGCTTCTAATTTTTTTCGATTTGGACAGCCGGTGTAACTGGCTGTGTGTTTACCTCCACAGTTCGGACACTTTAACTTGTGCGTTGGTATAATCCCATCGGTACACTCTTTCGTTATTATCCTCGCAATCCCCGCAGCAATTATCCCCGCCGTGGCCGAAACTCTGGCAATTTTTGCGGTGCATTACACTTGTTCGTCGTAGCGCTTGTGCTTCCTTGCTTGCTTTTTAATGGCACTGGAGTCAGTTTCTCATCTATTAGAATTTGTTGTAAGTTCATGATTGGCATGTCCATTAGTCCGCGCAGGACGATTTTCGTTGTGTTATCTTCCTCAAGTTGATAAGAGTGGAAACTTAGGTTTATTTTTTTGAAGTGTTTGAGGAGCTTTTGTGGTCTTCATTGGAATTCGTACGTATTACTATTCCTTTAAGCGTTACGTTGGTCGTGTATCGCACGACACCAGAAGCAATTGGCATGGTTTACGGCGAACGATTGCTCACGAACGATCGTTCGTTATGTCAAGCCCTTTAAAAATGAATTGGTTTGCCCTCAGAATTGCATACATTTTGTCGATTGGGTCATCTGTTTGGTTCATGAGAGCTCATTTTTTGTTCATTTTTTGTCAGTTGGGTCTGCTGCGTAGCTCATTCAAGTTGCATGCAATAAAACACTGTAAAGGTAAAAAACTGAAATGAAAACTGTTCTACCCAGAACAGTTTGTATCGTTTTCATGTTTGTTTTTTACAGTGTACCACGATCGATCGATACAGGTTTGTATGGAGCTCTCCAGTTACTCCAAGAGTAACTGGAGAGTACCGATCGATCGATCGATTGGTTTGTTTTGTCATTGTTCCAAGTTAGGGATGATATGCATTGACAGCTGAGGAGATTTAATATAATTAAAATTTAGAAAAACATTAAATACCTAAACAATTTGATTCATTATAAACACTACCGACTTCTATGTAAGAAAACAATTTTTGCACATCATATAACACATTAAATGATTTGCAACCGTCGTATTGACGTTCGTTTAAAATTGTGGAATACAAACATTAGGGTATGCTATATAGCATGCAAACTGGGATGTGAGTTCATCACGAACGATCGCTCGTGAACAATCGTTCGCCGTAAACCATGCCATTATCTTTTTATGTATATCCACAACGTTGGTGCTGGCCACGGTTATTGGTGGTGGTGGTTTCATCGTTTTCACGTGTCTTATGTGCGTAGTCGCATTCACATCGATTACGTCGTCGTCAATAGATTCGAGGATACTAAGCGTGAGGATACTAAGCGGAATCGTGTCCACTTTTTTCATTGATTTGGAAGGAAAGCCAACCACGGATTTATGGAATGTGCCAAGAGGCACAGAAGCCAGCCTCTTAGATGTAGCACTTCTAGCCCGGCCCATGTTGGTCCAAGCGAAAAGATGTTTTGTTCACTCTATCCCTGTATGTGTGTTAGGTCTTCCTCTGGAGCTAGCTATTGCACGACCGTTCGCTATCGACAGTGAAAGCGTTCTCTGTGTGTAGCAAATTAAAAAAAGGTGATCAAAGGAATTTAAAACGATGAGCAAAGGCTGGATCATAGCGGACGAGTTGGAAGGAGTAGAGTTGCCTGATGCAAAAGTGAAGTGCGGGACGCGGGAAAAGGAAAGGGTCCCAGGGAGTGGCTTGCAGGATCATGGCCGTTGAAACAATTCGACGAAGCATTGCCGATAAATAAGCGCAAGGCGGAATGGATTCGTTTCCGGGACCAATTTGAGTGAATAGTGACATGTAAAGTACCGGTAGATGCCAACATTCGAGTGGCAGGATTAAAAATTTTCGCGGGCAGTTATTTGCTGCGAATTATTGAAAAGCGACAAAAGAGTGTGTCGGTGAATTCTAAAGACATATACAAGGACAAGGTACGGACGTTTGACGAGTATTTCAACGATTTGTGCGATGCAGTAAATGGTATTACGTCTAGAGGGGCAGGCAGTGTTGTGTGAGTTTGGAGGAGACCAGCGAGAGGAAGAGATGATGCAAGCAATAACAAGGCGGTCGATCCCAGGAATAGCGGACAAATTATATGAGATGACAAGCTTTTTCGAGAACAGCTTGGAAAGGGTGATAACCCATGGCAAACACTTGGATTTCATCCGAACGGAGGCGGAAAAACTAAGGCCAGGTGAAGTGAAAATAGCTACTAATAAGTTAGAGGTTCACCGGCGATGATTAAGCCGGTGAACGCTATCCAGCCACCAAGGCGACCAGCCGGCCATTTTAAAACGATCGGATCAAAATGGAGTAGCGCACGAGATGATCGCAGAATTTAATATAGAAATGCAGGATTGCGAAAATGCTCGAAATGTGGACGTGCCCTCGTTTGGGAAGATTGTAAAGCATTTTTAGCTAAATGTTGTTAAACGAGAAGCCCGGAAAGTCAATCAGGTTGATGATTGAAAGTGTGGGGCGAAGCATTTTTGTGTGTTATGGGTGATGAAAGAATTAAAGCATAGGAAACATTGGTTCGGGTTGTGTTGTGTTCAAGATATTTCTTATTAGTTATTTGATTTATTCATTTTTTTTTTTTTATTTCTGATGCTTCTGGCTTCGCCATATGTTATGTTATTTTCTGTTTCTATTTTACTTATCTCCATTTCGTCTACGAAGATTGGGCAATTTTTGTCCAACGTGTTGTATTTTTCACCGCACGACACATACTAAGTTGTCTTACACACTTCGCTGTGGCTAGGCTCGCTGCAATTGGCGCAGGTCTTTTGTCCCCGGCACCATTTTTTTGTGTGCGCCAGCTTCATGCAATTTATACACCGCGTGGCCTTCGGGATGTATATTTCTACCTTGAACGGGTATAACCCAAAGTCTACACTCTGCGGCACTTTTTTCCTGTATTAAATGTTATTATTATTGTTTTGGTGTTTATCATTTCCACGTTACCACTTTTGTCCGTAAACTTCCGCTTCATTATACACAATTCGCGTACTTTTTGGTTTTTAGTGCTTCCATGATGTCATGTTAATCCATGAACTCTATGCCGTGGCTTCTAATTATTCCTTTGCATGTGTTGAGTTGTAGGGTGTTCTGACACTTTCACCTGTATAACCCCTTTTTTGTCCGATATTTCGTTCACTTGTGTTAATTTTTCCGCTTGTTTCTGATTAGCCACTTTAATTAATAAATTGTCGTCTTTAAGGCGCTTTTCTTGCAATGGTTTCTCGTAAATCGATTTTTCGATTATTTTTGCCAGTAGGAATGGGTTTATTCTATTAAGGTCTGGATTTTTCACCATGGATTTTTCCTTATCTATCTGTTCTGCACTTCGATCCACTGGATCTTTTCTTTCGGAATCTTTTCTCCATTTTCCTTTTAGGTTCCTCATGACAATCTAGCAGACTATAGTAGTTTCTGAGGGGGGGTTCCGCCTTCCGGGTGTTGGACCCCCATTCTCACTAGTTCACTTCTATTCACACAATTTTTTTTTGTCTCTTCACAACATACTACGAATTTCTTTGCCAATACACTCTCGATTGTATTCTCGTACACAAGTACGTTAAAGTTCGGTCAACGGTCGCTTTGAAAACTCTTCTGTTTTCAAAGTTGGAAACAACGTGCTTACCTGTACATTTTTTACCAACGTTTAACGAGGTACACTCGCGTCACACTTTCCGGTGTGTAGGTCAGTTACGATGACATTGTACGAACGGACGAAAGAACTTCGATCGTTAGGGTGGTTCGTCCTAACTCTAACCGTGCATCTACACCTAGCGGTCTTCACAGGTACGTTAGCCAACGTACAAAAAACACTTGATATCCCTGACTTTCCCTAAAGTCGATACATATGTTGTGCAGCAAACATTTGTTCTTTACAATCGTATCTACATGATGTGGATTAACTTGCAGCTCGGTTTTTAAGCATCTCCTTTTACTAACCAACATTCCAAAGGCGCATTCAACTGTTCGTCTAGTCTTGCTTAAATAATAATTATAGACTCCTTCATCACCGTCTCCAGTTGAGTAGAGAGAGAGATGAGGAAGTCGAATCTGCCAACTGGATCGGGAGCCAGAGAATTGCAAGTAAAATGGCGATACTTCCAAAACTTACAATTCCTGGTTCCTTCCTACTCGTCGCGGCCCTGTGTGAGCAATGTCGCTCCAGGGATTGAACCGATTGAGACGATGGGAAGTAATTATATAAGCTTAAATTTGTTTCTAGTTTATTTTAAATCATAACGTATGTCGTATGTTTTCAGAAGGTTCGCAGGATGTTCCATTTCCACATTTGACTGAGACCTCGTCTCAGGATTTTGTGTGTGAACATCAAATTAGTCGGGGCCAAAAAAAATCAAGAGCCAGCATCTCGATGAGCTACTTGCTTTAGGGAAGGAAAAACTGGCAAAACTAACCGAAATCAAAAACAATGCCACTGACCCTTTTACGGTCAGTATCTCAGCCGATTTGAAAAAATTGTCTTTAATAAGGCAACTTCAGGCAAAACAGGAGATTCTTGAGGTGATCAAGAAGCATGTGATAGATGAGGAAGCTGAAATAGCTAATAGTGCTAAACGATTTAGATTAAGTTAGTTATGTTTAGTAGATGAGTATAGTTAAATTAGTATACTATGGTAGTTTAGATAAGTATATAATAGTATAGTGTAGTTAATATAGTGTAGTGGTAGAGTTGCATGAATTTGTTTTTATTATTAGGCTAGTTGAGTTATTTTTCGTTTATTTAGTAATTTAGTTACATGAATTTCTTTTGTAGTCTATAACCTGATTCTTGATCACCTCAAAGATATCCACAGATCTGCTGTTTTGCCTGAAGTTGATATATTTTGTAATAGTTTGTTTGCATAAGTTCTTAATGTAATATATTTTAGATAGTTTCAGGAATTCTGTTACAGTTAGTTTAGTTTTGTTATTTTATTATTTTGTTACATGAAATATACTTTTGATAATATATAGACCATATGGCACGTCTGTTACTGTCTTTTATATTAATAAACTTAGTATCGCTGGCAGAGTTAACATGAAAATCTAAAGTTTTTATGTATCAAACTTAAAATGGGTTTATTCCTTTATTTAATTTATTAGCAAATAGGTTAATGTTAATAATTAATAATATTTCGGTTAATAATTGAAAGTATAGTCTAGGCCACTGACTGTCGCACTTTGAACTCGTTGAACTGTTATGGGAGGAGGGGGGCATGGAGGAGATGGTTTAAATGTTCATATTTGATTGCTGTTGCAAATTCATGCAAAAGCAAAAGCATACAAATTTCTCCAATGACCCCTTGAGATACATTTCGGGGCCTTTATAGCATTCGGTTACAGCTGCGCTTATCGTGCCCATTTCTGGCACAATTCATACACTTTTTCCTTCTGAACTGCTTTTTTGAAAGAAAACCTCCGATTGAAACATATATTCAATCATATAATCACGCTATCACCAATCTACGCGCGGATGTAGCTTGCATCACTATGCTATGGGCAACATAATGCAGGAGAAATATGCAAGTAGACATTCAACGGGTACAAGACTCCAGCCCACGGTTCTTGTTATCAACAGAAGCCACGGAATAATAATGGCTTTAGGAACCGATGGAATTCAAAAAACAACATTTCAGTTTCAGGATTCACACGAGTAGAACGCGCCATTGCTAGCAAAATAAAATCACGACTCCTGCAGTAGTAATCACATTAAATCAAATAGCATATAATTAAATCACCTCTAATCACCATGGATGGCACGACAGAGTAGGTTAGGGTTGTATTATATCTATATAAGAAACTGTTATGCTCAATGTACTATGTGAAAGGAATGAAAGAAGCGGCTTCTATGATCACAATACCTTAAATAAGCTCACAGTTCCAAACGGTAGGAAGTTACGGCCCTTGATTAAATATTAAATTAATAAAGTTAAATCGATTGATTGATGATTGAGAAAACGAAGTATATATTTCCAAACCTAAAACAAAATGATTGCATTATTACTTTTGACAATCCTTTGAACCTACCTTAAAGTCAGCATCAATCGATGTTCCGGTTTTATGTTGGTCCTCTGCATGTTCTGCAGTCTTGGCCTTATTTTTCCCAATATGTAGAAGAATGTGCGTTTGGACATTCTCATATAACCATAGAATTTTTCCGGACGCTGCAAAATATTTTGCAGTGCAAAATATTTTTTGGTTTGCTGAATTCGCCATTCTCACTTCTTGCCAGCCAGAAACGATCAGTTTCTTCTCTACTGTTGTTCAGAATTTCAATAACCATCAACGCGGTAGTGCTGGATGCCAATTCCTCCAAAAGCCAATTCATTCCATTTTCATTAATATGTTTAATATAAATTTTTTCTTAATGTGTTCCACGCAATCTCCAACTGAACGGTGTTTTGTTTTGATTTCGATTCGACAGTTCTCAACGCGGTTTTGGTAGCGTGACAGTTCGGGACGACCATTAATAGTGCACCTCTAGAACAGTGTCTGGTTTGTTGTGTTTGTTTTGCTCTTCGCAGCGCGTTGCCTTAGTGTACTTCCTGTGAAACATCCTTAGTTATTGAAATAAATTAATTAAATGGTCATATAGCCAATCAGAACAAGTAGTGGTAGTTAGTTAGTTAATGTTTGCCCAGCCTATACCGACGCGTGTACCGTCGCTTTTAACGATTCTAGATGATTCCAAAAGTGCCTCCAAATTCCGATGGTTTCAGACGATTCCAGACAGTTTCAAACGATTGTGACGGTTCCGGACCATTCCGATTGTTTCAGACGATTCCAGACGTTTCCGGGCGGCTTCTTTTCCCGGAATCGGAGCCGGTGTCACACTAGCCGGAACCGGATCGAAACCGTGGGTGCGCTCCAGATAACCCAACACTAGTGTGTTCTTTAATCGCATTCCTTCTACTGTCAAAATTTCGTGTTTCATCACCTACGATAGGGATGCTCAGATGTAAGAATCGTCTACTTCATTCTTCCAGTTTTTTCATTTATTCATTCATCAAATAAAAAAATGTAAGAGCTGCACTAGGTGACAATATCTGTTTTTGCACCTTTACCACAATATGATCAGTATTGATAGTGGGGACAGTGCATATCAATACCGTTGGTGTACTTCCTGTGAAGTATCGTTAGTTGTTGAAATAAAATCAGTTGAATGGTCACTTAGTCAATCAGAATAAGTTATTCAGTCAGTTCAACTCGTTCGGTCAGTCAGTACAAGTCAGTCCAGTCAGTACGAGAAAGTCAGATAAAAATCAGTTGGTCAATACAAGTCAGTGCCGTTCCATCAGTAGACGGCAGGAACCATTTTTGTTGTTTTTGTATGACTGTGAATTTTCGAATGCCCGTGGACGTCTCTGGGTGCCCAGCCAATGAGTCTACTATAATTTCTGATGATTCCGGCGTTTCCAATGGTTTCGGACGGTTCCGGTTTTTCAACGATTCTAGACGATTCCAAAGGTCCTGGACGATTCCGACGCTTCCGGACGATTTCAGAAAGTTCCAAACGATTCCGGTTGCAAACGGTTCCAGACAATTCCGACGGTTCCGACCGTTCCGGACGGTTCCGAACGATTCCAAACGGATCCGGGCGGACTTGGCGATTCTTTTTTCCGAAATCGGAACAGGACGCACACTAGCAGGAATCGGATTGAAACCGTGGGTGCGCTTCACAGAACCCATCACTAGTGAGTGGGCGGTGGTCGGTATAAATAGTAAATTTTCTTCCTTCTAAAATATGGCGGATATATTTAACTGCTTCATAGCTGTTAGCTCACGACCTAAGACTGGATACTTTTTCTGCGACGATGAAAATTTCTGTGAGAAGAATCCTAGCAGTTGCCAGGCATCGCTATCGTACTGTTGTAGAACTGCCCCTGCCGCCGTATCCGATGTGTCGATCATCAAGGTCATTCGTTTGGATTCGTTTCTTTTTTGGCGCTTGTAGTTTATCTGGCGACATTCCACGAGATTTGCAAGCAACTGGAGGACCAGTGGTTTCAATGTGATGCGTTACATCATACCGTAACTTGGTGCGCATCGTGGATAGGGCGGTGATTTCTCGAAACTCTACAAACAGATCCCGAAAAGGATGATCATACAATGGTTGTGACGCCCTAGACAACAGATTCCGTTAATCCACAAACAGTGTGTAGCTTCGTACCGTTATCGATGAGTCTTCTATTTGCTATGTCAATAAGAAGACCGAAAGGCGCAAGTTAATCGTCATCGATTATTGCAGAGGTAACGTCCGCTTATAAAAATTCCAAGAGAATTTTCGGTGCAAACCGAGGCCCTTAGACACATGCTTACTCCCATACGTACGAAATTTTGTTCCATTGGCTGCGTGGAGTAGAAATGGCAATGGTTCTCTAGTTTTCTCTAACCTTGACGCTGAAATTATGGTTACATCAACAATACCCAAAGCACCATCACAGGCTGGGAAGCAGCGACGGTCGACGGCGACGATCTCGAGGTAGTAGAGGAGTTCTGCTACTTCGGAACGATCATAACTTTGGACAACAACGTAAGCAGCGAAATCCGAAGGCGCATTGCTCAGGGGAATCGTGCCTACTACGAGCTTCACAAACTCCTACGAGTTTGTTCAATCTGCGTTTGAAGAGCTAACTGTAAGGATTAAGACTGGTAAGGAAGCGATTAGACGATTGGAGAAGCGTAAAATAAAAAGACGCAATTAGTTACGCAAATCAAAGTTTTGACTTGAACATAAGGTAATGGTAAACTCAAAAAGCACATTAGGCGAAAAGACGAACTGAGAAGGAAAGAGAAAGTGAGAGCGAAAGAAATATCAGGGCGAAACCAAATGCGACAGCTCGTCGAAGCAAGGAGCGAAACTCCAGTCTTGTGATTGAACTAGTGATGTGCGCTCCGGAGCGCACCCACGGCTCCGGAGCCGGTTCCGAACCAACGGCTCCGGAGCCGGCTCCGATTTCAGCCCGGAGCCGGTTCCGGACCAACGGCTCCGGAGTCGGCTCCGGACCAACGGCTCCGGAGCCGGTTCCGAAACAACGGCTCCGGAGCCGGTTCCGAACCAACGACTCCGGAGCCGGTTCCGAACCAACGGCTCCGAAGCTGGCTCTGAACCTACGGCTACGGAATCGGTTTGTTGAACGTACAGATTTGATATCAATTATTTTCTCTCTTATGGCCTTGTTTACATTTTGCACTTTCAGACGATTTTTGTAGCCGCGCTTTATTTTGACGGGTAAATTGGTTATCGCACATTGAGCGTGGATCGTAATTGTCTGGTTCATAATTTCTTTGGATGAAAAAACATCTCAAAATTAGTAAAATTATATGATACATACATGCAATATGAGCAGGGCGAAGTTGTGGTGAATTTGGTGTGTTAATAAATATACATAAAGTCACAAAATTAACCCCGTCGACTCGGTACCACCCCGATACGATTCGAGCGTACTGTCTGGATTCTAGATCAGGCCAAAAATAAAGAGACGCTTCTCAAGGCATTCTTTTGTGAAAACTGCACTGTTAATTGTTCCTTGCTTTGTTCTTTACAATTTAACAAAGCCTACATGCTGACCAGATTAGCCCCGATTACATTTTGAACTACTATACTCAAATCAAATTGATACATTTTACCACGGTCGGGAAAAATGAATTCGGATCGACCAATGCACTTTCTGTCTATAGCGCAGCCAAAATTCATAACGCACACCTAAACACCAACCTACAGCAGTTTTTTGCTGAATCTCAGGATGTTTTGCACATTGGATAACAAAGACAAAACAAGATAACAAATAGAAGAATCAAAATGATTTTTTTATTCTAAATTGTAATTTAAACAAATGTATATAATTAAAATTTTAGTATAATAATAACATGGGTAAGCAATACGGCCAGGCCGTACGTTATGAATAAAAAAAAATAATAATAACATGGATTTTCCCTGCTCATATTGCATATTATTTACTATGTATCATATAATTTTACTAATTTTCCAAATAAATTAAGAACCAGACAATGACGATCCACGCTCAATGTGCGATAGCCAATTTACCCGTCAAAATAAAGCGCGGCTACAAAAAGCGTCTGAAAGTGCAAAATGTAAACAAGGCCATAAGAGAGAAAATAATTGATATCAAATCTGTACGTTCAACAAACCGACTCCGTAGCCGTAGGTTCGGAGCCGGCTCCGGAGCCGTTGGTTCGGAGCCGTTAGTCCGGAACCGGCTCCGGAGCCGGCTCCGATTTTTTCTGGAGCCGGCCGGAACCGGCTCCGACTCCGGAGTCGTTTTTCCCATCACTAGATTGAACGCTTTAACACGTTGACTGCCACTCCTTTTTGAGTGAAATTCTCCTTCAGGCCACGGTAATCGCTAAAGAGCGGGCGTCGCTTACTTACATGTGTTTGTGAAAAGCGCTTCGCTCACTTATCACATACGCTCATGGTTTCTCGCTAAGGGTAAACTAATAACGTAAACTTTAAATTAGGCAGAGCGAAAAAGCATAACGATTTTGCAATTTGGGCTCAGTAGTTTTCGTAAATGAAACGAACAATTCATTACTAATTAGACTTTCGTGGTAATAAGCTCTTCGGTTACTCGTATTTCGTTCCACTTGCCAACAACCGTTCAAAAACTTAAAAACTGAACTAATTTGTAAATTTTAACGATCGCTAACATGGACAAATCCTTTACAACTGGATTGGATAGCAGCGATGAAGAGATATTTAGAAATGATACCCAAAACAAACGTCGTTTAGAGGAAGATATCATGCAGTCAATATTCCTAATAAACTATACTTTTTCATTACTGATTTCGTTTCTTTATTCAAACCGAACAGCTCAGGTAAGATAAAATAGTGCAGAAAGAAAAAACCTAGCGTGATTTGTTTTCGAGAGCCATCCGTATTAGAACGTTCATAGTATTAGTGCCTATCGTATACGGATGGAGGATCAGTTTTGTTGTCACCCAAAAAGTGGGTGACATGGCCTGTTCGAGATGTTGCTGTCACCCACTTTTGGGTGACATGACGTTCAACGTGTTAAGGAAAGAGGGAAGAACAATTAGAGGCATCAGATAATAAAGAAAATTATAAAAATATGACTAAAAATCACGACAATGGCGCAAGTCGGTGAGTCCTCACGATATTCTACTAAGTAACTCCAGGTACAACCCAGGTGTTTAGTTAGTCAAGCGTCTGACGAGAGGAATTGAATCCTTTACCACCACTTCCTTTGTGGTAGCCATTTTGATTCGAGAGATAAACGAAAGTCAAGGCCTTCAAGAGGAGAAAAAGTATTCGGTATCTCTGTGTGGACGTAAATCCGAAATACCTCTTCTTCTTCTTTGGCCCGTTCTTAGTGTTGAGCACGTCGTGCTGACATGGCCCGGTCACCAATACGTCTCCAGGAAACTTGATCCAGGGCTGCCGCTCTCCATCCTCTGTTGCACCCGATCTCCGACAGGTTCTGCTCCACCTGATCCAGCCAACGGGCTCGCTGCGCTCCTCTGCGTCTCGTGCCGAACGGGTCGCCGACGAGGACCTTTTTGGTGGGGCACGAGTCCGGCATCCTCATGACGTACCCCAACCAGCGTATCCTTCCGGCCTTTGCCACCGTCGGGATGTCAGGTCCCCACCCCCCCAAACAGCTCAGCAAGCTCGTGGTTCAATTTCCTCCTCCACCCGTCGTGCTCCAAGATACCGCCAAAGATCGTCCTTAGCACACGGCGTTCGTAAACACCGTGTGCATTAGTATCCTCTGTGAGCATGGTCCAAGACTCATGACCATAGAGGACAACCGACCGAATCAATGTACGGTATATCGTGCATTTCGTGCGCAGGAGCAGGTTTCTGGATCGTAGGAGTTTGTGAAGCTCGTAGTAGACACGATTCCCCTGAGCAATGCGCCTTCGGATTTCGCTGCTTACGTTGTTGTCCGAAGTTATGATCGTACCGAAGTAGCAGAACTCCTGTACTACCTCGAGATCGTCGCCGTCGACCGTCGCTGCTTCCCAGCCTGACCCTATTACGGTCAAAGCCTCCGGCAAGCAGGTACTTTCAGCAATCAGCAATCTAATCCTTGGGGCTTCGCGCTTCAGTCGAGTGTACGCCTCGAACACCGCCGCAGATCTTCGTCCGATGATGTCGATGTCATCCGCGAAACTAAGGAATTGGATGGAACGGGTGAAAATCGTGCCCCGCATATCGAAGCCCGCGCTTCTCATGACACCTTCCAGAGCAATATTGAACAGCAGACAGGAGAGTCCGTCACCTTGCCTCAATCCCCGGTGAGACTCGAACGCATCCGACAGCATGCTCGATACTCTCACCTTGCACTGCACCCTGTCCATGGTGGCCCTTAACAGCCGCATCAGCTTTCTCGGAAAGCCGTACCGCTGCATGGTGTTCCATAGCTGCATCCGATCTATGGTGTCATAGGCCGCCTAGAAGTCGATGAACAGGTGGTGCGTGGGGATTTGATGCTCTCGGCATTTCTGGAGTATCTGGCTGAGAGTAAAGATTTGGTCGGTCGTCGATTTTCCTCCAACAAAACCGGCTTGATAGCTCCCGACTAAATCTGAGGCAAGTGGGGCAAGTCTGAAGCAGAGAATTCGGGACAGGATCTTGTAGGCAGCATTTAGGACTGTAATGGCACGGTAGTTCCCACAGACCAGCATGTCGTCCTTTTTGTAGACTGCGTGAATCCGAAATCCGAAATACCGTGAGAAGTAAATCATGCCAAAGTGTGAAACGCTTGCTCCCTGAAGGTGAATATGTGTTCGGTGTCTCTGTGTGCACGTAAATCCGAAATAACCTGAGAGTTGTTCTTTAATTGTTCTTTTAATGAAATATGCAAACTTCCTGAGAGATGGACACATAGGTCGGTGTTTCTGAGTGGACGTAAAACCGAATACCGTGAGAAGTAAATCATTCCAAAGTGAGAAACGCATGCTCGCTGAAAGGTGAATATGTGTTCGGTGTCTCTGTGTGGAAGATTGGGGATTGGAACCTCCCCCATGCTGGTGCTCTACCTTGATTGTTTCTAACGAACGCTCGTTGGGACATACTAGTGACATGTCCATGCTAACGACGATGTCATTTGCTACAATGCAAATTTCGGAGTGCAAGCTGATAGACGGAAGCGATGAGATCGATAAGAAAACATTCGTTCACTGGAAAGAACAGTTCGAGCCTGCTATGCAATTTGCCGGGATCACTAGCGAATTAATGAAAATTAATGCAATGAAAATGAAGGCAGGTAGCCTTCTGTTAGACATGCTGGACGTCATTCCTACTAATACCACTATACCAAGTGCAGAGCTGTTTCCGTATGCAAATACGATAGGAAGATTGGAAAATCATTACAACTCACGAGAATACATCTTCTTGCAAAGACAAAAGCTTCGATCTATGACGCAGAACTCAGGTGAATCGGACTTGGAATATGTGAAACGTATTGTTAGTTTTGCCAAGTTGTGCGACTACAAGGAAGATCAAATGACAGAGATAGTTGTAGATGTAATTCAATCCCACGCACTAAACACAAGAGTTCGCGTAGCAGCAAGGAAAATCGTGCGAAAAAACGGAGCAATCGCAGAACTCATGGATAAGGTTCGCGCATGCGAGATAGAGACACTCAACGAAGAAATATTTCAAAAAATCATCAAGATTCGAAGTTATCGGCAGAAGTGGCAGCGGTATCAGACAGATCTCGCACGATTCAGGGAACTCAACCAGAAAGCAGTGGACGTGGAAAAACAGATTCGCAACACCGAGTTTTTATCAGCGCTTTGGAGGAGTACAGGGAGGCAATAACGTTTATAGAGGAATGTCTCGTAATTCCTTAAATAAATACTCTGGCGGTCAACGGGGACAATGCTGGAGATGCACAAGCTCATACCACGTACCAGAGGATTGCCCAGCCTTTGACAAGAGATGTCGACGCTTTCAGAAGATGGGGCACATCGAGCGTGCGTGCCGCTTGGAATCTAACGATACGGCTAAGCATCGCTTAGAAATTGTGAGAGGACCGCATCACGCCAAAATGCGAAAGATTGCTGCAATCACGGAGAATGTTAGCAATATAAACAAGCTTTTGGACGAAGAAAAGAAACCGCAAACATTGACCATTGTAGACCATCATCATACTCCTATTCCGTCAAATGCAATAGTTTCACAACAGATGAATACTACTCTTTCAAATGCAACTATGGGCGCAGACAGAGCACAAATTCTCGAATATGTAGCAGGGATCGCCGTTACATTCTTAATTGATTCAGGAGCTGAAGTCAATATAATCAGCGAGACAACATTAAACCAGCTCCAATATTCCAATCCAATATTCCAATATTCAATTTAAAAATGGATCAGATACCGGAAAACGAAATACCGGTAGTAGCATCATTCGTAGCTGAACTATACATTTCTGAAGAACGACCTCGTTACATGGAAAAATTCTATGTCGTTCGACAAGCGAGAGCTCTTCTCAGCAGGTGTACATCTCTGAGGTATAGCGTGTTACAACTTGGAATTAACGTGCCTATTAAGAACCCGTCTGCAGATGTAGCTTTAAAGATGTCACCCGCGAAATTTTTATAATATCCAACCAGAACGAATTCCCCAAATTTAATGTAACCCCAGTTATGATCAGATATGATACGAGCAGAATCTTCACAAATATTCTAACGGCATTTAAAGACGAAACAGAAAGACGCCTAGGAGACCTTCTTGCTTCCGGAATAATAGAACGAGTAACCAACGGAATGGATCGATCATTTTGCTCGTTACTGCTCGTAGTCCCTAAAAGGAAAAATGACATCCGGCTCGTCGTTGATCTCCGAGGTCCAAATAGAAACATAATAAGAGCACCCTTTGGAATGCCTACTTTACAAGCAATACTCTCTCAACTGAACGGGGCATCCTGGTTTTCAACGATCGACCTCACCAGTGCATTCTTCCACGTTGAACTACACGAAAAATGTCGGCATCTCACTAACTTTTTTACGGGAAATGGAACCTATCGATTTAAACGACTGCCATTCAGTCTTTGAAATTCACCCGACATTTTCCAGGAGATATTACAGACTTTTGTATTAGCAGATTGTCCCGGATCCTTGAACTACCTTGACGATATCCTGGTATTCGGCAAAACGAAAAATCAGAACTGTGAATTTCTTGCGATTCTTTGGAAAGAACGAACGAACTAGGTTCGTGAAAAAGCGTGAATGGTACTATTTTAAAAGCCAAAACAAAAATATGACTGATTGCTATGTTAAAATTACTGATAAAAAATTTAACTGGTTCGTTTAAAGAACCGTATTTTGCTATTTTCCATACAAAAAATAAAAAAGTATCGAACTAGGTCGTTCAAAGAACCGCATGTCGAATTTTTCCATGCCAAACTTACAGTGCGTCTGTTTTCGACATACAAAACTTAGAATGAATCGATCTAGGTCGTGCGTCTGTTTTCGACATACAAAATGAGAAAGAACCGAACTAGGTCGTTCAATGAACCGAATGTCGAGTTTTTCAATACAACACTAAGAATAAACCGACCTAGATCGCTCAAAGAACCGCATGTACCAACCAACCAGTTATTTCTTGTTCGTCACTTAATCACTGATACTTTTCCTATAACACTGAGGTAATCCGACCCTTTCTCTTTTGTAGGACCTGTGTGCAATTTGGAACTTTGGAAGTTCCACCACTATTGGAACTAGCACAACTATTGGTACACTTACCCTAACACGAAAAAGTACGAAAGAATCGCGATTCAAGAATCGTTCTTTTTCGACATTCGTCTGTGAACCGTTGACAAGTGAACAGCTAATCAGTTTACTTAAAGAGACAGTTATACACAAACACACAACATCAAGGACACACGGATACTACTACAAATGCACGAATTTTGGACACAGAAAAAAAGGACATACGGACAGGATAAGTACTTAAGATGGGGGTTGTGGACCCTGGGGAGGGCAGTTCCCCCGGGTCATATTATGAGATCCTTGGGGAGGATCATCCAATAATGGGAAAAAGAGGCAGAAAAATGAAGGGGGTTCGAATGATACTTGAAGAAACACGTGACACGGAAGAGATTTCCATGGTAGTGGAGAGTACCACAGTAGACAAATCACTTGCCACATATAACCCATTCTTGTTTCAAAAGGCTGTTGAACTTGCAATTAACGGTAAACCCATACACACTACGCTGCTTCGTGATAAAAAGATCCTAATGAAGATGAGGAACAGGAGCGACGCGAAAAAGCTGTTGAAACTGAACTTTAATCATCCAAACGCGTCGATCAATGTAAAGGTGTACGAGCATGAATCACTTAACCTTACAAGATTTTTGACGGATAAAGGACCAAAAAGTAACCAAGGTCGAAATAATGAAGAAAAAAAACGATAAGGGGCAAATTGTCAACACCATTTCGGTCATTTTAACCTTCAACAGAACGGTCCTACCCAGAAAAGTAGATATTGGCTGTTTTACCGAAAGAGTTGAATTGTACATACCGAAACCCACCAGTTGCGTGAACTGTATGCGAATCGGACATACAAAAAAAGTTTGTTTCAAAGAAAAGAAATGTGCGAAATGCAGTCAACCTTTCCACGAAAAGTGTGAAAATGTTGCAAAATGCGCAGAATGCGGAGCGGCACATGGTACGCTGGACAAAGAATGTCCAACCTTCAAAGACGAATGTGAAATTAAAAAGATGCAAACCGAAAATAGAGTGACGATGCGTGAGGCAAGAAGAATACGCAGAACCATAGCTCCTGTAATCCCAAGGAAGTACACATCACTAGATTATGCAACAACCACAGCAAATAAAAACGGGCAAAACACCCAAACCCCCACTCCCAATCACAGCGCCCTCGACATGCTCAGAGGACAAAATTGATATGGAAATATGGAAATCGATACGGAAAATGAGAATTTCACACTAGATAACGGAAAAACACTACCGTATAAAGCATTAACACAAGAAGACAA
Source organism: Anopheles marshallii (assembly GCF_943734725.1). Lineage (NCBI taxonomy): Eukaryota > Metazoa > Arthropoda > Insecta > Diptera > Culicidae > Anopheles > Anopheles marshallii. The sequence continues at coordinate 46,599,551 of NC_071327.1, forward strand.
AAAAAGCAGTCACAACCAAAAGGTTGCTAGAAATACTTTAAATCGCAGCAGCTGAAATGGCTGCAGAAAACAACATCAGAATAATACAACTAAATATACAGGGATTATTAAATAATATAGACGAATTAAAGCACATTCTAAGCAGCGACAAGGCAGATGTGGTATGCCTACATGAAACCTGTTTACTGGATCATACTGCCTGCAAGATAAGAATGCTACAATACAACCACTTTTATCAAAACAGAGAAAATGGCTATGGTGGCAGCAGCATCTTTGTCCATAAAAAATACCAGATGTTCCTCACCAAGCTCGTCAGATCCCCTGTCTTCTGGTTCGCCGCTTCGGTAATACTGCCGTAGCACTTCTTTCGCTGGATAGTCGGGTCTTCACAGGGCAATGACTGTCGAGCAATGGGGTTGCCTGCCGATCAAACACACGTCAGCAAGCCGGACACGCACTGCACCAATAACTAGCAGAGTACGCGTATCACTCAGGCACCCGGGTTCTTTATCAGAACTTTAGTTCTTCTTCATTTGCACTTGTTTCGCAAACAACACGTTTATGCTCGTGGTTCCCGGGAATGCTAACGCCGGAGAGGCTTAGCTTAGGAATGCACCTCGTGTAGTGTTACACTCCACAACTGTTACGCATTCACTCGCTGTTGCAATTGGAGAACCTTCACTGCTGGTTCTTACGGTAACTTGCGCGTCAACGTTCGTAGACAGCGGTTGTTAGCGTCTTATGGTTTTTTTCACTATATTCTTGCTGTGAACGTATGCCGCACGCATAAATCGTCAACACTGATCTTTATTATCGGTATAACACGTGAATTGTCGATCGTGGTTCGATCGAAGTGATATAGGGTTATCTGTCGCTTGTCTACCCTTACGTTTTACTGCACATACTCGATTTGTTTACGAACCTCCGGTACAACCGGAACGATATCGCGAACGTCGGCTTTACCGGTGTCATAATCACAAGCACTATCGGTGATCGTACGTCACCCTCTTGATATTGCCGTCTCTGCACTTTGCACTTCTTAGTACAAGTGTCACTAACAATCTTGGTGGTGACTGTTAGCAACGGTGCGAGGTACCGGTATCACGCGCCAGAGGGCGCTTTTCGTGATTTATGTGTGGCCACCGCATAAGGACCCGCTTGGCCACGATGGCAACAGTGCGTCATTCTTTCAACCAGCGAGTGAAAGTACGGTTGTTTTTTTTTAACGACGCGCTATCGTGTACGAAAGAGAAAATAAATCGGAACGGTTTAGGTGTTAAAAGAGCCGAGATCGTTGGTTGAAGGACTTTTGAAAGAAATATCGTTGCAGGACGCGACGAAATTTCGAGTTGCAGGACGCAACAATAAGCACTTAGGCACTTTTCTGCACTTCCACTGGCGTTTTCACACTCGTTCGCTATACGGTACGAGAAGTTTGCCTTTGCCGGCTATCTTTAGGCAATGGCGGTAATTTCCTGTTTTTACAGGGCGTCGGGCCTTCCTCCGTTGGAGCGCCGGTAGAGTGCGTTTCTTTCGTTAGGTAAGCGTTAGGTACAACACTTCCTCTCTGGAGCCACCATAAAGTTTCCGCAACGAATCTAAACTCGTTGGGAAAGAGCCAAGACAGGAGGATTTACCGTCCAACTTGGCGAGAACAATCAAACGCTAGTTTTTTGGTGAGTTCTGGTTTGAAAGTCGCTTTATTTCGGATTTATTCCAGCTTATATACTAATTTTATGCTGATCGATCGCTGGTCAGCATTTCAATATTGCTTACAACTTAATGCTGATTGAATCGCGGTCAGCATTTTTCTACTGTTTCAATATTTCTTATAGCTTAATGCTGATCAACCGCAGTCAGCATTTTGTTTCCGTCGATCAGTTACCAGGCTGTGTTGACCCAATCATGCGGTGCTGTCGTCAACACATACAAAATTAGATACCAAAAGTTTTGTGGGAAACATTTTATTCACTGCAATATTATACATAAATATCATTCCACTTCGAGCAACATTTCTTGATTTTTTTTAGCTTACTTAAAAATAGTTTAACAAGCCTAGAACAATTTTACTGTCTCCTTAATATTTCTTTATCGTTGTTATTTTCGTATATGCCATAATACCCATGATGAATAATAACAAAAGTTAAAATCATTATCAGTTTCGGAATTACAACGGCGGAAATTCAAATTCGAATTATCTTCTCATTGAACATGCATCAACTCCTTAACATTACAGGTATAACTTTTGCGATTGCCGATCTGACATCAACATCCCAGCAGATATCCCCGTACGTTTAGGCACGATTAATTTTGAGATTAATATTAATTTTGCAATTAATGCGAGATTGTGATTAATCTTTCTGACAGCTCTACACACAATCCTAACCCGAGTTTATAAACGCAATTTCTGTCATTACTGTTCTTATTTGTCTGAAAAATTGTGTGCATTCAAAGTAGATCAACAGTTAACAATTAATCCTTATTGTCCCCGTGAAACTGTATGCTGTGAAAAACCAAGTGTCCTTACTGTCTCATGAAACGTTAAGCTGTGACCAAGTGTGAAAAAGATGAGTGTAGACGGTGTTGTATTGGCCACCGAAAATGACCATACGTATAATAGGCGACAGCGTAGGGATCGTCGATGGTGGGCAATAGAATTGTTCCACCGTAGAGAACAAGCTGGAAACCGGCTGTTAGATACCATTATGGCCGAACAGGTGAGCGAGACGATCAAGACATTCCTGCGGATGACGAAGGAAGATTTTGATTATCTACTATCCCTTATTGCTCCTAAAATCCAACGGCTGGATACACATATGCGGGAATCAATTACGACCCAAGAACGGTTGATGATCACTCTGCGCTTTTTGGCAACTGGAGAGACATTCACCGGCCTCCAGTTTGTGTTCCGCGTAAGTAAAAATATTTTCTAATATTGTTAAATCAAATAATTAAAATAATGCTCCTTATATTTATTTTAGGTTTCCAAATCGTCAATAAGCTTGATTGTGAGGGATGTGTGTTCGGTCCTCAACGAGCAATTACGGACCTATGTAAAAGTAAGTGCTAAACCGTGAAAAGGTTTTAGTTTCTTAATGTTCCTAAAGTATTTCAAGTCATCAAATAGAAAGATAATGCCATTGGCCAGATAAGCAAATGAACGAAAAAATATATATTTATTTCAACAATGAATACACTAGTTTTTTCATTACATAGCCTTTTTGGGTTAGAATCGTTATGATTGAGATCCGTTAAAAACTTTATCACAGGTGTTTGAGGAACTTATATCGTTCAAGACTCAGGACCATAGAAGATTACCGGACGTATCCCAGCATGATATAGGTTTCTTAGTAGAGTCTTCTGTATCTTGGGAGTTATGGATTCAGATTCACAGTCAAGGATTACTTCTGCTGCTCGACTGAAAGCTTGAAATGAGGAAACAAGAAAAATATTATTAAATTATAACATAGTATTTATTTACTACTTATATTTCTAACTCGCTCTCAGTTTCCGCGCGGAAAAAAATTAAGCGAATTATCGATGCGCTTTATCGAAGAGCAGCTTTGCCTCTTCCAGGCAGTTAATTGCCTCCAGCTGCTTGGAAGCATCGTAAGCCAACACCCATGCAGCTATGTACTGCCCGTAAGCAGTGGCACGAACACGTTGCTCTTCTGTTGTGCGGTTTACGGTAACTGCAGGAGCAGGAAGTGGTAGGGTGTTGGGTAGGGATGTTGTTGGGAGGATGATAGGGTTAGAGGACATTATGGGACTAGTATAGGAAAGGGATGGTTCAGGATCATTATGTTTATTAGCGGACAGTTCTGGTTTAGTATTGGAAGAAGATGAACGAAAGGAAGTTTGGTTTGGTGGAGGGATGGTTTTGAAGGAGCGTAGTCCTTGGTCGTTGTCGTCGTCATCTTCGTCGTAGAACTGAAAGCAAATAAAACAAGTACATTTAATCTTAACTTGTATCTTAACTTGTAATAAACTTGTAAAACAGAAGGCACAAGTGAATAATTCCAAATAAAAAAAAATTTTAAATGTTGTGTTTTTCTTTCAGATGCCGTCCACTACACAGCAATGGCGAGAAATTTCAAAGAAGTTTGAAGACCGGTGGAATTTTCCCTATGCCATAGGAGCCATCGATGGGAAAAATCTTCAAATTCGAGCACCAAGCCACAGTGGTTCAGAATATTATAACTACAAAATTTTTTTCAGCAGCGTACTACTTACGGTAGTTGATGCTGACTACAGTTTTCTGCATGCCAATATTGGAGGAAACGGTGGCATTTCAGACGGAGGTGTATTTAAAAACAGTAGCCTATTCCAGCGTTTGGAAAACAATAGCCTCAACTCAACCATTGCAGATACCATACATTAAGAAACTAAAACCTTTTCACGGCGTAGTGCAAAAATTAACAAGCTACTCTATATTACCGTTTAAATAAATAACAAAACAAGCACTTACTTTTACATAGGTCCGTAATTGCTCGTTGAGGACTGAACACACATCCCTCACAATCAAGCTTATTGACAATTTGGAAACCTAAAATAAATATAAGGAGCATTATTTTAATTATTTGCTTTAACAATATTAGAAAATATTTTTACTTACGCGGAACACAAACTGGAGGCCGGTGAATGTCTCTCCAGTTGCCAAAAAGCGCAGAGTGATCATCAACCGTTCTTGGGCCGTAATTGATTCCCGCATATGTGTATCCAGCCGTTGGATTTTAGGACCAATAAGGGATAGTAGATAATCAAAATCTTCCTTCGTCATCCGCAGGAATGTCTTGATCGTCTCGCTCACCTGTTCGGCCATAATGGTATCTAACAGCCGGTTTCCAGCTTGTTCTCTACGGTGGAACAATTCTATTGCCCACCATCGACGATCCCTACGCTGTCGCCTATTATACGTATGGTTATTTTCGGTGGCCAATACAACACCGTCTACACTCATCTTTTCCACACTTGGTCACAGCCTAAAGTTTCACGAGACAGTAAGGACACTTGGTTTTTCACAGCATACAGTTTCACGGGGACAATAAGGATTAATTGTTAACTGTTGATCTACTTTGAATGCACACAATTTTTCAGACAAATAAGAACAGTAATGACAGAAATTGCGTTTATAAACTCGGGTTAGGATTGTGTGTAGAGCTGTCAGAAAAATTAATCGCAATGTCGCATTAATCGCAAAATTAATATTAATCTCAAAATTAATCGTATCTAAACGTACGGTCACGTCTACGACTGGCTTAAGCTTTTAGCCTGTACCTGTCAAATAATCCAGCTACTACAGATTCGTGAAGGACATGGCATTTTGACAGAAATAATGACACAAGGGATCATTTTTGCGGAATTTCAATTTGACAAATATCGATTAAAGTATAATAATTTAACTTTCAATTTAATTCATTTGAGACAACACATAAGTCTGATAATTAAAATAATCCTTTTTCAGTTCTTTTCATAAAAAAAAAAAATTACATTTTTTGCACACGGGAAACATGGCCTAATCTGGCTGAGACTAGCTAGCAAAATGCTTTGTTATGACATTTGTCGAGCTTGTGTTATCTGTTTTCATTGGGAAAACAATCTAACCCTCCTTTAAGCGAATAAGCCTGGAAACGTCAAAACGCATACAAAAACCCTGGCTTAGAGTATGACTCCGGCCATTAATTGTAAATTTGCAAAAAAAATGTTTGCCTTCTTTCTACCAATTCATTCGTCGCATAGGAGATTTATTTATAGTTTAGATTAATTTGTAAATAGAATATGTTTAATTAGGTTAGCTTAGGTTTACTTCATTTACTTTAGTTTAATAATTATAAAATATAAAATATAAATTAAATAATTATAAAATCTATCAAGCTTATTGGAACCAGATTCAATGTCTAACATGAAGTTAGCAAACAAACAAACAAAAATTTAATACTCTTATTATATTATGAATTTAGGTTTGAAAAGCAAGAAGGCTGCGTATAATCAAATAATGTTATTTAAACAATGAAATTGTAAACCATCCTCATGAATATATATATACGATACGATATGACGCAGCTGATGTTGGAGTGAAAAGGCACTTCAGTCCACCTTATGCACCGAATTTCAGCGGCCTTTGAGAGGCCGTAGTTAAGGCTACCATGCAAGTGCTGCTGAAGGTGATAGGCATTCGCCAATTGGCATATGGTGAGATGGCGACGATGTTGGCGCAGGTGGAGGACCAGCTGAATGGCCGACCGTTGACGCCTTTATCAGACGACCCTTAGGAGTTGCCCGTTTTAACTCCAGGACACTTTCTGATTGGAGCACCTATTATTGCGTTACCGGGACCTGATGTGGTTGAAATACCTGCCAATAGGCTGCGTGGGTATGAAGCGATTAGGCAGATGATTCAGAACCACTGGCAATGTTGGCGAACTGGACACTTTAGTGAATTGTATATCGAACATCAACGTAGAGAGTCAGCAATTTCGTTAAAGGTTAGTCAAATGGTTTTGTAAAAAGAGGATAAGAAAACTCCAAACTATTGGCCATTAGGGCGTATTACGGAGGTTTTTCCAGTACCTGATGGGATTAAACGCGTAGTAAATGTACAAACCGAGGGAGGAGTATATGTAAATTTAGGTGGCCGTTATGTTGGATTTGAAGAAATATTTAAACGGTTATTTTACATTTGTTTCAAGAATTTAAAATACTACATTTTGGCAGCACTGTTGCGACAGAATTGTCGTCTGGGTGCGGTATACGCCTGTGTTATGAAAAACGCATTTAAGAAACGCAACGATAGGATCCGGTAGGGAACGTGGAACAAAACGAAGAAGAGTCAGGAATCTCGTGGGTGAGAGTCAGTAGTACAACGAGCGAACTAGGACTAGCACAATTTCAATAGCGCAGCGCAACAGGCTGTAGTAAATAAAGTGTAAGAACTAGTCACGCATGCAATTAGTGCAGCCTTTGTCCGAAATTAACAGCCAGTGACAGCGCGAGTGTTGCAAGCCAGTCGCGTGGAAGGAGGTATAGAGAAAGGATGTAAGCTTGAAGTTAATGTTTGAGATAAAGAAATACATACACAACGTATGACAACATTAACAAAAGTGTCTCGAAGTGTGATATTCTTATGAAAGAACGCAACACAAAGTATTGCCATACTTTCTTGTGTAATACAGTGAGTAATGCGTTGCGTTGTTCGTAGTAAAGCGGTTAAGCTGAGTGAATGGTTTTACATTACACAGTAATGACCGAAGCTGATTGGATAGTTTGATCTCCAAGAGAATCGCAGTCGTTAAGCGATGCAGATAAATCTTATAAGAATTAAAACTATGACTATGACACTATGACAATTAAACTATTAACTATGAATAAAAATTATGTAAAATATTGGTAATAAATACAAACGGCATTATTTTAACCCAAATATAATATAAACGGCTGGAAGGTGAGTTACAACCCAACTGATTCAGGAATATAAATAGTTTTTTTATATCTTATTATTATTTTATTATTCCTTATTAATTTTTTATTGCAATATATCATCCAAATCGGATGAAACATTTAAAAAATTCAACTCAAAGATGTGGGCTACCCGTGTAACCCGGTTGCCAGTAATGTGGTGTTTTTTGGTAGCCAGTGACAGGGTTAACCGATTTATTTAAAACTTAAATGACAAAAACACTGTGCGTCGTATGCGAAATGTGCACTAAGTTCACTTAAAAGTGCCTAAAATGCACGTAGCATCTGTAGCACGTGGTGGCCCAAGCACGCAGTGTATATTAGTGGTTATTGTTCTTAGTCCGCGAGCATTCTGATAATACATTGCAAGTGAGTGTTCATCCTGGTTAATATTACTCGTTGTACTAATGGTGTTTGCGGTTTCCACATGACGTATGTGAACTATAGGTCGATCATGGTTTAGTAACAGACATGCGGTATGATTCGTGGTTGTTGTAATTATGGTTACAGGTTTGTGTGTCTATCCAGGATCAGTCCATTTTTGTCGATGTTGCGAAGCCGCAATATTGACGGTATTGGTTACGACTGGCATGACAGGTGGCGGAGTACGTGCTTTTGTGCCTTTGTTGTATGCGAGTTGGTATTTGTGTCTACCGAAACCGGAGTAGTGACTATTTATTAAAGATTTATTCTAGCTTATATACTAATTTTCTGCTGACCGATCGTGGTCAGCAGTTTTATACAATTTTCAGTTTTGCTTAACTTAATGCTGACCGATCGCGGTCAGCATTTTTATCCTGCTCGATATCGTTCATTTTTTAAAGTTGTCTTGCATGCATTTTGTTCCGTCGATCGGCCGTGTTGACCCAATCATGCGGTGCTGTCGTCAACAGGTAGTGAATGCTCTAATAGTTCGTGCAATGATAAAAACTCTGACTTGTCGTCCTATGCAGGAATCCTTACTTTGTAGGACAGTGATTTCACATTAGCTGCATCGACAGATCAGTGACCGGGTTGTCGCGATCAATTTTGTCAACATAAACTTGGTCATTGCCAGGTTCTGTTTTATTTTTTTGTGATTTAGCAAGTTCCTCTTTTTAACTCGTCTCGTCAGCAACAGCTCCGTGAATAAGCCCCACATCCTTGCACTGGGACCGCTAGTCATGATTTTAGCATTGATCGAACTACTAGAGCTTTCACTATCACATTGGACACTACTCCGGTTTCGGTAGACATAAATACCAACTCGCATACAACCGGTACAAAAGCACGTACTCCGCTACCAGTCGTACCAAATACCGTCAATATTGCGGCTTCGCAACATAGACAAAAATCAACTGACTCTGGACGTCTGTGCATCACAGACACAGAGCTGTTACCATAATTACGACGATCACAAATCATACCGCTTATCTGCAACTAAACCATGATGAACCTACAGTTCACATACGTCATGTGGAAACCGCAACCACCATTAGTGCTACGAGTGATGATAACCAGAATGAACACTCATTTGCAATGTATTACCAGAATGTTCGCGAGCTAAGAACGAACACCACTGATCTATTTCTTACCGGCTCATGACACGACTACATTATAGCTTTTACAGAAATTTTCGCGATTCGTCGATGCCATGCTTTTCAATAGCAAATACAAGTGCGTAACGTTGCGAACAGCACGCACACACGCAACGGCGGCTCTCTTTTGGCCATCTCTAATAAACTATCGTGTTCTTGTAGTTCGACTACTTGCTGCGTATAGGGGATTTTAACAAGAATGCTGTAACGTGGCGTAATCTACGTCCTCATTTAGCGTCTGCTCCTTAATGTTAAGAAAAAAAATACAGTAATCGATCTATGGATGATATACAGCAAAGAATTCTTATGTGTAAGTGATTAATTAACAAATCACAACAGGTTATGGGCCCAGGCACCATGAAGAATGTGTGGCGTCCAAGGCAAATAGCCAGGACACAGAGAAGCGCCATCTAGCGCTAAATAGGGAAAACGAACAAAATTGTTGATTGGATAACATATGGTGCAAGACAGCTACCGTGTGCGAAAAAGAACAATAAGATCCTTGTTTGTAGGAGATTCACTAAGACTAGAACAAAGGACAGAGGAACGAAATAATAGGCGAACAAACGAAAAATAGACAGGATCAAACACGAATTGTACGGAGACAGGAAAGCTCGAGACATGGCCAGCACAGTATAAAAGCGATGGCATGTCCGAACGAAAAGTAGTTATCGTTTCCCCGTCAACCGACGAACATCTCGCTGCAACCCCAAGGAGGACCGAAGAGTGGCTAAGTCCCAACAAAGAAGGAAGGAGGAATAAAAGAAGGGCTCCGAACTACGGTATAACCCCCTAAAACTGGGGACCCCGACGTGATCACTCCTGCCTTCGGGACGCCGAGCCTTCAACGTAGACGCCGAGTTTTCAACGTGGACGCCGGCTTTCGAGCCCATCATTATTAACGACCAATTTCCTTCTCAGTAAACCGTACAACTCCCGCAAGGGACCAACACATCATCCTGACAGACGGCCAATGACACTAAGAAGGAAGTCAAAGCTCTTGCAACCGCAAGCCATTGCCTCATCGTAGTGGATCGCCGCTCAAGGCAACGTTTCCTTATCGATACCGGCGCCGATGTTTCGGTAATCCCGAGGCATCACAGTTCCTTCCCGGGTAAACCTTCGTCAATGCGTTTATTTGCCGCCAATAAAACCCCTATCGAAGTCTATGGAGAAACTCTTTATTCCTTGGACTTGGGGTTACGCCGAACATTTTTATGGAATTTTGTATTAGCCGACGTGGGCACAGCTGTTATTGGAGCCGACTTTCTCCAGCATTTTCATCTTTTGGTGGACCTGAGACACAAGCGCCTGATGGACGCCCTTACCAACCTACAAACGCCCGGTGAAACGGATCGACATCTACAGGAGCCCACCGTAAAAGTTTGCGACGGAACATCCCCCTTCATCAACCTGTTGAAAGAGTTTCCTGGCCTGACCGCACGGATAGCACCTGGCACACCTTTGCAAACCAACGTTTCACACCGCATCGAAACCACGGGACAACCAACTTTTGCTCGTCCCCGAAGATTGTCGCCCGAGAAGTCCCCGCAGCCCGTTCCGAATTCGAGTCTTTGGTGCAGCTCGGAATTTGCCGTCCTTCCCACAGCTGCTGGGCAAGCCCGTTGCATATGACAAAGAAGGCCGATGGAACTTTGCGCCCATGCGGTGACTACCGCACTCTTAACGCACAGACGATCCCCGACCGTTATCTATTGCCTTTTTTGCAAGACTTTACAATGCAGTTGCAGGGAAAGACAATCTTCTCGAAAATCGATCTGCACAAGGCCTATCATCAAATCCCATTGCACCCGGACGACATACCGAAAACAGCGATCACCACCCCGTTCGGTTTGTTTGAATTTACTACGATGCCTTTTGGACTGAGGAACGCTGCCCAGACCTTCCAGCGCCTAATCCACGATGTACTCTGCGGGCTCGATTTCATCTTTCCCTACCTGGACGATATGATCGTGGCATCATCATCCGAGGAAGAGCACTACCAGCATTTGCGCTAACTTTTCCAGCGTTTGGAACAGCATCAACTGGCGATAAATCCGGCCAAATGCGAGTTTGGCCGCAGCGAAATAACATTCCTGGGCCACCTGGTGAACGTCGAAGGTATACGTCCCCTTCCGGAGCGAGTTCATGCCATCAGCCAGATGAAGAAACCATCCAACGTCATGGAACTAAAGCGGTTCTTAGCCGTGGTGAACTACTACCGCCGGTTTCTACCACACGCCATGAAGACGCAAAGTATCCTGTTAGCGATGACCCCGGGGAATAAAAGGAAGGATAAAGCTCCGCTAGTCTGGACACCTGAAGCTACTGAGGCATTCGAAAGCTGTAAGGAGCAACTGAAGCAAGCCACCCTGTTGGCCCATCCCGCTCCCAACGCAGAGCTATCGCTCTGGACAGACGCCTCCGACTTCGCCGCGGGAGCAGTGCTGCATCAACTCGTCAACGGTCAACTCCAGCCTTTAGGATTCTTCTCGAAGAAGTTCGAGAAAGCACAGCTAAAATACTCGACCTACGACCGAGAGCTGACAGCCGTCTACCTCGCCGTACGACATTTTCGTCATCAGTTAGAGGGTCGTGAATTCCGTATTTATACGGACCACAAACCGCTAACTTACGCCTTCCGCCAATCCCACGATAGTACATCGCCACGAAGAACTCGCCAACTGGATTTCATCGGACAATTCACCAACGATATTCGGCACGTAGCAGGAGAAGACAATATCACCGCCGGCCTTCTATCTCGAATCGAAGCCGTACACGCGTCGCATACCATCGACTACGAGCAGCTAGCCGAAGAACAAACCCGTGACACGGAGCTACAGGACTTGCTGAGTGGCAGAACACCAACCGATCTTCAGCTGCAGAAGACACCTATTCACGGTAGCACTAAATCCTTGTATGCTCATTGTCCTGGAAGTATAATTCGCCCTTACGTAACGGAAACATTCCGGAAGCCACTTCTACACGCAGTCCACGATCTCAGCCACCCAGGAGTAAGAGCCACCGCCAAATTAATGACAGAAAGATTTGTTGGGTGGCCATCAAACGGGAGACCCAGGAGTTCGTAAAAAGCTGCATTGCCTGCCAGCGAGCCAAAGTAGGACGCCATACGAAGAGCCCACTGGTACGGTACCCGACAACAGCTGCTAGGTTCGCGCACATCAACGTCGACATCATTGGACCGTTCCCCGTCAACAATGGCAACCGCTATTGTCTGACCGTCATCGACCGTTTCACCCGTTGGCCCGAAGCAGTACCGATTCCAGACATTACCGCGACAACTTTCGTTTCGGCACTGCTACAGCATTGGATCGCCCGGTTTGGAGTGCCATCGTACATCACCACGGACCAAGGCAGACAATTCGAGTCATCCTTGTTCAAGGAACTAACTCGAACACTCGGCACAAAGCATATTCGAACAACTGCTTATCATCCACAGGCGAACGGGTTGATTGAGCAATGGCACCACACATTGAAGGCAGCCATCTGCTGCAAAGACACAACGAGATGGAACGAGCATCTACCTCTAATCCTGCTGGGACTACGAACCACCCATAAAGAAGACATCAACGCATCACCTGCCGAGCTGGTCTATGGTACGACACTCACCATCCTAGCCGAGTTCCTCGCCGAGAAGCCACCACCAGCCGACCAATCGGACTTCGCCAAAACACTGCAAGAAGCGATGAACAACATCCGTCCGCCGAAAACCGCCTGGCATTCCAACCGGACCGCATTTGTACACGCCGACCTAAACAAATGCTCCCACGTGTTTCTACGCAGCGATACCGGATTCTCAAACGAGGCCCAAAATCGTTCCAGATTTTGCATAATGGACATCCCTCGTTCGTATCCATCGACCGCTTGAAACCCGCTTATACCACCGGAGAAGATACTACACCAGCCGAACAGCCTCGACCCTTTGAAGAACCCATGATGACCTCACAACGCGCAACACCAACAGTCGATCCACTATCGCCTGAGCAACCGTCCGCAACCTGTGAGCCTTCGTCCAGCGCGACCCCAACTAGCCAGACCCAGCCACAGCCAATATTACGACGGACAACCGAGGACAACATATTGACCGGAGTTACCAGATCGCAACGCAGAGTTGTGATCCCCCTGCGATACCGGTAACACCGCTCTAGGAGGGGAGTACTGTGGCGTCCAAGGCAAATAGCCAGGACACAGAGAAGCGCCATCTAGCGTTAAATAGGGAAAACGAACAAAATTATTGATTGGATAACATATGGTGCAAGACAGCTACCGTGTGCGAAAAAGAACAATAAGATCCTTGTTTGTAGGAGAATCACCAAGACTAGAACAAAGGATAGAGGAACGAAAGAATAGGCGAACAAACGAAAAACAGACAGGATCAAACACGAATTGTACGGAGACAGGAAAGTTCGAGACATGGCCAGCACAGTATAAAAGCGGTGGCATGTCCGAACGAAAAGTAGTTATCGTTTCCCCGTCAACCGACGAACATCTCGCTGCAACCCCAAGGAGGACCGAAGAGTGGCTAAGTCCCAACAAAGAAGGAAGGAGGAATAAAAGAAGGGCTCCGAACTACGGTATAACCCCCTAAAGATACATCATTAAGTGATTGTGAAAGACATAATTGGAAGCAATGGCAATCTGCCATGGGTAGACATGCAATCTATGAAAAAGAACAATAATTGGACACTTATGGAACCTCCTTAAGATAGAAAGAGTTATCACATGTAAATGAGTTTTCAAGATAAAACGTGGGGATAACAAAGACATTTATAATGCAAGATTATTTGCCAGAGGTATTTCTCAAAAACCTAGTATAGATTATACTGATACTTGCTCATGCGGCCAAACACAAATACAATGATTTCACTGTCGATGTTCAATATATTCCAACTTTAAACATATTTTGTTCTTCGTTAGAACGGCCAGGCAGTATCGACTTTTTAACCAAATTATAGTATGGATCTCACTCTACACCCCACAAAACGTTATCAACATGTATCCTCTCAATATAAACCTTTAGTGTGTCATTGAAGTCATTGAATCATTTCTTTCTTTTTTTTCGCAATCCCAACACTCAATTCATAATACGCATTATCTCGTGTCGCGAGATAATACTGCGTATCTCGTGTCTATGACTACATCTAGAATACAAAAATAAATTTATTACTTACAATTAGATGTTGACTTTTTGTAAAGTTGCCTGGATTGCCTGGTGATTCTACTTCGTTACCAAGTTTTCGCCAGTTTGTACCTGTTAGTATACAAAACAAAAACTAATTAATTAGAAATAAATTTAAAAAGAAAGAGTAATAGATAGCGTTTATTCCGATCCAATGCTAACTTTTACATAGAATTTGGATTCTATCCAATGCTAACTTTTACATAGATTATTCCTTCATTTTTGTTGTAACGACCACCTATTTGGGTATTGCCGGCCATTTCTGGTTTCCTAGACTTAATGTTACCACGTAGCCGGATAGTCAATCCTTGCTACGGGGGAGTGGTCCGAATAGGATTTTGGGCCGGTCGTGTGAAGACCGGCGCCGCTACCAATACACCACCGGCCGCATGTGTGATGATATTGATAGTTATTGAAAGCAGTAGTAACTAAGTAACCACTCTCGTAACATTGAGTTTCACGGTAGCCGGATAAAGGAGAAGATACAAAAAAAAACAGGCAGAATAATTTCCACCAGATTTGTGCCCGAAATTTCGAGGCCGTGTTATATAAGGGTGGTGCTACACACGCGAATGTATGGTAATTTTAGATTCCTCCGTACAATTATAAACAGGTCAAATCAGGTATACCGGTATGTTTCGTATAAAAATTATATCTTATGTAATTATGTCCATAAAGAAAACCCCCAAATTTACACTAACAATCCATATAAATATTCACAGTTTGCGAGCAGAATGTAGAATAACAATGTTTCCGTTAGCCCGAAAGGGCATCGGGACCAAATAAATAACGGGTAAAACTTACTTGAATGCACGAAATCGCCATAGTCTTCAATTTTTTCAGTCTCTTCTGTCATTGGTTCAGTTTTCATAACATGTCCTTGTATCATGTAAAACGGATCCTGAACTGTTACGCTTGTCTCGCCGATTTCTATTTCATCTTTTACTACACTTAATTCACTAGAACTTGGCTTTTGGAGAATTTCTATTTTCGGTTTTTTAATGCATTCATCGAGGGGTTCTTGTTTTATCTGAGACGTTGTCTCCACCGATTGCTATTAAAAAGAAACAAGAAAAATATGAAAGATCGACATACATAAAATTGGACATTGGTGATCACCTACCGGATTTCGAGTTCTTTTTGTTACGCAGCGTTGGTTAAATGATTCATCCATGGTTCCTTGTAACAAAACAACAAAACCTAGCGCCACAGAAATTAGGTTATGGTTTCGTTTACAGATTTTCAGCGTTACTACTTAATTAGCCTCGTTTGCGTTACAGAAAGAGAATGACCACAACTTACTGTCGTTAACAAAAGCGTGGGTTGCTTAGAGGAAACTTTTTTTGTTTTAATTTTCTTTATTTCACGACACAATCACGAACGTCTGTTACGGTTGGTTTTTCAGAATGGTTTGAATTGTTTTTCATACAATAGCCGGTTTCTTATGACGGAAGACTGACAGTTGCAGTTTATTCTGGCAACCATTGTTAAGACGCGTATATACTGAACCAAAAGGCACATCTACGCGTAGCAATATTGCAAATTAGTACTAAATGACTTGGACAAGGTATTTATGGAAATGTTTTATACATCACAAATTCTAGATTCTACTTAATAATTATTAATACCCGTTTTTATAGATTTTGGTTTTTGCTTGAGATTAAAA
This sequence comes from Anopheles marshallii, assembly GCF_943734725.1. Classification (NCBI taxonomy): domain Eukaryota; kingdom Metazoa; phylum Arthropoda; class Insecta; order Diptera; family Culicidae; genus Anopheles; species Anopheles marshallii. The sequence goes on from NC_071327.1 coordinate 46,615,449, forward strand.
AATACCGAACCAACCAATATTTACTTCGTTTTGTTGTATAATTTGTTTAATTCCTATCGTGTAGAAGTTTTGTTTTTTTATTGGCGACTTTTTCCTACAAAAAATTCTAAGAAAAATTTTCTAATTAGCAAAACTGATTTTTACTATTTATTCTTGATAAATATTATTTTCTTTACTTTACTTTACTTTTTACATTTTTTTTTCTTTTTTTCCCAATTTCTTTACAACTCAATAAATTCTGCATGGTAATGCAAATATGATAATCACATAATGCCAAGACCGAACAGTATGGTGGGTGCATTGATGCTTTTTTTGTCAAGTTATGAGAGAAGATGGTTGAAACATGAAACAAACAACCAGATTGAGGTCCAGTCTGAGCAGGGACTAACTAACTGGTAGCAGGCACACCATACACATTCGAAAACGAAACTGGTCAACTAATGAGAACGACAAAGGATGACACCTGTCGTATAGTCCTTTTAAGTCCAGAGTGTGGGCAGAGTGAAGGAATCCAAGTATGCAAGGATTGAATCTTATTCAACTGAATCATAGTAGTCCTTTATATGATTCAATAAAAATGGTTTGTCAGTACCACTTGAAGAGGCGAGTCCATTATTTCCTGCGCTCCTACACAGAGGAGGCGTGACAGACCCAAATTGAGATGGTGTAATGGCGTACATGCGACCGCCAGAAAGGCTAGGAGTATGGAATCACAGACGACGGCCGCGAGCGGTTTAGATGACTCCTACAGCAGTCCCAAACCACCTTGTAACACCTTATAAGTAAGTAAGTAAATTAGTAAGTAGACAAGTAAGTATTCAACTTAATTTTTAGGCATTAATTACCATACTAAATTTATTGATCAATTGCATTACAGTATAGTTCATTTGTCTTAAATAAGATGCGTCTTACGTAATCGGAAATCCAATAAGACGTTATTCTAGTCGTTCTATTGCATAATACATCATGTATTACATTCTAACAGATTTGTGTATTTTTCTCTGTACAACCCACTTTTACCATAAGAATATTTGCATTTTTTTAAATCTTCTCTAAATTCGCTTTTTTTAAGTGTGCACGCTATCCTCCTGTAACAGCCATCTTTGAAAATTCACGTACTTATGTAATCCTATCGTTAATGTACTACCCACCCAACTACACTGAGTTAAATAAATCAACTCCCTCAAATTAAGAGCTTCGGTTAAACGATTTTTAACGTCCTGCGTAGACATTAACCTGGTTAAGCGTCTCGCCATGCTCTGCATATGTTCTCATTGTAGAGGTATTCCTCCAGCTTATCCAACACTTCCTTGGATTTGATATCTGAAATTATCGAATTCAACCCAGCTTCTAGAAAATCTTTGTAGCTGCCGGAATTCCCACAGTTGATCAAGGCTCTAGTGAAATTATAATATTGGACCGCAAATTTGTTGTTCAGCAAATATTTTTTTTTTAAATCTCAGTAAAAGTCAGTAAAACTTTTGAACGCGATGCACAGTAGAGTATTTATGTTGAAGTATTAGATTCACTTGAACCAGGATAAGTAAACGAACGCCTTTCACCAACGACAAAATCTGTATCAGGATTTCTGTGCCACAAATTTAAACACGCATGTACGTATATACCTGCAATAAAAATGGCACTTAATTTATTCTGATGTAATCTAATGGATTCCAACAATTAAAATTAACAAAATTCCAAAAATAGTTCAACGTTTTGTAATGGTACGACTAATGCTAAAACTGTGAATGTACTCCGATAATAATTATCTAAACCTTAGCCGTACCTTAACTAACACTAAGTTGTTTACTAGTTCTAGGTTTCTGATGGCAGGAAGTTATTTTTGACGCAGGTATATGGATACGACTCTTTGCATATCTCAGTTTCAGCTTAAGGAAATCTGTCACAAACTTTTGCGTCGGCACAACCGTTTCGTTAGAACCTATAGTTTTAAACAGATCTATAACATTTGTAAACTTTCTTAACTGCACTTTACGTACATTTGTCTTACTGAGACCCGTCCAACTGATTTGAGCAAAAAATGGTTTGCTAAAAAGCAAATCGATCGCCTGGTGTAGACGATTATTTACATCCTTGCAAAATATTTGATTTTGCAAAAAGTTATACACTTCTTGCTTATACTCCTTATCTGTCATTAAAAGATTTTCGAAACTCTCCAATTCTGTTTCATTCTCCAGTGCCCCTAATACAAAGTTCGTCCTAGGAACTAGCCCTGCTTTCGGTACGCTTTCTACTACGCGATCTTCTTGCCCGTTGGTTTGCCTTTTCCGGGAAGTGTAGCGTAGTGCGGCGTTCAGTTTAGCCGCTAACTGTTTTTTTAACAAAGTGTTTTCTTTCTCCAACTCCTTCAGCTTTTGTTCGCTTTGTCGCAACAGCTCTTTGTGGTTGCAGCACTTTTCGTGTGAGTAGGTTGGAGTTTCGTTTGCTAAAAAGCCTATCAAACATAATATACAATAGTCGATTGATGATACAATCATACAATTATTTGATTTATGTTTCACTATTTTTACCTTTTTCATGTGCAGGCGCTGGAGACATGGGTACTACTTCCTCGGGAGCAGATTTTGTCGTTTTGGTCCACTGGCCACATTCTGTAAAATAAATGTACAATATTTATCATTGCATATCGTAATGTAACACGTATGTAATGTAACAGATAAAATGTATTAAATGCTTAAAAGTTCCATACTAACCAGTGGGTATTAGGGCCCTAGCGCTGTCATTTCCGGGTAACGATGCTATAGCCACGATTCGATAATTAAGATCTAAAAAGAAGGAGTACACATCAAATATAATTTGTTTGATAATGTTACACTGCACTATACTAAACGTACTTTGCGGTAGATCGAACACTGGAACTCTGACGAGATTCACATTTGACGAGTAGTCCGAAATGGGGCTCACGATGTTTGAGGCAATGGTGATTTGATTGATGTTATTATTTTTAGGCAACATAAAACTCTGTTGAAGAAAAAAAACTAAATTAAAATGCTTGTAATATTAAACGTTACAATACACTACACAAGTCGCAGAACTCTAGTCGCTTTTCTATAAAACTCGTAACAGTGGTAACTCGAGGTACGAGTTTAATTCGTCATGAAAGTTTATTCATCGGTTAAAGCAATTTTATTTTTTTAATACGATACCTTATGCGGGCCACTTGTACACCTAATAAAAAAATCGACCCCAACCCCCAAATCCATGGAAATTTTCGTGGATGGCTCCGAACGGAGCAAATGCGACATCAATTTCTATCCAGGAATAACTTCCCTATGTGCAGGTGCTACGATTTTAGAAACGTTTGTTCATGATGTGTGTATCATCATCACGATGTAAGTACCATCCACAGATTAAGCATCCTTTAATCAGCACGGATTAAATTTCAAGCGTAGAGTATCTTCGAATCTTGTCCTATTTGTCTATTGATCTGATGCTTTAATGCTATGAACCTAGGCTGTCAGCGTTGCGTTTGGCTCTATAAGTCACCAAACTTGCTGCCATACAAGCTCCTAGGTATATCTGCGAATGTTATAACTTGGCTCTAATCTTAATAGCTCAAAGGAGGTTTTAGTTTTAAAATCTTTTGAAAAAAATGTTAGTTTAATTAGTTTAAAAAAAACACGTTTTCAGAAACATGCACCAGCTCATCGGCTCAACTAGCCAAATCAGCATTCTTTATCGGTTTGGTGGGTATGATTGTTATTAAGGCAGAGCGTAGATTTGATTATTAGGATAGATGATCCCTTCGATCGCACCTCTTTAACGGTAATACTTAATTTTCTCATGGCTGAAACTGCCACTCATGGCTTTTGAACGTGGTCAAACGAGAGCAGCAATCAACATAGTTCGGAGGGTTTAGTTAACATACTTTATTTGTTGATTAATTACATTTACAGTACCATTCGTCTACCACAAAAAAAAAACAATGCTAACTCCTGGTAGTACAAATAATATTAAGTCCAATAACACGAGATCCTGGTCATACTATTACATAATACATAATGTATTGTATTCTAACTGATTTGTGTATCTTTCTTCCTACAATTCCTATTTTTGTTGTTTGGTGCCCTGGTGAAATTTCCCAAGTCGACCCAGCGTACATAACTGATCCAATCGACTGAGTTTGGAGTATGGTTGCGCTGTTTGCTTTTATAAGTGCTGGCAAAATTTCTTTAGTAGACCTAGTCTCTGATGAAACTTTCGAAGTATGAAACCCAAAGTACATAACTGGGCCAATCGATTCTTTTTGGGGGATGATAACGCTCTTTCCTTTTGCAAGCGCTAGTAAAATTTCTTGAGTACACCTAGTTTCCAGTGAAATTTTCGAAGTCGTTCCAGTGTCTGTAACTGATTCAATTGGGTGAGTTTTGTGAACGCTTGCGCTGTTTGTTTCGAGTTGTCTAAATCTACAAACGCTCTTCCTCATACCTTTGATGAGTAATCTACCTTTAGCATTGTATAGTTTGGTTTTTAACAGCTGCACATAGTCCATCTTCCAGCTAAATCAGACGGAAACGGAAAAAAATTTTACCAAGAGATAGTAGGTCACCGAAACAACCTCAGATCTAGGGTGACCCGCTTTCGAAATAAGGATGGATCTGGTCAGTTTCTAGGTAGAGGTCGCCTCGCGCTGGGCTCAGTATTTTGATGAATTATTAAACGACCAGTTCATCGAGCAGGTAGAGGATTCACTAGCAGACGTTACCATGCTACTGCCACCTAGCATTGACGAAACCCGAAAGGTCATCTGCTGGCACAAGAATAATAAGTGCAGCACCAGGAAACGGAATTCATCGAATTATTACTGAGCTATGGGATAGTGAATCGATGCCTTGTGATTGGAATCTTGGTATCGTCTACTCCATATACAAGAAGGGAGATGAGCTAGAGTGCAGCAATTACAGGGGTATTATGGTGTTGAATTCCGCTTACAAAATATCCTCCCTTAATACTACACGATCGTCTTGTCCCATTCGTAGAAAATGTAGTTAGAAACTATCAGAGGGGATTCCGAAACGGAAAATCAACCACTGAGCAGATCTTCTCCATGCGCCGGATCTTGGAGAAGATGGCGGAGCAGCAGCTACACTCCTGCCATCTCTTCATCGACTTCAAGGCCGCACACGACAGCATAGCCAGGGTAAAAATTTACGACGCAATGAGCTCTTTTGGAATCCCGACCAAAATTGCTACAGTAGTACGAATGACAATGACCAACGTCACATGCCAGATGATGGTGGATGGAAAACTTTCAGGACTTTTTGCACCATCAAGGGTCTGCGCCAAGGAGATGGGCTTGCTTGGCCACTCTTTAACCTAGCGCTATAGAGCGCCATTCGCGTCTCGGAGGTGGAAAATTTGGGGACCATCAATAGCAAGTCGATCCAGATCCTGGCATACGCTGATGACATAGACCTCATTAGTTTACGGCTCTCCTACGTAGCGGATGCTTACTAAAGGACTGAGTAGGCGATGGCACCACCAACGACCCTGCTATCAAATCCTAACTTACGCAGGAGTGACGTACAAATAGGTGATAGAACTTTTGAAGTCGTCCACTATTTTAACTATCTTGGGTCAAAACAACAAAACAACATTGATGTTGAAATACGCGCAAGGGTCCTGGATGCCAACCGATCATTCTAAAGTCTAAGGAAATTCTCCACTCAAAGCCTCGGTTGCGACGAACGAAGCTGGGATTATATAGAACCTAAATAGACGATGGCGCTAGTTCGTGAGCGGTTTAGAGGATTCCTGCTACAGGCCAAGACCACGAAGCGATTGATGGTATGGAGAAGCGCCTGATAATGGTATTTAAATAAACTGATAAAGTTTTTAAAACAACTTTTCAAAGCAATGGCAATACGTGTGTTTGGCATCTTGTGTTTGGCCACAAGAAGGAGATAATTCACAAGAAAGGAGACATGAAATACATTATTTTCCCATTCAGTTATATGACTCCTCTGATTATACAATGCAATACGGAGAGTATAGGTTTAAAAACTATTCAAAACGTCCGGCGACACAGCCATTTGGTTGGCAAGGACAATGGGACATGGGTTAGTAGCGTATTGATGCGTAAGACTTCAATGTTATGAATCAAAAGATTAATAAAAAAAATAATAAAAATGTTACTTACCGATGCATCCCAATTTATCGTATCGTTCGATTTGCATTCTAATTTTGCGTCGTCAGTTATTTTTCTCATTTTTGGGCCTATAAATATACAACAAAAAATATTATACTGATTATATAAAAACGAATAATAAAAAAACAATACAGTCAGCAAGACAAATAGATATATGTTTTCTTTGTTCCGATAGTTTATTATGATCTTTAACTTACAATATTTGTTTTCAATTTGCCGTAAGTGTTTCTTTACGATCAAGCGAGGATTTATCTTCATTTCTACCGGTCGTTGTCCGGTGTAGTCCTTTTTCTCGATTGATTGATATAAATTATCCCAACTGAACAAATTACGATCACCGAAAAGGGTTTATCGACAAACTTTGCAGTTTTCGAGAAACTGTAGATTTTGTTGGTCGTGAGATGTATTTCGATTAATGTCTTTGTTTGTGGAAACGACGTAAAAGCTCATGGTCTACCTGTCTGACCTCAGGAGAATGTGCTGTTGTTTACAAACTAAATGTAAGATAGATTTGTAACGAAACCAAACGAAGTATATTTTGGAGAAGCAATACTGAAAACTAATCGAAGGAATCCAAGAACGAAAGATCCGACCACTATAGAGTTTTCTGTTTTAAGTTGGTGATCCGATCGATCCCCTATGTTCACAACAAGAGTGGCAAACATAGGTAAAGATGGGGCAAGATAATTTTGCTTTGAACGAAATGAGTGAGAAAGAGTTCTTCGACAGTAGTAACATTCATCTGAAAACAATTCAGACGCTAAAACAGTTGCAGAGGCACAAAGTATTATATATGCAATGGCGTTAATACATCTGGATATCGATGCACTCTGCGTTCCTAGCTGGATAGTTGGTCCTGCGTACGAAGGAGTGGTCCGGATGGGATTTCCCCGTTCCTGTCGTGAGAAAACCGAAACCGCTACCAAATACACCACCGGGACTAGGCCCGTCCTGTTCCCGAGATCCATTATATGACCAGTATGATTAATCAATATAGCCAAATAAAAAGGCCTATTTATTAGTATTATCGTATAACAACTGTGAATTCCTACGACCAATAACTTATAATAAATCTACTTCTAAAGTGATCATCGTACACAAACCCTCCTGAGCACGTGCAGTGCTTCTCCAATCAGCAGAATAAAAATGATTTCGTTATGAATGATTGAGTGGAACCTTGGAACAAAACATATAGACAGAAGAAACTTACTTGATTCTACGATACAGCCATAGTCCTCGGTATCTGCATTTGATTCAGTTTTGATGGCAAATTTTTGTAAAATGACAAACGGATCTTGATCTGCCATACCAGTTCCGCCGATTTCTATATCATCGTTTAATGGGTCCCTTATACTGCAATCCCACGAGCTGGCCAGCTTGAGAAATTCTATTTCCGGTTCCGGTTCCAGTTCTTCTTTTATCTTAGTTGATGGCGCCATCGATTGCTATTATCGAGAGGAAGGGACACAAAGAGGTTAACGACGTGATAAAAAAGTATATTAGTGATTACCTACCGTTGCAATTCGATTTTTTCGGCCGTGTTGGTTAAATGGATCCTCCATGGTTGTAGGTAATAAGCATGAAGACTCAGCGTCACAGGAAGATGTTTTATCGTCAGTATTACAACTTAATTTGTCTCTTGTCTGTCAATAGCCACAAATTACTGTTAATTGAAAAGCGTTCTTTTGTATAATATTTTCTTATTTCACGACACAATCACGAAGAGCGTCTGGCGTAGTTGGCTTCTCGGAATGTTTTGAATTGTTTATCGTATCATGGCCGCTGTTGACAGTTCAGTTTATTTGCTGTGATAGTTAAGGAGCGTGTAAACGAAACCAACAGGCACAACAGCGCATAGCAACATTGCATTTTAGTACTAAATGATTTTTTGGAAAATTTTTCATGAAAATGTGTTGTCTTTCGCTTTTATAAGGTCTACTTAATTATCGGTCACAACGATGTTCAAATTACTTCGCTCAGTTTGGAAGGAATACAACCATCAGACGGATCCTTTAAAATACCCTCCGATACGTAACATATCTTTTCAAGGCAAACACCGAACGGCATCCAATCAGTCACCTTGTTCTCAATCCTATCCCAATTTTTGTTGTATACTCTTGTCTTGTTCAAGTTACTTTCACAGAGATAAAACAGGTTTATTCCTTATTAAATAGTTTATATGCTTGCGGGTTTCCGATTCTTCTCAGTGTTCATCGAAAGGCGACTAAATAATCGGATCACTCCCAAAGTTTCAGCGCTCTCTATGTACATAGTCTTGATCATGATTCGCGATTGATCACTGTTTGCTATCTTTCACACTCTGCTCAATATCTTTGAGCTTGTTCATCAAAGTTTCTTTCACCTGCTGGATTCCGTCAACAATGTTTTGTTCGAAGGTGGAAAATATGGCAAAAATCTTCTTTTGATCGGCTACAAGTTGGTGGAAACAAGTGCAGTGTGTGCATGTATCTGGTACATTTACTATTTTTACTGGACTTTCGAACGAGTCCACAGTTGCCGATGGAGTCTTAGGCATGGACACGGTTACTGTTTTCATTATTTGTGGTTCATCTATCATTTGCATGGCAAAAGTGCATGTTTCTGTGGTTTTAGTAGAGACTTGAAGGTGCGATTCATTGGCGGTTGGCTGATGCTTGCTTGATAAATAAGTGGCGATGTGGTTGTCATTATGTTGATTAGCGACAATTGGATTCTGAAACGATGGAGAGGTGATTAGCGTTTTATTTTACTTCCATTTGTGAATTCCTTTTTGTACTTTATTATTTCTACATAAAACCATTTAATAGAATGTTGCAATCATCAGAAGACCGCGTGCAAAAATACACGTGTTTGTACGTTAAATTAGTATCATAAATTCAAAAAACTAAGGGAAGCCCGGTGGTGTATTGGCAATGGCGTCGGTCTTCACACGACAGGACCGGTTAAAAATCCCATCCGTACCAATCCTCCGTAATCCCCATAAATGGCAGGCATAAAATAGTAGTAAGGCGTTACGCCAAGAAAAGAAAATCAGTTGTAAGAACACATTTTAACACTTACCAAGAGCTCTTCTGCGCTTATGCCCTTTTCCAGCAATGGTTCGTGCTCGCTTGAATATGATTCGTTTATGTTATTTACAGCTGCTAAATCGTCTTCAGATTTAAGAGGTTCGACTATTTGCTCCCAGCCACTGGTGTGCGTAAGCACGGTTTCTCCAATGTCGATACCATCTGAACATTGCTCATCAACGTCGCTGGAACTGAGGTACTCCTCTTTGAAAAACACTGCATATTCGTTTGTTGCAACAGAATCTTCGGCACTCTGTGAGGCTTCAATTGCGTCAGTAGTTTCAAAATCCTTCCATTTTGCTGCTTCCTGAATAAGCTTCCGACGTTTCAATGTGGCTCTCAGTGCTTTAACCTCACGCGCAACTGTCGTCTTACTTACGCGTACGTGGTACTGATCCCACACTTTATCGGTCAATTGCTGCAGGGATAGGGTATCATCTTCTTCCAGCCAATTTCGAATACTTTTGACCGCATCGTTAGATAATAATTTTTTATGGTTGCCACCTCGCTCAGAAGCTGCGACTTGTCCTGTTTTCCTATACTGCTTCACGATACCATATACCGTGCTTAGTTTAATGCCGAGCATGTCGCTAATGGTTTTCACCATGGAACCATTCAAATATGCTTTCACAATGCGTCTTCTATCCGTATTGCTCGTAGATTTTCGTGGATAAAATGGTTTGTTGGGATCTCTTCTTTTCGACTTGAGATTAGCAGGGTGGGCTTTGGGTTCGTCCCGACTCGCATCCATTGCTTGAATAAGAACATTTATTGATCATCGGGTGAAACTCAGCACACGGAGATGTAATCAGTTTGTTTTTATTTACCTATTTTTCAGCTGGGACTTTGTTAACTGTTTTCGCTTTTTGTTAACACTGCCTTTGCAAACGTAAACCAACATCTAAATGGTCCTTTTGATGATCCTCTCATGAGGAAATTGTTCACTTCAATGTCATGTGCGTCGGAATCTAAAGTGAGCTGCTAATAATAATCAACACAACAAAAATCATTCATTATGCGAATGTCATATTGTAATATTATCTGCAACGCAGGTGTTATCATCTGGCAGCTTTACCTCAGGGTTCATTGTTTTGACGTTTTACTTGGTGCATTCATTGCCTACGAAGATGTTATCAACCCTTATGTACAGAGTTTTGAAGAGGGTCGGTGGGTTTTGCTGGTACAAATATCCCATGATTGTAGTTAATTGTGGTGCTTTTAATTTACAACGCACAAATGTAATAGTCACGGCAAGAGACGAGGGTTATGTTATTAAAACATGTTTCGGCAATACAGTCGGGCGCCGATTATCTGTGCGTATCGGGACTTGACGGTTGCCGAGGTTTCCGTGCGAATAACACGGAATAGGCTCCTATTTATGATGAAATTAGCTTATCATATATCATAGGTGTAACTTTTTTAAAGTTTAATTACCTGTGTATTTTACTGTTGCAAAAGAAATTGTAGTTGTTTTCATTAAGAATTTGAGCTCATTTTATCATATCAAATTGGGTCTTTCGATTCTTCCGTCAACGGTGTTGTCTGGAAAATGTCATATTTCTTTTCAAACAGTAATTTCCGGGCTTTCCGGGATGATAATCAGATACCCGGTTAAATTACACCAGTATAATAGTATAATAGGAGCTCCACTTTACTTAAAAAATCCTTATAACGCTTAATTAGCAGCAACATATTGTGCATATTGTTTTTGTACAACGCTGAACTTTTAGTTAAAGCACGTGCTGGTGGAAACGATTTGTTTTTCACTGCACGACCTTTATTTGTTTAAGAATCACACAAAAGTTTTATTTATTTATTAGAACAAAGAGGAAGTATTACATTTACACATTACGCTATTGTTTCGGCGACTTTCCAATATTAACATCCGGTATTTGCGAGCGATTGGAATACTTTCTCGACATTTCTTCATCTGCTGCCGTGATCAAATCCATAATCCCTTTCACTGTTTTCCGTCGAATCTCATCGTCGTATCCTTTCAGGTGCTGATTTACGTATCGTCCATAGTCAATCGGCATTCCAATGTTAGCCATCTTGTTTAATACCTTGGACATGGAGCGCACAATTTTTAGTATTTCTTCGCTGCATGAAGGTTCAGAACCTTCCTTTGGAACGCTGTTTTCCGCTATTGTTTGGCCAATAGTAGGGGCAATTTCCGGGAACAAGACTTCTTCCAGGTATTCCACTGTATCTTGCGGCAATTGTGGCATGATTTGTTCTTCTGCACTTTGTGATTCTTCGGGTTCTTCATAATCCTCTTTTATTACATCAGCACATACGTAAGGGAGCTACAACAATAATATTATTGACAAAAAAGCAAAGGTTACCAACACTAATATTCATAGTATAAGCACGTATAAATAGATTTGGTATATACAAATGAATAATTCGTACCTCTATATTATCCGTTTGTGCAGACTCCTCTATTTCATTGCTCAAAAAGCTTAACAGATCGTAGGCAAACCAACTAGGTTTTTTCTCTATAAAAAATGCGATTGTTAATAATTATTTCCTTTGCAAACGATATGACTGTAACTACGAACCCGAAAATAGGCCTTTTTTAATTCTTGAAGTGTATGATCGAAAAGACCCAAGAATTGAAGTCCATTTGGCTCGTACAATTTCTACTGGGATCCCAATATGAGCGGCTACTCGATTCCAGGCTTTGTCTTTAGTTATTTTATTTCTGTAATCCTCACTTGTGCTGTCCCAGATGCAAGATTCCCTTTTTATTTTTTTTATTAAAGCAATAGCTTGCTCTTGGGTCATTGGAATAGTCTGGAAAAGGAAAACAAAACATACATTTCATTATAATTACGATGATACAGTTAGCACTAAATGGCTTTCAATAAGCTAAGAGTGGTTGTGAAATACAACTTCCGCTGGTTACTTTTTCGTTACATCGTGGTGGTGCCGTACTGAGTGCCTTTGCTTACGGTACATAATATTCTATTCACATATTCATGAGGGTTCACATACCATTTTCTTAGACCGTTTTATTGTATCATCATTGTACGCAGGAATTGTTGGCCTGAACTTTCTTGTAGTCAAACCTAAAACATGAAATTGCAATGATAAGCCGAAAGTTTACCAGTTCAAATTGAAAAACATTTGTGGTGGAGTGAAGAACTTACCATGATTGTTTTTATTATAATATTGTACGCGTATGATTCGTTTTTTTATGTGATTGTGATGTGTACGAGCTTTTGGCGCAAACTTAATTAACCGTTGTATCGTTTTTGGGTCTTTAATTTCCACATCGCTACTAACATCGTGCTCTAAATCATGTGGTTCTACTTTAACAAATTCTATTCCAGGGTGAACGTCATCTTCCTCATAGTAGTCATTCATTTCTATGTATTATAATATGCTGCACACGATTACGATCTGCAATGGACAAGAAATATATTTATATATATCTTGCAGGTTAGAGTAAAAACTAAATTTATAAATAAAAACTAACTTATAAAAAGCTGCAACAATGATTGCAGCTTTTGCTTTCAAGACAGAGATTAGCACTTTGTTGCCGTGATGCAACTACGAATATTTTCGACGAAGCTTATGCTGATTACTATTTTAGCAATGCATATTAGAGCATTTATGAAGTTGAACTTCTTACAGTGTGGTTAATAACAGCGCGTTGCACGAAAACTTTCTCTAATTTACAAAATAACACCGCGTAAAAGGTAAACACATCGGTTGTTTTGATATTCCCATTGACTTTAAAGATGGAAGAAGAAAAAGAAAAGAAACTCTCCGTGACATTTGGTCTTCGATCATACAAACAAGGTTGGGCCATGAAATTTTTCGTTGAAAGTCACTGAAATTTTTGTCATCGTTTGAAACTTTCGTTTTTCAATCCCTTTCATCAGCGTAATTATCATTCAGCGGAAAAGTAGAATACAGTTGCTAAAAATGTAAAATATAAATGTAAATGTCAGTCCTGCAATATGTTAGAAATCTACGAAAACAAGAATTCTACGAGAAACGCAAAAAAAGTATTGATTAAATTCAGAAAACAAAAACTTGTGAAGCTCCCAAGTACACCCGGAATAAGGCGCACTTTGGAAAAGGAAATGTCTCCAAACTAATGTGAATTGTACTCTTGATTAAGATTCTAATTGATTTACGGCTAGCAATGCAGTTTGGCCGTTCTTTATGTATAAAAAAATTGTGAACAATTGTCCAGCACTGAAAGAAAATCGTACCTGGTAAACATAACGCTTATCGCAGGTACGATTGTCAACGTACCATTTATTTATCATGGGAATAGGTACGCTGGTGGTTTCCCATGATTTGTAGAGGACCAAAGTGCAGGGTTCCTAACTCATTACTCAAATGTCCGCTAGGAGTAGATGCACGGTTAGAAAATCAGTGGCAAATCTAAACTACTATAGAAAACTAGGATTTTATTTTTTAGGAAAATAAAATAATAGGACTCCTTGGAATACTGTACAACCAAAAAACTAAATAAATACAACCTAAGGTTGGAAAAAAAACGCAAAACTAAACAAAGATAAAAATAGCTTTTGCTTATAGAATAAAAAATAAAAAAAGAAATAGAATAGAATAAGAAATAGACAAATTTGTAAGAAAACTCAAAAGAATAGTGCGTTAACGATTCCTACAACAAACCTTGAGAAAATTTGTGGAAATTTCAATGCTATATTCGAAAAATCACAAAGAAAACACTCAAAAATGTATGGTAAATTGTAGGAAAGTTCCTTCAAAAGCTGCGTTGTAAACTGTGTTTTTATGGAAAAAAAATAAAAACCCGAGAAAAAACCACACCAAACTGGGAACAATTGGGGAACTGGGAACTAGGAAACAACGGGTTGAAACCCCATTAAATACTGCGAAAAGATCGGATATTTCGGAAACTGTATCTGATCTGATGATCTGACTTCAGATATTTGAGAAGTCGATTTAAGGTCAGACCAACCGATCACTTCCTGACCAAAGTAACAACTTCTAGAAGACACTTTGTGCCTTGCTCTTCAATTACCGCAAGTCTTGATGGGAAGAACATACAGGTATTTCTTCACCGATTTGTCGATTGTTCAAACCTTACATTGCAATGAAGAGGGCGCTTATGCTCACTGTTCATTCTTGGTTTATGTTTCATGTTATTTTACTAGGTTTTTTCGACGTTTTTACTAGGTTTTTACTCCCTACGCAATAAATCGTACCGTTATGTAACGAATCGAAATGCTGGAAGTAATCCCCTACCGTATCATACGAGTGTTACGTAATGAATGGATGACGCCTTACCCATAGTTCGTTGAACACAGAACACAAAGTTGCGTTCGTTGAACCACAGCAAGGACTGGATCTACATATCAGACAAAGTTTTGACCTAAAAGTAGAAGAGATATAAAGATAAAGGGATAAAAAGAGATATATTGACTGGTAGAGGAAAACGGGAAAAATCCTTCCAATAATTTATTATCGTGTTGTACAAAAAAGTTTACTCCAAAGAACCTATTAATGCGCACAGTGAACCGAATCGTTGAATGGAATATAGTCTCTAAAGGTTATGCAGTGATATAAAGAAAACCGTGTGTTGCCGCTTTCGATGTATACTTCGGAATGAATATATTTCAGTGTTGCCAATACAATGTAAATGGTTTACAGTAGAGTCTTCGCACATCGTGTCTATCACACGTCATAATTGAATATGCAGGGTTTGCATTCCTAACACGCCCGCTCAAACATTGCAGTCACAATACATCTGTTTAATTCATATCGTCCTAAATCGCCCGCTCATACCTGGCACTCGGACAAACCAAGACTTGCACGTAACTTCCTGAACGCAGGAGCAGGTAGACCCTTTGTTAATATATCCGCTTCTTGTTTTTCTGTTGGTACATAGTCTATTTGAATACTACCCTTTTCTACCAGTTCTCGCACATAAAAATGTTTCACGTCGATATGCTTCATGCGGCCTGAATCCTTTTGATTTTTGATTATCTTGATAGTCGATTGATTATCTTCATGAAATGGAACTGGTTGATTAATATCCAATCCTAAATCTTTTAATGTTCGCACCAACCATTGACTATGACGCGCAGCACTACAAAGAGCTACCAGCTCAGCTTCTGTTGACGACAAAGATACAGTCGCTTGTTTCTTTGCAATCCAACTTATGGTTGCTCCAAACATTTTAAAAAGTGCTCCCGATACAGAACGACGGTCCACAATATCGTTAGCCCAATCTGCATCTGTATAAACTTCTAATATTGGTGCATTATCGTCTTTACAATAGATTAATCCATAATCCAAAGTACCTTTCACGTACCGTAATATACGACGCAGATGTACCCAATGTTCGTCTGTGGGACATGCCTGAAACTGGCTAAAATAGTTGGCAGCAATGGCCAAATCTGGTCTAGATGTTAATGATACGTACATTATGCAACCTACAAGTTCACGATATGGATGAGTAGTTCTGTTACATTCATTTCCTTTTTCTAACTTGAGTCTATACTCAATCGGTGTTGCGATTGGTCGGCAATCTTCCATTCCGAAACGACAAAGTAGGCTCTCTAGATATCGACGTTGAGAAATTCGCATAATCCCCTTGTCAGGATTCCTCTCTATTTTCATACCAAGAAAATTTCCTGCTTCGCCCATATCTGTCATTTCAAATTCTTTTGCCAGACAAGCCTTCACTATTTTTACCTTCTGTTCAGATAAGCTGACTATCAAAACATCATCTACGTAGATAATGATGATCACTAATTTTTCGCCAGAGTCACGAGTGTACAAACAAAGGTCATTAGCACTTCTGATAAAACCAAGCCTAATCACAAATTCATCGAATCTTTCGTTCCATTTTCGCGACGCTTGCTTCAATCCGTACAAAGAACGATTCAGACGGCAGACTAAACCTTTACCTTGTTCAAATCCTTCCGGCTGCTGCATATAGATCTCCTCTGTTAACTCGCCATTTAAAAATGCTGTTTTTACATCCATTTGACCTACATACATGTTTTTACGATTTGCCAAAGCCAAAACCATTCGAATGGTGTCTAGATGTGCCACTGGTGAATAAGTGTCTGTGTAGTCAAATCCTTGCTTTTGACTGAAACCTCTAGCAACCAAACGAGCTTTATATTTGGATTGCTGTCCATCGTCACCAGGCTTCACTTTAAAAACCCATTTGCACGATATAAGATTTCGTCCTTCTGGTAATTTTGTTAGCGTCCAAGTCTTATTCTTTTCCAAAGAATTGATTTCATCTTGTAAAGCTTGTTGCCACAACTTCCAATCATCTCGTTTCTTTACCTCAGATAACGATTTGGGTGTATTCTCTACGTAGGACAGAGCATTCAACGCAAAATTGGCATTTATCTCATAGTCTTTATGCCATACAGGGGCAGTACGTTCGCGAACTGGTCTGGTATTTGGTGTATCTTCACTAACCTCATCTTCACCAGTATCATATTGTTCCTCGCTTGCAGTGCTCTCCTGATCGATAACATCATCTATGTTTTGACCGTTATCTCCTCTTGTTTGTTCCGTCTGCTCCTTCTCTAAAACGATAATATCTGATTCGTTATATCGCACAGAAATCTCACCTCTTTCGTTGTCTGATAGCGACTCCATTTCGAAGAAATCAACATCTCGCGAAGTAATGATTGTTCTCGTTTTGGGGTTCCATACTCTGTAGCCAGTAGGTGCATATCCGACGAATGTACCTTTCCATGCCTTTGCATCCATCTTTTTACGATTTTCCTTCGGTATGTGTACAAACACCGAACATCCAAAAACACGCAACTTAGATACATCAGGCTTGATGTTTTCCCATATTTCGGCTGGAGTTTTATCATTGTCGTTCGCTCGTGTCGGGCATCGATTAACCACATACCCGGCTGTCTGTATAGCTTGCACCCAAAATTGTTTATCAATCTTTGCACCTTCTAACATTGATCTTGCTCGTTCAACTAGTGTCCGATTTATCCTCTCACTAGTGCCGTTCTGCTCAGGAGTATACGGCGTTGTATATTGTATTTCGATTCCTTTCTCACGACAAAACTGTTCCATAGCATGATTTTTGAATTCTCCACCATTATCGCACCTCAA
This sequence comes from Anopheles marshallii, assembly GCF_943734725.1. Taxonomy (NCBI): domain Eukaryota; kingdom Metazoa; phylum Arthropoda; class Insecta; order Diptera; family Culicidae; genus Anopheles; species Anopheles marshallii. The sequence goes on from NC_071327.1 coordinate 46,632,789, forward strand.
ACGTGATATTTTTGATGAGAATTTAGCCGTTACCTTAGCCTCATACTGTTTGAAATTCTCGAAAACCTCACTTTTGTTTTTCATGATATATATCATAACAAAATGGCTATAATCGTCTGTAAACGTTAAAAAATATCGCTCGCCTTTACGACCAGTAGGCGTGATTGGACCACACACGTCCGAATGGATTAGCTCCAACACTCTCGAAGAACGTTTCCCTCCAAATGTTGTAAAAGGCTGTCGCGTTTGCTTACCGATAATGCACGTTTCACATACCGTAACGTTTTTGTCCTTTTTATCAAAGTTTTCGAAATCAAATCCTTTCACTAAACGGTTTCTTATCAACTGCTCAAGTTGTCTACTATTTAGATGACCGAATCTACGATGCCACAAATCTAGATTTTTCTGGATTCGACCATGAGCCACCAAAGAATTGTTCTCGATACGTTTATCACTAAACACATCTAAAGCGTAAAGATTTCCATAACGCGATCCTGTTGCAACGAGTCTTTTGTTATCCCACACATACACCTTTCCATCTTCGAATATCACTTTCATTCCTTTTTGTTCTACTTTTAACACGGAAAACAAATTGAAACGCAAAGTAGGGACATAAAGAACATTGTGTATGGTACACGGAATTTGAACACCTTTGACCACAGAACAAACCCGTATTGTTCCTATATGCCGAGCTTCGATAGATTCACCATCTTTGGCTACAGCAATTTTCACAGGAATTGCTAAAGGAGTTAGCGTTTCAAACAATTCTTTGTCTTTCACCAGATGATCAGAACACCCCGAGTCCACGAACCACTGCACTTTGTTTGTTTCGATAGAACTAACACAACTCACAAAAGAGACACTTTCTGCTTTTGTTAGATTTGCTTTGGGCTTCCTTTTAGGGCACTCGGATATCTTGTGTCCTTCTTGATGACATCCGTAACACTTTAGAGTTTTCTTCTTTTTCATCGGTTTCTTAGCACTCATGAATACCGATGATTCACTTTGAACCGTTGGTTCCACACTTAAGCCTTTCAGCTTAATTTCTTCGTCCAAAAGACGACATTTTGCAAAATCTATGGTAAGATTTTCTGCGGCCATGGTTTCTATCGCAGTGATTACCGTGGAAAATTTGGGTCCTAAAGTGAGTAACAAACTACACACCACTTCCAAATCATCCATCACTGCGCCTGTCGCACGATACTCACGCACTAATCGGTCATACTTTAGGAAATGATCCTGAAGATTTCCGCACTCGTGCTTTAGTGCCACCAGTTGTCGCTTCAAATACATACGGTTCGCGATACTTTTCCGTTCAAAGATAACAATCAAGGCGTCCCAAATAGCCTTTGGTGTTGCTTTATCCTGCACGTATTCCAACTGAGAATCATGTATTCTAGACACCAACAAACTTTTGCACCTTTTGTCCATCTTGAACCTTTTTTCACGCGCCAAAGCCTTTTCGGCTTTCTTAGCCGTTGTATCACCTTCATTATCACAAAGTTCCGCGACATCAGCCACTTCCGACTGAATACATCCAAATAAATCACGCTCCTCTAACACAACACGCATGCGAAACTTCCATGCATTATAGTTGGAGCCGTCAAACAGCGGTAACAGAAATTTGTCGTATTTTTCGTCTTCCATTTTCTAATACTCTGGGCCCATAACCTAAAGGTTATGCAGTGATATAAAGAAAACCGTGTGTTGCCGCTTTCGATGTATACTTCGGAATGAATATATTTCAGTGTTGCCAATACAATGTAAATGGTTTACAGTAGAGTCTTCGCACATCGTGTCTATCACACGTCATAATTGAATATGCAGGGTTTGCATTCCTAACAGTCTCAACCAGCAGTAAAACATTGGAAGGTTTGTCCATCCATTATGACTATCATTATGCCAAGAAGTAGAGTAGTAGAATTAGTCCCATAATTTGTTCAGTGTTTGATTGGGTTCTTGATAACACGTTTTGAAACTGAATCTTCACTTTGATAATCGTCCGATAAAGACTATTTTTAGGCGTGTCTCTATATAGCTTACTTACTAATGTACTAACGTTCATTAATGAACCCGAAAAAAAAAATGGAACGGTTTAATAAATACTTCAACAACAACAGTTTGAATCAACAGTTTGAATAATTATTCTTTTTCGATAGCGTTTAAATCATCTAACGATCAGATTTCCAACCTGCCAATAGTGGTTGTCAAGGTCAAGAGAGTGCCTCCCAGTTTGCAAATGTTCTCGAAAAACTCACACTCGACCGTAATGAGCGTTAATGAAAAAGGTTTACGCCTGCTGAATATTCATAAGTCAACATACAAATTTGTCAGTGGTCAACCATATATTCAGCGTTTGCAGTAGAAGAAGACGCATACAAAGAATGGTGCTAGTTGTTAGTGACATTGACGATGCATGACACACAGGAAGTAAAAACGATAAATGAAGCAAAATTTCTCTTACAACTTAGCTTTCGATATCGGCTGCAGTTCGGCCAATATTTTTACCCCTCAGTGTGATGCATCGCATGATCGGTTCATTGATCGTTAATGTACGTGTCCTGTGACTAAGTTTTTCCTCGTTGATTGTAAAACAGTGTGTGGTTTACCTCCCAGCATCCAAAGTGTTCTGTTATCCTTGAACCGAAGACACTAGTAGTAACGGAACCTGTAGCGTATGTCGGAGGCATTGATGACATTGACCGTGCACGAGGTAACGTACATGCAAAGGCTCCGGTTGTTTTTCATCTTATTGCACACGCACGCGCCTTTTTGCAGTGATTTACGGATGCGTAGTTGCGCCACCGTCAGCATCTCTCCATCGCCGGCGGTGTAGCAGAATCGTATGGCATCAATTAAGCTGCACCGGCATCAGCATGATTCAACGTTAGCCCCGCAGTGTACAACCGTTTAAATGGCGACAACGGCCACCAGCTCAGGTGTGCCAGCGGATGGATTGGCAGGGAGCATTTGAGGCGGGACGCGAGAACGCAAGCCACGCTGCATTACGCCGATATAAAATTATAATTTTTCTCAGATCACAGATTAGTTCGATTTGTTTCGCCGAGTGAAGCTGAACACGGAATTACACCGTTGCGTGAAGCGTTTCTGTGCTAACCGAGTTACCGAGTGGCTGTCACAAGACGTGGTATGAATATTGATCTGTGTAGCAAACATAGTTTGTGGAAAAGGGTATGTTTAGCATGAGATTTACGAGGAAAAATTTTACAGTGTACGCGATCGGTGCAAAACCTGTGTTAAGGCTGGTTTAAACTCAGATTGAATTTAAGGAATGAATTTGAATTTTTAATGTCATTATAAACAACAATGTATGTCCTACAACTGGCCTACCTTTTCACAGTGAAAAAGCCCTATTTCCAGTAACTGTATCTGAACCAGTGGAATGGGTGATGGTTCATTATCATTTAATTGGTTTTCAAACGTTGACGTTCGAGAGTTATGAATTTTTCATTCCACGCGTAGTTAATGTTAATTTATTGCAGTATACATTAATGTCAACTGTGACATCTTTAGTGGAATGAGGATCACGTTCTTTTCTGAGTAACAATTCGAAGTTTTAATGCTGTTTCCCAGAACATGAGCACGTTTCAAAAGCAGCATAGTCAGCATACTTTTGGCATTTCTACCCCAGAGTTTTGCCAATACCAAGCCACAAGTGTTCCCGCCAGTAACAAGGATATTATAGGAAGTTTGGAATATTATAAAGAATAATAACAGCTACTACCATGTTTATAGAATAGTGACGAAAAATATCTAGTACTGTGTTCGTCATTAATCGTTTCATCATTTAACATAATCAGACTAAAGATTTCAGTCATTTCGGTTGGTGCACAACAATTCTCGTTTGAATACACTACCTTTTGGCACTGTTTGAGTTGTAAGTACAAGTGTTGAAGTTAGATTTTTCTTGACTGAAACGTGGCTTCACTCCTAAGCGATGCTAAAGAATGGGAAAGCTTAGCAAATTTCAATCACCTTTGAATGTGGGCTTCATTACAAAAGGTGTGTCTATCAACTTGGCACCAGATTAGCTTATAAGATGGCTTAGCCCTAAAGAATATTTTAAATGTTTTACTATTTTTGCCATGAATGAATCATTTTCGACGTAAAGAGTTTCTCGTAGTTACTTCCTTGTACTCGTCCCAACCTGTCTAGTCACAATCTATTATTTTGCGTCCGAATCGTGTAACGGTACACGCAGTATTTACGCTCAAGTTAGTCAGCAGCGTCATCAACAAACCGAGGGAAAGTGGAAAACAATGCTTCGAACAACGCGATGTTTTCCCGTGTGAAGTTCACTGGAGTGTTCTTATATTGTTGTTTTTTTTTTTAATTTCTCACGCTCGACAAAACACGCCCGCCTCATGTAGTTGATAATGGACAACCGGTCGATCGTGTTGATCGTGCTGATCGCCTGTGTTTGCACTCCTCAAGTGCATTCGTTCGATTTGGGAGGGCTCTTCAAAACGACTGGTGACGTCGCCAAGGTGGCAGCCAAAACGGCGAAGGGTGTGGCCGCGAGCATACCGCAAATATTTTCACCGGAGCAGCTGCTGGAGTTTAGTAAGCAGTCGATCATTGGCCTCCCGGCGGAAGCGATTGCCGCCACGATTAATCAAATATGTGAGTGAGATAAGGGCTGACGGTGGTTAAGTGGATTTTTGTACAAAGTGATAGTAATGTGTTAATTCTATTTCACTCGCTTAAGGCTCTGTTGCGCTACTGTCGAATGCGACCGCGTCGGAGAATACGGTCAACATAACCGACATGAACTACATCCTGATGACGGAGGACAATAACGTGACGATACCGCTGTTGGAGTCGGATGATCTGTGGAAGAATGAGCTTTTCAATAAGTCGTACGATACGGTCATATTGGTGACCGGATGGACGTCGAACGTGAACGAACCGAATCGGGCCATCGATACGATCTACAACGCGTATAAGGCACGTGGCGGATACAACTTCGTTGTAATAGATACAGCCGAGTATGTGGACACGCTGTACACTTGGTCCGCGTTCAACACGAATGATCTTGGCCAAGGTTTGGCGGATGGGTTGAAGGGATTGATCAAATACGTGCCACTGGAAAAGATTCACCTGATAGGTAGGCAATGGTGGGAAAAAAAATCACTGCTCACTCGCACACCTTCAAGTCGATTTCCGAATTTATAGGTCACAGTTTGGGTGCACACATCGTTGGTGCTGCCGGCAGATACTTCCAATACACAACGAACAAAACAATTCCCCGTATTACGGGACTGGATCCGGCAAATCCTTGCTTCAATGAAGGAGAATCACTGAGTGGCATACAGCGAGGTGATGCCGATTTTGTGGACATCATTCACACCAACGCTAAGGTGTTGGGAAAGCGTGATCCGATAGGCGATGCAGATTTCTATCCCAACGGGTGAGACATCGTCTTGTTTGAATGCTGGCGATAAGATTGTGCTAATAATTTGTTGTTCCACTTTAGCGTTGTTTCCGTCCAGCCCGGATGCATAGATCCATCATGTAAGTAGGAAGGAAACGCTTAGAAAGTCGAATTGCTTAGACTTCTTCAATTGCTTTCACTTCAGGTTCTCATAAGCGCGCCTGGGAGCTGTATGCCGAGACGGTGTATCCTGAAACCGAAAAGAGTCTGCTGGCTGTGAAGTGCAATTCCCTGCTTTCGCTCACTACTGGTGGCTGTATTGGAAATCCGGTTCCTCTTGGCTTTGGCTGTCCCAAAACGGCCAAAGGAAACTTTTTCCTGAAGACAAACGACAAATCACCGTTCGCTCTAGCCTCGTAACACCTTTTACTCGGTTAATGTTGATGCAGGTATCATGGATTACTCTTTCTGTTGTTTAGTATGTATGAGAGTTACAGCCCACGTTATGGAACGAAGTTTTTAGATTGTTGGACCGTTGTACTGAAATGAAAAGTGTTGCGTTGATATGTAATGCACAGCAAATTGAAATAAATTGAATTGACAAAGCCGCGTGAACGGTGTGCGTTTGTTTTGTAATTACAGATACGGTGCATTAGATTAATTACGGTGCACGAGGCGTGAATGAATGGAGAGCACCACGTGTTTTAAAGAATCTTCTTTTTGCTCGTTCTTGGAGGAGTTTGGATATCATATTTGCCTTTCTATGATTTTTATTGGAATTTCGATTGAATTCAATTTCGATTCTAATTCGATTGAACTGCCTTTACTAAAATTATTGACTCTGCCGCGTTAGAGTGTAAGAGTAGTGTGTGTTTGATGGTTACATAATAAATACTGTGTTATGGGTACATGGTTTCTGTTTTTGCCTTAGCATAACGGGTTCGATATTAATGCTCTCCCATTCTACTTATAATTAAAGGAAGAAAAGAAAATGAAAGGAAACATTTAACCTAAAATCTATCTATAGCACTATTTACACTAGCACTATTTTACACTATTTAAATAATATGCTAACGAGGCTAGTGCACTAGTTGTTGTAAGATCGGATTTTGGCTTGCCAAGCAGTTATTATAGTCAGCCTAAATTATCTCATACTGGGAATATATACTTCTATTTTGACCATCACTGGTCATTAGTAATATGTTTTTGTTAGTTTTGGAACAATTTTTAGAAATCGGTGTGCCGTATTTGAGCATTGGCCAGAAACAGGCAGAGTATAGGACAAGCTTATTTTTTTTAATTTAGTTGAGATTTTCTCGTAAAAAATATGGCCTCTGATTTGACACCGTTTATTTTCAATTTCCACTTCCTACAATATCTGATATATGATTTCAAAGCGTTATTTAGTGATCTGTTTATGGTGTTGGGAAATTTGGATGATGATGAGATAGTAAAATCGGCCGCATATAAATTTTATTCGCAATTAAGCATAGTAAGGATATCTTATGTATATATATTAAATAATAGTGGTGATAACGTGCTCCTTTGCGGAACTCCAGCGACGGGTACATAGGTTTTTGATTTTTCACGACCAATGCATACGCTATTTTGTTTATTATCGAGAAAAGATTTAGTTTGTTTGATCAAATATGAAGGAAATTTGCCAGATATAAGTTTGTTTAGTAGTCCTTCGTGCCATATGGTAGCAAAAGCCTTTTCTCCATCAAGCTTAACTAACCCTGTTGATTTTTAGTTTTTCTGTTTATTAGAATATTTTTTGTTAATCTGTGTAACTGATGGTTTGTTGAGAGTGCTGGTGATACCCAAACTGATATTTGGGAATTATTTTCTTATTATCTGTATGAGAACGAATGCGTATTTCTATCATCTTAAAAAAATCCAGACAATTTAGTAAACTAATAGGACTAAAATTCTGCGGGTTTGTTTGCCTTGTTTGTTGAAAAATATAATTAAGAAAACTAATGCTTTGTTAGGGCCTTTGTAATGATTTGTTAGTGATGCCATCGTATTCAACTGCTTTCCTGGGGTATATTTCTTTTACTAGTTTTTCGATTTCTTTTGGCTTAACTAAATTTAATTCACTCAGATCTGATGGTTTATGATCCAAGATTTTTTTTTGTTTATCCATGTTAACATGTTTATTCCATGTTTATCCATGTTGTCCTTGTTTTTCCATATTTAACTAAATTTAATTCACTCAGATCTGATGGTTGATGATCCAAGCATTTTTTTTTGTTTATCCATGTTAAGTCTACTGGACTTTTGGCTGTTGTAGTTTGATTTACGTTTGACTTTAAGCCGCGTTAGAAAATGATTGCGAGTCGCTCTAATACTAAATTTAGGACATTTATATTGAAGAGCAAAAAACAGAAAATGGAGAAATGAAAAAAACATTTATCGAAAAATGGTAATGCATAATGTATCTAGAATAATATATCTAAGTTTTTTGTTCTTTAGTATCACGTCAGGAACTACCTAACTGCATTGTTGGAATGAGTTATTAAATTGTTTTTGTAAGATCTTTATTTGAATTTGTTATGCAACGGTCAATAGAAGAATTTGAAATTTAAATTGAAAAGTTTCATCCGACAATTTGAAATCATTCCGAAGTAGCTAACCATAGGTCGTAGCCCAAGATAAAGAATTGACATTTCTGTTTGTTTTCGGCCGGCAAACGTAAATAAATTTCTTCCGGAAGCTTGCGAAGAAATTATTTGACTAAAAGGAAAACAGGACAGTAATTCTGCATAAGATTTGGTGTAACCCAATTCATAAAAAGTTGTCGATACGAACTTTGGTAGTATTTACCGCAGAATGTGAGTGAAGTGGTGTGTAAGCAAACACAAGCTAAAGATTAACCTTTTCACTTTGCAGATTCGTACTCTGTACTGTATTCTACTTTGACCAATTGAGCTTCTCAATACTGATAAAATGGAAGTTGCTTCGCCGAATAACGATCACTTGAGTAAGCGTTGGAATCATTTGCGTAAAATCCTCGAACGGTCTGGTCCATTCTGCCATCCTAACTTCGCCGCATCGTCGGAAACTTTGGAATTTTTGCTGAATACTTGCAAAATTCTCGTAATTGGTAGGTACGTCCATCGTTAAACATGGTTAGATTCTAATAGCTTCTGATGACCGTTACAGGCGCTGGAGGGTTAGGGTGTGAACTATTGAAAGATCTGGCTTTAATGGGGTTCCGTGATATTCACGTAATCGATATGGATACGATCGAGCTCTCGAATCTGAATCGCCAGTTCTTATTTCGGCGTGCGGATATCGGCAAATCGAAGGCGCAATGTGCAGCAGCTTTCATTAATGGACGCGTTCCGGGGTGTGTCGTTACACCGCACTTTTGCAAAATTCAAGACTTTGATTCAGCCTTCTATCGGCAGTTTCATATCATTGTGTGCGGATTGGATTCAATTGTTGCGCGTCGGTGGATCAATGGTATGCTGATATCGATGCTAGAGTATGAAGAAGATGGTTCAGTGGATGAGACCTCCATAATTCCTCTGATTGATGGTGGCACGGAGGGTTTCAAAGGAAATGCACGTGTGATTCTGCCGGGAATGACGGCATGCATAGATTGTACGCTGGATCTGTTTCCTCCCCAGGTAAACTATCCTCTTTGCACAATCGCGAATACGCCAAGATTACCTGAGCACTGCATAGAGTACGTGAAGATTATCCAATGGCCCAAGGAAACTCCATTCGGTGTAGACATTGTCCTCGACGGTGATGATCCGCAACACGTCACTTGGGTGTACGAGAAGGCACAAGAAAGGGCAAATAGCTTCAACATAACAGGACTGTCGTATCGTTTAGTGCAGGGTGTGCTGAAGAATATTATACCGGCAGTGGCCAGCACCAATGCTGTGATTGCGGCGGCCTGTGCTACGGAAGTGTTCAAGCTTGCTTCGAGCTGTTGCGAACCGTTGAACAACTACATGGTATTCAACGATGTGGACGGAATCTACACCTATACGTACGAGGCGGAAAAACGCTCGGACTGCTTGGCGTGTAGCCAAATACCAAGACCAGTGGAGGTTAACGATCCAAATGGAATGACTTTGCAGGATCTGATTCAGCACCTGTGTGACAATCCGGAATTTCAAATGAAAAGCCCAGGATTGACCGCGTTGCTGGACGGCAAAAACAAAACCCTGTACATGGGGACGGTGAAGAGCATTGAGGAAGCCACGAAGGGAAACTTAACACTCTCTCTCAACGAGCTTGGACTGAAGGATGGCCAGGAAATAATGGTAGCCGATATAACAACACCGAATACAATCCTTATTAAGCTCAAATTTCAACCGAATGAGGTGGAAATGTCTTGAGGGAAACCGGAAGTTGTCAGAGTGATGTTTCATTTGAAAAAATGGTAACAACATACAAACAAACAATCAAGCCACAATAATTTATCCTAAAAAATGCATCAATAAAATTGATTTTTGATTGATAAATTGAATTGATTCAGTTTTTAATATTATTCATGGGAAATTATTCATATAATTGCTTGCATAACTAGTGTCTTACGAACTAATAAGTGGAACTTTTCAATTAATATAATTTAGTTACATAAATTACAAGCTGTATGTACTTTTAACAAAAAATCGTCAGCTAATATGTATAACATGAAGGATTTGAAATTCGATGCCAATTGTAGCCCCTGCGTGTGCGTACCATGTGACTGTTAGTTGTAGCAACGAACGGTTACCATAGCTACGCAAACAAAAACAAAAGCATTTATCACACAGAAAAAAAACTGTTTGGCTTAGGTTAGTTTGTGATTCAAGGTTGACTGTGCCAGAGGGACAATTTTTCTCAGAAAATGGATTGGAAGCATCTGTTGTCGTTGTCTCCGCATAATTTAGATGACGTACGCAAGGATGGTGCAGCACAGGAAATCGCCAATTTGTCCACCGACATTAAGTTGGACAGCAAAAGTAGCAAAAAGTTATTCCGTTTGGCACAAGTGGCGCTGCGTTTCCGGAATGAACAGGTAACGGGGACATTTGGCTTACGGATGTTATTTATACAATTACATATACGTTATGGCTCTTCTTTTCAGGTGCGACAATTGAAACAGACGCTAGCAGAAGGTAAAGACGATTTCGGCAGCCAAGAGCGGCTGAGGGAATGGAAAAGAACTATTGAAAAGCTTGAGCTGGAACGCCACACCCTGCGAACAAAGCTCAAGGACGTGACGGAAGAGAATGCCAAACTGCAGGCCAAGTATGCCGAAGGACTTCATGTCGGTGGAGGTAGCGAGGGTGACGATTCACCCGATGCTTTATCGGAGATCGAAAGACAGCAGGAGCTGTATAATAACATCAGTATGAAGAATAAGCACATTAAAAGGCTTCTACGCGATATAGATGATCTGGAAAAGCGGAACAGCTTTCAGGTTGATACCATCAATGGGTTGCAAGTGAGCTTGAACGATGCAACGCTAAACATAACCGCCCTGACACATAAGTTTGAAGAATTACAATTGCGTTCGAAGGAACAGCAAGAATTGAACAACAAGCTGAACGAAAAGCTTCAGCAGATGGAAGGTGAGCTGTTGAATGTTTGCGACGAAAAGGAACATTTGCTGGATGAGCTTTCCAAGGTCAGTAAGCTGCATGCGGATCAGGTTGTCGAATGGGAGGACCAATTTGATCAGCGGGAGAAGCAGCTGAACGAGTTGCAGGATCGGTACGACGATCTATTGAGCCAGTTCCCGGGCATTGACATTGAGGCGGAACGACGAGAGTACAAATTAATGATGGAGCGGCTCGAGCAGAAGGATGAAATCATTGTCGATTTGGAGCAAAAGATTTTAACGCTTTCCAAGGAAATGCACCGCACAACGGAAGTGATGAACCGGATCAGCGAGGAGAAGGAGCGAGCAGGACAGGAAAAGCAACAGGAAAGTCATTGCTGCCAAGAGTATCGAACCCAGCTGGAAAAGGCGAGCGCACGGTGCCGCGAAATGCAAGAGATACTGGCCGATGTTGAGGAGGATAATCGGTTAAAATCACGCCAAGCTGTAGAAGCAATAGAAGCACTGAGACGGTACGAAAATGGCGAAGAGGGTCTGGCGAGTGCGCTGAAGAAGGTGAATCGCTTGCAGGAAAAGGTGAATTCCCGTGACAAACAAATTCGTCAGCTGATAGCGGAGATAAATCTAGCTAACGAGATTGCCATCGAAAATAGTGTGTTACGGTATGCAGTATATGAAGCATTATGTGTAGTGTTGGGTCAAGCAGCTCATTTGATCGAGCTGAGCGAATGGCTCGCGCTCAGCAAGTTGAGCGGCGAGCGGAAGGTAGCTCAAAGCTCAAACAGCGGTTGAGCGCGTTGAGCGATAGAGCTCAAACAAGCGCGCTGAAATTTGTATGAATGTACGGGTTGAACATCAAACAAAATCTCTTTTAAAGTATGTGCGTTTTTCAACTCTAGCGAGAAGATTACTTAACGATGAACGATGCTTTATCTGTGCCTTACGCTAATATCTAAAATTTAGACAAACTAATCGAATACTCTAGGTTCATGCTGCTAGAGTATTCGATTAGTTTTAACCGCATTAAAGTTAAAAGAAATTTAGTTTGACGTTTCACCTGTTCATTCCTACAAATTTCAATACACTTGTTTGAGCTCTATCACTGAACCGCTCAACGCGCTCAACCATTCGACGTGCTCAACCGCTCGTTTCATTTTGAGCGCTTCCTTGAGCTACCTGTATTTCTGCTGTGCGCGCACTGAGCTCGCTAAGTTAGTTGAACCGAGCGTTAAAGGAGGCTCGTTCGCTCACGACCCAACAATTACTATGTGTATTATGTTTAGATATAAATGATGTATTTCCGTTTCAGAAAACGATTAGGCATAGAGGACGATGAGGTTGTCGCGACGAGTTCAATACTGGCAAAACAGAAAAAGATTTCCAAAGTAAACGAACGGTTAGCGCTAAAGCTGCGTGCTTCGGAAGAGATGAGACTGCAGCTAAAGTTGGAGAAAAACGACCTCAAGTAAATGCTTTCAGCTTTGCTGCATGAAAAAAAAAGTTTTCTCGTATCTTAAACGTTGGCCTTTTTTCAGGCGACAGTTAGCTGGACTTGCACAGAAAGCGAAAAGACAAACAAACGAAACTATCAATGAAGCTGGTGAAGCAACACCTTCATCTCCTGGTGCACAAAGTGTGGCAGAAGTAGATGGCGTGATTTCTTCGATCACTGATATGCATGGAGTGAAGTTCTGTGAGAAATGTATGAAACAGTACAACGTACAGGACAGTATGAAACACTGCAAGGCGTGTATATTTCGGCACAGCTTCAACTACTGTGACAAATGCGTTGGGCAGTTGAAAATGAATTTCGACGATGAAAGCACCAGAGGTACAGTACAGACCAACGATAGGAACGATGAATCCAACAACTATCAGCGTATCGTCGAGTTGGAAAAACAATACATTACGGTATTGGAGGAGAATGAACATCTACGCGATGGAATGCATGAAATTTTGGAAAAACTTCGAGAATATGACGCAATGTCGGATCAGCTTACGATCGATAAGGATACGTTGGAGAAACTGCTGAACGTGCTCAGTGTGCGACCGATGTCCGGTTGGCATAGCGGTATGCGACTGCCAAACGACCTACTGGCGGCTCGGGAGCGGGATATGCTCCTGAAGGAACGTTTGACCATAGTGGATCCGGATGCAAGCGGGCGGAAAAGCAAGAGCATCCAGTCGACGGAAAGTGTGAACGATTCGGGAAATGTTTGCAACGAGGATGATAATTCAGAGTCAATCGATCGACTAGAGCCGGAACAGCTGGACTTTAGTGAACAGGTTTTGCTGAAAGCGGTGGAAATTGACCGTCTGACGGAAAGAAACGAGCAGCTGCGTACGGAAAACGAGCGACTGCTGGCAGTGCAGGACGAGCTACACGTAACGCAAAAGCTGTACAACGAAATACTTCACATTACCAGTGCGTCTGAGAGCGAAAAGGATCGACTGCTTGTCCAAACGGTCGATCGGTTGAAGGATATCGAATCGGGCGTCTGTGCGCTACAGCGAAAGGTGGATTTCTTAAAAGCGGACAATGACAACTTACACAACACGTTGCGTCAGATTAAAAGTGAATATTTAAATTTGCTACACGATCTGCGGTTAGAGCTGGCAAGGAAAAGTACCGAGCTGAAACAGACGCAAGCGACAGGTACACACAAGGAGGATTCGTTTGAATCGATGGATAGCGATCTGGTCGAAAAGTTGGAGAGCGAGATGATGCGAATGAAGTTTGAGGCGACAAATATTTACAACATATTTTTGAAAAACATACAAGAAGTGGACAAGGATCAATTACCCGACGTAGATTACGGCAAGCTGAACCAATTGACCATAGTGGATAACAACTTGGCGGTAGAGTTCATAACCAAGGATGAGCACAAGCGCATGAAGGACCGTTTGAACGAATTGGAGCGTGAGTTAAATCGTGAGCTGGTAAAAAATGGACATTTAGAAGAATTGTTAAAAGTGTCCAACGACCAAATCCGATCACAACAGTCCCTTATTTCAAAGTATTCCGAGGAAGAAGTTAGCTTGCGTCATCTGGTTGTTGATTTGCAAAGTGAATCCAATGAAAAGTACTTATTGGCCCGTGCAAACAAAGAGCTAGATCTCGGTAAGTGATGGGTGAGGAATTATTTTGTAAAGATAAAACTAACATACCTTTCCCATTTCAGTGCGCGAGCAGGAGGAAAGTTTAAAGCTAGACAATAGTAAAATGAAGCAAAAGTTGATGCAAAAAATGGAAGAACTTGATAACTTGAAGCAACGATACGAGCAACAGGAACAAGAATTTGGTGTCCAACAAAAAGAGAACAAGCTCAAAATAAGGTACATATCTTTTTGGAAGGCAGCAAATTGGTTGCAACAGCATGTATCACATTTCTGGTGACAATTTCTGCAGATATCTGAAGAAAAGCCTACAACACCTGACGACGGGTAACCACACCTATCTACCCACCTTTGCAATACCGGAGTTTATTAAAATGTACACAAAAGTGATGGAATTGCGTGAAAGTTTGGAGGAACAGCAACGGAAAGCTCGCAAGGAAATGCGGGATGAAGAATATGAGCGAATATTTGCAAAATTGAAGGAAAATATTGAAGGCAATCATATACAGGATAAAATTAATGTAAGTAGTTTGGGCAGTGAACTTTAAGGTAAGTATACTACTTACTTATCAGGCACTAAAACTTGTCCTGCAGTCCTCAATATCGCTAAGCTGAAAGTAACGAAAAAAGTAGCGGGGCGAATCCGTTCACGCTGTGGAACGCGCACGAGTGGAACCGCTCCTTCAGGTCTTCTAAGCCTACAGTGGATTAAGCCTTAATGATGGAAGGGGGTGTGGATGGGAAGGGGGGGGGGGGTAGTGTGGATAGGTCATGGTTAAACACCAAGATAAATTGCAAAACAAAAACAGTTAGAAATATTATGAGACGTTGAAGGAACGATATTTGGAACGTCGTTCCAAGCCGTTTCGTTCAAAGAAATGATATTTGGAGCGATATCAGTAAGGAATTTAAGATATAATTTTTTGAACCTGTTGTCGTTCTCTCCAAGTAAGCAACGGTCCAAGACCTTTCTATCGTGTTCGTTTCTTATTTCACATCAATAGTGGACGAGATAAAGATATTTTACGTGCTGGGTCGTACGGTGTCATTCTCACGACGTAAGCAGCCCACCAGAGCTTGGTGGAGTCTAATCCGCTGTATGAGAGTGAGCTCGTCCTACAGCTCATAGAGCTTTTCTATGTAGCCGTTCCTCCAGCGGTCCTTACACACATATCGGGCTAAAAGTACTTTTGAGCATCTTCCTCTCGAACGCGGCTAAGAGGGTTTCGTCAGGTTTAGACAAAATCCATGTCTCAGAGGCTTATGTAACTACTGGAACTATATACGTTCTATATAGTCCCAGTTTCGTTCGTGGCGACAGGTGTTTTGAGAAGAGAAGTTTCCTTATACTGTAGATAGACCGGATGGCAGCCAGCACTCTAGCGCGTATTTCAACATCAATGTTATTGTCGGTGCTGACTTTTGACCGCACACCTGCTCAACTCTTCGTAAGTTAGGATTTGATAGCAGGGTCGCTGGTGGTGCCACCATCAACTTGATTATTGTCTCGTCAATCTGCAACCCGAGGTTTTCCGCCGCCTGCTCAAAGATAAGTGTATTTATCATGAATTCCTTCTTCAATTTTAGTTGATTAAATTCGAAAGTCAAAGTGAGTATTTGACTAGACAGTTGATACTGTGCCAGGAACAAGTAGATCAGTTGCAACGTGAAAATAAACAGCTACGTTTGCACGAAATAGACAGCACTAGACACTGGGACACACTCGAGCTATTGTTTGACGAAGAAGCAGCAGCACAGCGACTGCGCAAGGATCAGGACAAATACTTCGACAAAGCGGTGCAAGTATCTGTTGGTAAGTGATGGACCAGGAGATTCACGGCCAAAGCTGTGTTCTAATGTGCTCGTTCCATTCCAGATACATCATCCAAGTGTATTAATACGATTCCTATAATAGACGATAGCTTCGGGGAACCACCAAGAAGATGTTCATCCGGTGATACCATAAATGATTACGACGATAGAAGTGAACGAAACCAAACCGTAGTGGTAGAGGATGAACAGTCAGTTAAGCCCGTTCAAACGGTGGCTCAAAAATCGCTCGAATCTCAACTTAAACAGGCAATGATGCTAGCTTCCACAAGAAGTGCGCTTTTGCTGGAAGCCGAAAGCCGGCTGTCCGAGTGCCAGGGAAGAATTAGGCTGCTGGAAAAATCGCTGGAGGAGAAAGATGGTTTACTCCGGCAACAGACACTATCATCAAACGTTGTAAAGCAAGATCACGTGGAAGACAGTATTCTTAGTGTAAGTTTCAAAAAGTTCCATTTGACGAGAAGATCAATTGCAGGAAGATAATTGTGTTTCTCAGTCTACTATAGGCTCGTTGCAGAATCTGCTTCTTGAAAAGGACACAACATTATCGAGGTACCAAGAGTTGCTAAAATCGGAACGAAACGAGCATTCGCAGGTGTACGATGGAAATATGGCTCAAATAAGAAATCTCAAGCAAACCATCGACGAGCTGGAGCAGAAGCTTTACGAAAAACAAAAGGAGTGTGACAATATTTCCACCCAGCTCAGCGACATGAATCGTCTTAAAGCTCTGCAGGAGAGTGTGCCGGAAAAGGCCAGACCGATGGAAGAGGAAACAACCGTATCGGAAGCTGGTGCGATGGTTTACACGGACAAAATAATTGAAAACATTTATGAAATTGACGAAAAAAAAGAGCGCGAAATTCAAGATCTTAATGTGCAGGTGAACATGCTCGAAAGTAACGTGCAGAAGCTGGAAAATGAACAGAAGCGGCTACAGCTACAGCTGCGGGAAGCGAATACTCGAGAGAAAAAGTGCGAAAAATTGCTACGGGAAAAGGACATGGAGTTGGCATCGCTGAACGATCGGTTAACTAAGGAAGCGAACGATTTGCGTGAATTTACCGAAACGATCGCAAGTGCACAGGAGATTGAGCAGCTAAAGGAGATGCTGGAGGAGAAGGATCGGCACATACAGGATCTCACCGAAACACTGTCGCAATTTCATGAAGATCAACGTAGCTTCATGAACGATACGTCGCTACACTCGGCCGAACAGGTGTCCCAGTTGAGTGCAGACCTGAATCGCAGCGAGGCTAGCAATCGAGTGTTGAAGACACAAATCGAAGCGCTCAAACGGCAGATCCTTAGTATACAGCAGCGCGAAAAGCAATCGCGCGACCTGGTAAAAACGCTCAAAAACCAACTGATTAAGCGTCCCGTCATTGCGATGAAGCCAGATCGAATGTCGACCCCACGCGAGGATCAGTTAGCCCGCCGTGTGCAGCTGCTGGAAACGGAGCTACTGGATACGAAAGACGAGCTGCGGAAACAGACTGTGATGAACGAAAATCGGCGGGCGAAAACGGCGGCCGAGTTGGATCTGTGGAACAAACAGAAACGTTGGCAGCAAATGGCGGAACGGTTGAAGGTGCAGCTGAAGGAGCGTGAGGTAGAGCTGGAAAAGTTGAAGGTTCACTTCAACACTGCCAAAACGACGATTGCTCGAATGGAGCGTGATCGTACGCGGCTAAATAGTGGCGCGAGCACAACTGCTGCAACAGCAACACTGCTGGACAATAAGTACCAACCTGCGGGATCGCCTGATCAGTACTGCAGCACGGACAGTACGGTTTCGGAGGATACCAGCACCACGACCACAACGCAAATGTTCACACAAAACAGTAAAGAAATCATCGATGCACTCAAGAGTCGGATCGAATCGCAACAGAGAAGAATTATTGCCATGGAGCTTGATAGGAAGGTGATAATGTCCATCCTTGGTGGTGGTTGATATTCAAAATAATATTTTCTATCTTTTCTCGCGAAGGGTTCCAATACGGTTGCACACGAGCTGGAGAAGATGCAAGAGAAGCTATGCAACATGGAAGCTCAAAATGTGCGTCTGGAAGCCAAGACTTTGCAGCTCCAGCTCGACAACGACATGTTGCGACAAAGTGATGAATCGGAACGATTGAAAAGGCAGATCAAGCATCTAGAAGAGTAAGTAATTCGATTAACTGAGCTGTTGGAAAGAATGAAAACAAATCAATTGTGATAGTAATTTTCCGTTCAACTAACGATACGCGCTATCAACGCTACTGCAATGCTGTTGTTCAAATGTGATTGCCTAATACGCGACCAGTTCCGTGCGGTTCGATCGTGGGGGAATTCCCACACGTTTGGAAAATACGCAAACTGGTTCTTTGCGGTCGTTCACGCAAGATTGTTTATCTTGTTTTTTTTTTGTTTTTTGCTCCTGATAATTTAAAGCCCCACGAACGTAGATTTCGTTGTCTTTTGTTTTAATGCACGTACTGTGTGTTTCTTTCATAAGGTATGTGATCGCACTAAAGGAAGAAATCGCCAAAGCAACGGCCGGTTGTCCAGAGTCTATCAACTTCGAGAATCTTTGCATACGTTGTAGTCGACGGAGCGGTTCGAATGATTTAGTCGAGCGTAACGCTAATCTCGAGCAAACCGTACTCACCCTGAAGCGCATGATCGAAAAGCTACGTGTCGAGAACAAACATCTTAAAGAACACCGCAACAGGGAACGTGCGGCTAATGCGGAATCTGTAAGCAACCCACCGAATGAAACGATTGCCAAGGAGCTGTACGATCGACTGAAAAAGGAGCACGAAAAATTACAGCAAAATCTTACGGAGGCTCTCAACAAGGTGTCGGTACAACAGGTGGAAATAGAACTTCTGTCCAGCGTTACGTGCACCCGGTGTAAAGTACGATGCAGTGGTGAAACGATGGCAGCCGGGGCTAATCGCGACGAAGTTGCCGCAGACGAAGCGTTAAAAGATAAGCTGGAAAAGAAAAGCCAGCTGCTAGAGAAGGCGAAAATTCTCCTGCAACGTGCAGCAGCAAAAGAACGTTATCTGAAGGAGCAAATCGATTTACTTCGGCGTAAATGTTCCGATTTGCAGAATGTACCCGTTATAGACGAAATAAGTGAGTAAGGGTACGTGATGTTTTCGTACAAGATAAATCATCTATTTATGGTCGTGTTGCAGGTTTAGTAATGAGTAGTAATATTGTAAGGTAAATCAGAACAATTTAAAATCGTGAAAAATATACATGTCAACAAAACAGATCACTTACTAACTGGTGCCGCCTGCTGCCAAGGACCGATTGCGAGTAGGTGTATGTAATTGTAAATTAATGATAAATTCCATGCTGATGCCACAGCGCACATGAATCTCCATTAGGGAAGCATTGCGTGCGAAAGACATCTCGGTAAGGCCAAAAAGCTTAGGTTGTTTTGACGGATGCAGGAATCTTTGGCAGACCAAACTCATCAACCAGTATTCCATCCTTGTTGGTAACACTGTCCGCTCCCGGTTCCTTGTCGGGAGCTTCGGGCGCCTTCACGACATCGTCCAGATAGCTGGCATCGTCATCGAGTGCGATCTCATCGCCGAGCGCATCTAATTCGGCCTGCAACTCATCATCATCCAGCTCCGGCATGCCGTACGTTCTGCCCATCGCTTCCTGTACTTCATCCGCCTGCTCCAGCATGTCGGCCATATCGTCCTGTATGTCTTCGATCTCTTCGATATTAATCTTCTTGAATTCTTTCTTCATCGACTTCATGCCATCCTTCATGGCGGCCACCGTCGCCTGAGTATCCTTCAGTGTTTGATGGGCAAAGTTTGCCTGCTCCATGTTGAATGACTGGTTCCGCAAATTTTCCACCTGGCTCTCGTACTGTTTACGTTGCTTCAGCACACGCATGGCCTTCTGTTTGACAGCGTTCTTCGCCGGACCTTCGCGCATCTTGGCCATTTGGTCTTTATACTTCCGAAGTTCGTTATCGAGCGTTTTTATTTTGCCTTCGATTGTCTCTGCCCGTGCATCAACCTGGATGGTGGACGGTGTGAGAAAGAAAGGCGTTAAGGGTGAGTCATCAGTCTGAAATAAATTCTAGCATTGCTGCTTACACCACTGATACAATCACTGATGCTTGGACCCGGCTCTTTGGGTTTTGATTTTCCAAACAAACGGTTCATTTTGTACTGCTTTATAGTGCGAAAGGAGACCAAATAAAGGTTAACAAATTAGTTTTCACTGTATATCGCGTTTTTGTCTTTCCGTACAACAAATGAGGCACAAATGAAGGTTGTTTGTTTGTATACTTCACAGTGTGCAGATGGCAGGCTCTATCATAGCACGGGTTCTGGTCGACTCACTGACATGCAAACTGTCATACAGGTGTCATACGGGTGCCCCAGTGATAATACTCTGCTAAAAGTACAAAGCACCATATTTAAATTATGAACGTTATATCGAACAACTATTAAATACGTCATTTAACTGATTATTTTACTTTCTCTTGTATTGGAATTAAAAAAAAGGTACATTATATGACGGACATATGGCGACAATGTGAATAAATTTTAATTCTGTTTGAAAATGTATTTGCTTTGCTCATTTCAATGGAAATATGTTTAAAGAATAAGAAGCTTTAAATTGTCCATTTATTAAAAATAATTTATGTTTTTTTTAAATAAAAAATACCAACGATGTATACCATCAAACCGTGCATTTTCATAGTCATTGTCAATATAATCGACTTACCACATCTGCGTCCAGTTTATCAACATTTTCATACGTTTGGATTGAATCAAATTAATGTTCTTTTTATTCGATATCAATACTATAGTTACTTTTACTAACATACATATTTTCTGACCCTTTTGGCATCGATCTTGCTGCTGTTGCTGCTAATCGGACATTCATCTTGAATGCTTTTGTGCTAATAACATAGCTAGTAGCTTGGTAAATCGCACAAGCACTGTGTTATTGTTTAATCCACGCAAATCAAAACGGGAATGATAATGGAAGGAAACGAATGGCGACATTTTTTTTCCTAGCTGCACTACTACAAAACGCCATGCATTATTGGCGCACAAATGTAGCCCTGCTTCGGATAGACTCGTTCTGAAGTGGCAATTCAAATACGAATGAGTGAAACAATTACAATATGTAGGCGATTATTTACAATAAGTTGCATTACGTTTCCGCACGGGTGCTTTCGGTTGGTTTTATGTTGTTGCGTACTAGGATTGATTCTTTTAGTAGTATGGTTTTTGACAATTGTTACTTTCTGTTCTGACATTGCAGCGCAGCGCATCGGCGATCGAGGCGATTTTCACCGATTAAATGTACTTTTGTATGTGTTTTGTGTGTGTATATATATAATTTTATATATAGTTTTCATAATATAATTTCTCCACGCCTCGCATGCATCTAGCCTTATGCGCAGAGTGTCTACTAATCGTACCGTGTAGTCGTATACATGTTCTCAAGTCTCTTGAAATTTTGGATTTTTCTTCCATTCTCTTGTGTTTCGTAGTTTCTAAAACGCATCATAGTTCCTGTTTTGCAACACGCTCGACTAAGCATCGGAGCAAGTGTTTCGTATACATTGGTTTACACTTGATGTTTCTCTCTCTTTAGGCTCGATAGTTTACTTGATCACTAGGGAGTGTAGGTGTGCCTTAATGCTCTAGGTCTGTCTAATTTGGGGCCGACCGTTTCTGCTTCACTTAAGGTTGCATGCAAATAAGTTACGTTCATTACAATTGAATTGTGTGTTTTGTTTATTTTTGTTTTGGATTAATGACGATCAGCTAAGCGCGAATATTCCGGCCAACCCTGCATTAAAACAGGGTTGCTCTCGTATACATCGATTTCAGGTGGAGCTCTTCTGTTCTGTTTTCGGTTTTAGTATCTATGCTTCAAATGATGCCATGCTTGTTCGCTATTCGATGATATGATACTAAACTTTACATTGAATTTGATTTACATGTGCTGGGATCACGATCGATCCCACCCTAAGATGATACGAAACTAAACAGAAGGGTGAACTATCTTAGTGACGAATGTAACAGACTATTCCAACAAAAAGGGAAAACACAAATAAAACGACGATCCGCCAGCGCTCCATCGCTTCTGCAGTGTGCGCGGCACATCGTTGCGAACACAGAGGCACCGACTCTATCCTTCCCATCGCTTCGTAATACTGCTCCGGTATTCGATCCGTGTCGATAGATTGCCGCCGTGGGTTTCCTGGGTGTGCCTGGTGTGTTGCAGCTAGTAGTTATGGTTGCAATTCGTTCGCTCACTTGAACAGCTGCAGTCAATACACCGAGTTGTGGTGATCGTAGTTGTGCGCGTGCAAGTAGGAGGGCATGGTTTGATTCAGCTCGGACGCTCGGCGTCGCAGGGCCGCTATGCTGTGTCCTCGCCAAACATCGTCATCTCCATCCGGAGAACCGGCCGACAAGCTCTGACAGTTACCGATACCATGCTGATTAGGGCCGGGCTGAAAGTAAAAGATTGATAAGATTCAGTGATCAATGATCTAGTAGAAGCTGTCCGTTTAGTTTTTACTAGGAAATGTATTGAACTACTTGAATAATCTAAGGAATACATAAAAGAGTATAAGCAGATTAGAATAATAAAATTGAATTACGAGGATAGGAAAAAGTTCGATAAAGTTGGTTATTTTGTTTGTTGAATTATCTAAAAGTTTAAATCTTCGGAAATATCTAGACATAAGATATTGTCAGATAGCATCACATTCAATGTTTAATTCGGGTTTTCTCAAACCAACGTGTTGCCAGTTGATAACCAGAATTCTCAAAATCCTGATTGACTGGAGACTTTCATCAGGTATTCTTTACGCAAATTACTAGTATTATTCTTCAACTTTAACTATTTGTCATATAGGACTTACTGGAAATAGTCAAAATCTGGCATTCAAGGCACTAAATTTTAGTATTTTCCTTCATATTTTTGAAACGTTGATGATATAAGAAGGAAAAATTGAAACTCATGTAAATAAAAATAACTTTAAACCATATAGAAAATGACAAATAGCTGCCAAAGCATACAAGAACTAAACAAAACAGACGTATGAAACGGTTTAAGCGCCAGTCTGAAATAAACCCATACGTACCATTTCCCCACTGGCCGATGCATCGTTCTGACTGGCACCTTGCTGTTGCTGCTGCTGTTGTTGCTGCTGTTGTTGCTGATGCTGTTGCTGCTGAGGCTGATTCGGCTGCTGGCCACTATTTGTTAGGGGCGGAGTGGATGGTGAGCAAGCATTAATGTTGGGCGGGGTGGACGTGGGTGAGCCTCCCGTGCAGCCTACACCACCAACCGAATGTTGGTACATCATCGTATCACCTGGTGGAGAGAGGAAAAAAACAAGAAACAAACGGATTTCCATGTTTAACATAGCTAGAACTGAGCATCCTCCTGCACACTTCTCATCACACCGGTCCGCGTTTCGGTTGACTGGACGGATCGCTTGAAGAACGAGAAAAACAACACAGACGTGTACAGTTCCTTGCCAGTTTGAACAAACAAACGTCCCCGTCAGCAACCGAAAAACATTTTTCAGTCATTTCTGCTTCTTTCGACACCATGCGTGGCCCCACGATGAGCCGATCCAAACCGGCGACGGTAGAAAATAACCCTGAGTCGTCCTCGTGGGCAAGGCCTCGCTGGTTGAGTGTTGCGAGCATGAATAATTTTGTGTCGATACGCTTTTTTTCTGTTGTTCATTTCTTATCCGAACCTCCGGAAAGGTGTTAATGGGTTCCGCATACCGGATGGGCCCGTGCGTGCAGTAGTAAGTCGTGACGACCATTGCCAAAGCGCACCGTTCAAGGCGTAAGGGGTGTAGCGGGTAGGACCGTAACCCATCTCAGGGATGATGTTCTATTTGACCATTAGGTGAGGTTTTATGTGAGCTGACATACACCTTGGTGTTGGTTTTCTTCAACATGACCTTGCGAAGCGCACATTGGAATTCGAAAGGCAAGGGACAAAACATTGCTACTAGTTCTAGGGTGTTACATTCCGAAAGATTTTTACGAACAAGGTAAATTGTGTTTTAATTAGAGAATTTAACATGAAAGTTTGGAAAACGGTAGAAGTTAAAACATATCTTGTCCATATCCATTTGGTTTAATTGTTTATTAGGTAGACGTCTAAGTATAAGCAATTGGCTATGGTTAATCCCGAAACTTAGTTAGCATAGTGTTAGTATTAGCGATAATGCAAGAAAAATAGCTTATTTTGGTATGTATTGTAATGAAAAGTAGTCATGTAGCTACTGGTGTTGAGGATTTCATTCTGAACCTAGAAGGTTTGTTACGTTCCTTCTGTGGAACGATAAACCAAGGTTAAAAAAAAAATAAAAAAGTAGGTTTTTTGTTCCTCAATGTGAAGATTATAATGTGAATGTTTACTTAAATTACCCTTGGTCAAAGCTACTTCAAACAGAAAGCATGAAACGCTCAAAGTAGTAAGAATGTGTTAACGTTTGTTCAAAGACCTTTTGAAAACTGTAGTTTTTTTAGATAATAGTTATATAGTATAGGGGTACAGTTGTCTTCCTCTCTTATGGGTATCAACTGTCTGTGTACCACGATGTTGTTGTGTAGGCGACTCTGTGCAACCTACCCGTATCTGTATTGTTAGAACGGATTTGATTTCAAAATGGGCAGATATGTACAGAACGAATGAGTGGATTATCGTCTAAAAGAGTTAAATTATGTTCATGAAATATAACCGCGGTTGTATTTGCAATCGGTTCGGATATTGCACCGTTCTTTCTCTCTCTCTCTCTGTCTCTCTCTCTCTCTCTCTCTCTCTTTTTTTCGATTTACTAGGTTATGGCTGCCATTTCTGGCCTACTAGACTTAGTTTACCACGTAGCCGGATAGTCAGTCCTTGCTACGGGGGATTGGTCCGAATGGGATTTTAGTCCGGTCCTACCATCATGCCACAGGCCACCCCACCGTACATCGGTGGTACATCGTTCTTTATACGTCTTATTTTTTAGACAAAAAGGGTCAAGCGAGTTTAACCTTAGTTCTTCAGCTCACTTGTTTAAACTGTTTTGTTCTTGTAATGAACATCGCTAAAACGTATGAAATTGATTGCCAAGTGATTTATATCTGAGGTTTTTTGTAAGCCAATAATTGTAAATCTAAATAAATAATGTTACTAATCTGTTTAATAATGGCTATGAATTTGTAAAACTCAAATGATGAAAGATTATTTTTATTTTTTCGTTAAGCTTGTTTTTTCCGAATCTACTAGATTCATTCCGTTCCTTAAGGAAAAGAACCTAATTCCGTTCTGTTCCGACAAAATGATCTTTCCCATCACTATTAGAAAAATTGCACATAGATATTCTCTAGTATACTTTAATACTTGTATTTGTTTTTAAGACCATAAAACGTTCAGCACCGCATCACCCAAATTTGAGTGATGCCCTATGGAAATCGCATTGAATAACTTTGACACAGCATAGAACGTGTTAAGAACAATTGTTGAGCAATAAATAAAAAATGGTATATGAATAAGCATACTAAAACATGGCTTTTCATAATTGTTGTGCTGCAGTATAAATTCATGGAGTAAAATCCAAGGAGAAAATGACTTTTAATTATTGCACAGACATTGCATTAAGAATAAAGCAATAAACTTTTAGTCATTTAAAATAATGTAACATTTAGTATTTGATATGTAACTTTATTTAACCCAAAGTAACGATCGCAAATCGGTTCCTTCCGATAACGTTTGAAAAATGGGCATGGACAAAAAATGGAAACATTACAAAGAAAATCAGCATAAAGCTGTGGACAGAAAATATTTTTAAAAATTGTTTAAGAATGTTATCAAATATCCTGCAAGGAAAAGGACTTTATTTATCAAACCATAAGTCCTAATTATAAAAATAAATACTAAGAGTGCACTGAAAATAGAATAGGAGTTGGAAACTTTTAGATATAGTATATTAAACATTCTTGATCACTTGTCACTAAATCCTTTGCTTTTTGAAAATTAAATTGTTCATGGCAGATTAACATTAGTGTCATAAGTACATCGTACCGAGTCAATAACCTATGTAGATTATAACAAAGATTTGCCAGAATAAGTTAGTTCGTTACGCTGAATAAACTACAGACAGCATTCTATTCGATTTGCATTTGTTTGCTTGTTTGAAGATATCATCTTCCATTTTGTAATACTAAAATGAATAAAAGAAAAAGACTTTCTGTAGCACAAAAACCATCCTGGGACTTTATATGAAACTAAATGTATTGGATTGTTTTCAAGCCACATACAAAAAGAACCATATCACGGGAGTAAGCAGTAATTACCTAACGCGTTCAGTCCATAATTATGATACCCGCCGGCTCCCATCGCCGAGGATATGTTAATGCCCGAGTTAAGCCCCGTGTTGAGCGTTGAGGAAAGCGAGGATGATTGGTTGAGCTGACCGAATCCTGTAGCGGGACCGTTAAGCCGTTTGGTTAGTTGCATTCCAGGTTTGTTAGTGGTGTTTAGGTTAGCCAGTGAGTGCATAAAAGAGAAAATAGATGTAGATCGTTCAATAGGCTCGTCAGTGTTGTCCAAGTCACAATTACAGCAGATGTTAGTACGCGTGTATTAGTATAGGGATTGTTTTTTTGGTACGCTAGGACCATATCTGTACCTACCGGCAGTCATCGGATTAACACCAACGCCCCATCGATCGCCCCCAAACATTGACGTGCCGCATAAGCTTTCGCTCATCGCGATGTTGGTTATGTTGGCCCCGAATGGGGGCAATCCGTGCGAAGGTAATAGGGCTCCTGCGAAGATAGTAAGAAAATGGTTGCGTAAATAAATGTGATTTCAAGTTTTTTTTTCTCCAGATGCCCCGTACTTACCCGGAGTACGGAATACGTTCGTGGTCTTCTTTCGCTTTTTCCACTTGGCTCGCCGGTTTTGGAACCAAACCTGTGTGCGTGAGAGCATGGTGGAAGACAATTTAGTACACCATCATTGCCAGCAACAGTTCATTAGAATGGATTCGAAAGAATGTGATTTTAATAAATTTTAAGTACCGTTTTACAAATCCAAAGTTCATTAACAGTTAAAATAATGTAAGGTCGGAATAAAACTCCAGCAACATTGGCTGGGGGGCAATAGTTTTTTTTTCCTACAAAAGGACACAATTTTTAATGCACACGAGAAGAAATGAAACAAAACCAACCAAACACCGGTCGATTGTTGGTTGATTGTTTGGCTTGATGAAGTTGAGTAACCCTGCGGTTGGGTTGGGAGAACGTTATTTTGTGTTTTTGAACGCGTGAATTTGTTTCCTTCTCTGCTGTTTTGTTGTCCTGCGCGTATCAACGCGCGTTGGTAATCACGTGCTATTTATTATTCACTGTTGTTTATCATTACGATTATGGTTATTATGTATGAAATTGCACGACAATGGTACCACGCGGTACGGTACTACGGCAGTTCCGGGAGGTTCCGTTCTCATCGGCCACGGTTTAAAGTCGAGGACGGGAAAGGACCGCAAAAAAAACATACCGGCCCGGCATGGGTGTAGTGTGCAAGAATTACAAACAAGGGGTGGATAAAAAAATATATGGAAAAAGTGTCAATGTGTGCCATTCGTGAAGGGTGACAATGAGCCAAATGGTATCGGCTGACGGAGGCAATGGGTGCACTTGGGTACGCAATGCATTGTACATTAGAGGACGCACAGGAACGTACTGGAAAAAATGGCACGAGACTCGCTACGTTCACTTTTCTAGGATGAACACGCGGTTGTTTTGTCCTTGGTAGCATTATTTTCACACAGCCACTTTAGGTTGTGAGGCTGCCCGCCTCACAAGTGCAGTGGGTAAACAATGATCTATGATAATGATACCGCTTTATGACTTCGACAGCGCGGAGAAAGAGCGAAAGAAAAACAAATGAGATCATCTTGTGGCCCAGTTGGTTGGTTGGTTGTTCTGATTTTGCCATTATGCTTCCACCGTTGTTCTGGTGAATGTGTATTGTTACTTTTTCGGTGTAGTCGCTAAATTTAGCAAAAGATTTTCCGACACTTCGAAAGTGTGTCGAACACACCCGGGCCCTGGCGTGCTAGGTGGATGTGCGAGGGACAGACCGACCGGCAGGATAAACTAATTCAACTTTTTAATCGAATGCAGGGGGAAAACTGCATATTATAAATTCATGAGTCCGATTTTGCCACCCGCACGCAACACGGTGTGTACCGATGACAGGCACGGAATCGTCCCTTAATCGGGTTCACCTTCAGCGACTGGCCGGATGGTGCCTTTTTTGTGCGTTTGTGCCCGATTTGGCCAGTCATTGGGTGTTGGTGTTTACTATTTTGTCGATCGGTGCTAGGGCGAAGGGTTCTTTTGTGTGTAAAGTTTTGTTATCATACGTAATTAAATGCCAATCGGTACAGTGTTTTATTAATTTTCACCGTTAAGTCAAAACACTCATGTACCGTTAATGGATATTAAGTTAGGATATTTGATTAAACGATAGCTTATAGAAAACAATTACAAGAGCAGAGGGAAAATATTATATCAACAGTCGTAGCTTAAATTTCTTCTTAAAAATCAAACCATTACAATAAAATAAAAACCCTCCTTTATAAATGTTGGTGCAATGACTTTCAGTTGTACATGTTGTTCCATAATCCATACGTCCACAATTAAACTCCCTCCAGTGCACCAGGGGCAAAACTACCAACAACAATTGTCTGATTTCAATTGTAACATATGCGGCCAAAAATTAAGGAGCGTCAGAAGAACTGATAGGTGGTCGCTCCCAAAACAAAAAAATAAAGGACAACTACAGCCTAAGTGATGCAGGGGTGGGGGTGTAAAAACCACCGTATCATCGTATGATTGTACCTGATGCAGCATATTTTACCCTCGTTACCCGGCGGCATGGAAATGAGCAGTAACTAATGAGAGAGGGTAAGACAGGGCACATCCTAGGCGTGAAAAGTCAACCGCACACGGGCTATGATTGACTGGCCGGGCAGGAAGGAAGAAAAAGTTGTGAGGTTTGATGTCCGAAGGGAATAGTGCACAAGGGATAATGGCAAGCAGCACACAGCAGACTGTGTATGCGTTTTTAATGGAGTTGAATGGTGGTGGTTGGATGATGTTTCGTGGAGTTTTGTGAGCTGTCTTTGCTTGCCAGCAGCCAGAAGGGCAAGTGAAGAAAGATAGGCAATAGGCAAATTTTTAGTACCATGCGCTATCGCTACACATTAGTGCATCGTGTGTGAATTGCGAAGGGTTTCATACTTCACTCGCATAGAAGTTTCTTCCAAATTGATTTACGATTATAGGTGTTGGATGTTTATAAACAGTTATTTATGCAGATAAAACATTTAAACACTTCGAATTATGACTGATGTACCATTTGGACTCACCAATGCTGTTGCTGGATTAGATTGCTCCAAATCTCACCGTAGAGTTGTAATGTTTTTCTATGGTTTATATATTTTTGGATGTTGTTTTAATTGTTCTTGTTTGTATTTCATTTCCTAGTTATGATTTTCCTTATTGTGTTGTATTTGCATTTTACTTTCAAATACTTTTGTATGTTTGCTTTTGTCAATTCTGGACTACACAATACCTCAAAAAATGGTTACATATATAGTCTAATAATATCGACAACTAGATGTACACTGAGGAAATTATCAGAATTATCCGAGAGTAAATTATTAGGCTTCTCTATGTGTGCCAAATTGCGTCAACGTACACCGAATGATTGGATAAGATAAAGCTAATATTTTTGTGATAGAATTATGGACTTCTCATCTAACTCCTGAATGATTCCGATGACCATGCCTCGGTGACCCTGTATCAAGAACTTGACTATCTAACATAGGCATTATCAGGTACCCTGGTCTTTATAGTCTCAAGTTCGGCTAAGATTTGCACCTCGGCTGAGCATATTTTGAAGTCATCCTCTAACGACCATGTTATTTAACTGGCCTGGAAGACACGCAACCCAGTATCTGCTTTCTCCATATCGATTTTAGGTTCAATATTGTGCCTTGCGGTTGGAAAAGGCGATGGTTTATCTATTGACGTTTCCAGTTCCCAATAATACTATATCCCAAATCAAAACCTCCCCCCTTCGATCCTTCCTCGCCCAATCGATAGACTCCTTCCCTTCCTTCGAAAGGTAATTTATGTCTCACTCAGTACACCAAATGCGATAATAATGTTGTCAAACGGAAAATCATTTCTCACCACCCGTTCCCGTTCCATGGACAGATATCGCCAAAACCGTTGGTGCGCATGGTTCGCCTCGCAGCATCCGTCCGGACATTCAAATACATGCACAGACGCACATACATGAAGCATAGGGGCGAAAACATGGTCCCATTTCGGCCATCAACGGTCCAGGGGAATCCTTTTCCATTTATCTCCGGCGCACTTTGATGGTGGAGTCCGAATGATTAATTACCCGTCTCATTACTCCCGGTGTTGATACCATTACGGCACCAGCTCCTCGACGGCACCAGTCAATGACGTTGCGCGAGTGAGGGTCTGTGAATGTTCCGGGTTGCATCCGGTGGGCTAGCCGGTGAGATTTACGTGTTGTGTGTTGGAACTGGTTCAGGGAAATTTCATTCCCCAAGAGCAGCAATGATGGACGCTGTGTATAAATTTGGTGTCTTATGGTGTTTAGTCTATTGTTTTTAATTATACGCAAAGTATTGCAACAATTTCGCCCTCATTCAATAGTTTCTAGAACTAACACAAGTCATATTAACATCAATATGAATCGCAGATGTTTTAATAGCACAACTACCAAGCTGAGTTCTACACGACTTGATATATTCTTGTGTGAGTAAACATTGTATTTAGAATGAAAATTTCATTACAATTACAATGTAATCTTCTCTGGCAAAATAACTTGTCACTAGTGTTGTAAGAATAAATTAGTGACCAAAAGAAAACATTGACGCTTTCTTTTTGCAACAATTGTCTTATTCATTTGTGGCATGCTTCTAGTGTCAGGATGGGAAGGCAGATCTGTTTTATTCGCCAGACCACACACACACACACCCACACCTTGCTCAACCAGCCTCGAACAGCCAACTAAAATGCCGGTGAAGTGGAAGTGATAAAATATTGGTCCTTCATTTCTGAGACTTTACCGACTGACTTAAGGTTTTTCCCCGCTGTTAATATTTACTGGTATGTGTCGGGGGTCGTATTTGTTGCTTTCCGAAAGAACGGCTGGAAGCATTCGCAGCCGACCAGCAATAACGTTCCCAATTCCCAATGGGCGGTTCCCGGTGAGGTTACACGTAAAACTACTTTGGCTCCGACTGAAATATAAATGATGGAAATAAAAATCTATCCTTGAAATGGGAAAAAAAACCGACAACATCGAGCAACCACCGTCGGTGAAACCCGTGTTCGTAACGTTTGTTTGCTTGGTACGATTCCGAACGTTTATGTCCTTGCAATGTGGCAAAGTGAAAAATGTGAAACCGAGCGAGTAATCGCAGTGATTGTTGAATGCCATTTTCCACTTGCACATCCCTGCCCATGCACTAGGTCCCGTGTTGGTATTTTCTAGAACGAAAAAAATGCCATATTTAGCCTCGTTGGAAAAACGCAAACCGATGTACCACGACGGATACGAACGGTCCGTCTGAAAAGTGACGGATGAACAATGGTGGATGATAGTGATGGAATAGGTTTTAAAAATGTATGTATAAGAACGCAACACTATTTCGATTGGAGAACATTTTTAGTCGGTTGAGAAAAGTTGCGGTTATCCTTGACGGCACTGACAAAACAGGTTGGAAAGATATTCCCCCCGGGCCAAGCGTAAGTTGCATGACAAAAACACTCTTTGTGCATTATATGCCTTTGGCGGCAACAGCACCAGACACCTGTTTCTGTATTATTTTTTGTATGTTTTGTTCGATGAAATGCACAGTTTCTTTGGTAGGTAAAAGAAGATGGCCAAATGATATGTTAATATACCAAACTGCAGTGCAGTGTTTGTAACGGAATTAGAGATATTTTAGAGAAATTTTTGAGTTAGACCGAAACAATCACTAGTATGATTTTTTCCATATTTTCTTTTCTTTTTAATACCTGATTCTTAGCATAAAGCATGTTCCCGAAGAGCTTTGTTATTTTTTACTAAAAAAAACGATGTGTTTGTTTATCATTTTACCGACGGCATTTACCGAAGATCCTGAAAAGCTAAATGACCAGTCACCGACCGGTCCGTGTAAAAGAAATACCGAACCAAATGCACGCACACCAGTGACGTGGAATATGGATGAGTAAATAAAGCTGAAACTAATAAATATTTTGGCAGGTTGGTGTGAAATTGTGTACTAATGACGCTACCATGTCGTGAAGCTGCTGGTGGTGCTGCTGCTGCTGCTTCTGATGACCTGCTTTGTTTGGTGTTCGGGGATTTCTTTCAGTTTGTGGTCTTTTTTTCCAACGTTATTTTGCTGCCGTCTGGTACTGTATTTCTTCGGCGTAACATTACTTCGCGGAGGTTATTTGAGACGGGTAGGCACGAAACCCTCGATGCCTAAAGTTAGGAAGTTATGGTTTTTTTTTACATTAGAACCTACTGTTCTCTGCAAGGTAGCCGCCTAATGGACATGATCAAAGGTGCTTTCAAACAATATTTAATAAACAATTGAAAAGTATGAATGTTTTGGGTGGTAAATTGGTTTTGATTGCATTAACAAGAATGGAAATAGGGGTATTATTGAAGCTAGTTTTAAATATATGAATTGAATAGTACTTAAAAATCAAAGCTGAAGTTATGATAACGCCATTAAGGTTGTTTCACATATTGCAAATTGTACAGTGCGTAGTTGGTGCGAATAGTTTTCTTTTAAGAAAAAAACTTCTCGAAAAAAAAACTACATTTAAATCGAGCAACACACATCGATGACTATGCTATGTAAGAAGAAAGAGTTCCTAATTGTACTACGATGATTGTAGGACAGGAACATATGAACGGCATAAGAGTTCTCCAGATAATATGTTTGAAGGAATTATAAAAATATATAAAATTGCACGAAATGCTATGTTCTATGCTGCAATGCATAGTTTTGTTACAGGAAGAGATTCTTCAAATAATTACAAAAATGGTTAAAATTACGTAAAAAAGCATGGCATACCTGCGCCATACAGTTAGGTTCTTACATACAATTAACCAATAGTTTGTTCGTATCTAGTTCGACGAAATATTGTTTAAGCAAAAGAATTTTTTTGAAAAAATAATTCTTAATTATTCGTATAATTATGCTTCGCCCTGTATGTGACTGTAAAGGAAAAATAATAGCATAACATAATAGGCGAATAAGAATACAAATTCATAAGGAATTATTATGAAAAAATAAAATTTATAACGAAAATTACATTCAAATAATACAAGCGCCTAAATTTTATTGTATACTAGCGATAAGTTATTGATTGCTGGCCTAAAGCATGCTTCTATAAAATAGAATTATTTTTTAATTGATTTGAACAAAAGTTACTTGGCGTAACAACAAAGACAGATACGAACGCCAAACATGGCGAAACTAGTAATAAAGTTTCCGGTTTGTATTTTAGATCCAAACTAAAATCACAATGCCAACGGCAGATGAAACGAAAATCTTGTTTCTTCAAAAAGAAAAAGGACCAAAAAGTTCTTTTCTACCTTCGGTAAAAGTTCTACGAAACAGGAGAAACAAAGTGTTGTAAGAAATCTGTTAGAGTTCTTCTGCAAAATGGATACCACCTGTCCGTCCTGAAGGAGCCAACCGTGGTGAAAGACGAAAAAACTACAGTACAGCACGAATCGATGTGAATGCCCCGCGCGCATGCTTCTGAAAAATTTATTCTACGTTTCCGGAACTCCCCTTCCCTGTGATGCTGCCTAGTGGCAGTCGCACAAGCGAAAACGCCACTCGATACTAAAGCATTGTTGTGGGGGTGCAGATTTACCAAAATGGCGAAAGCTGGAAAACTGCTGCCTCTTCCAGGACCGTGATTTCCACTCGCACTCTTTCTAGCTGATCTTATCTCCTTCCTCCTACTTTTGCTGCATAACCCCCCAAAAAAGGGAGAAAACACGCTTTTCTATATCGATGTGTTGGTATCGGCACTCCGGAGCACTAACACAGCTGCACAAGCTCCCTGTTTTGATGCCTTCAGTTTTCCAGCGCTCGCTCAATTGAGGCTGAAGTTTGCAGCGTTGCCATAGCGACGATAAGATGCTTTGACCGTCGGAAGGATAAAGCAACGTTCGTCCGAAATCGTTCATGCGACCGGGGGCTGCCAGAATGCCAATTTTGCCGGTATTTAACCGAAGTACACTTGAGTTCAGTTTAATGTGTAGCGAAATATTCGATCCATTTCACAAAACATCCAACGGTTTTATTTGCCACAATGTAGCGAGCAAGAGTTACAGAGGAGTTTTTGTTTCGAAATTTGAAAATTTGGGCCCTTACTGTTCGTTTCTTTATACACAAAATAATTTATTAGTACGTCCAGTTTTTTTGCTGTGGACATGAAAGCTACTAGGAAACGTACTGTAAAGTATCCTTTTTTCCATCTTGCTTAACGTCTGCAACACAACAGTAAATTGAGTTCCGCGAATTCATAGGGTTTTATTCGGTTGTTATGTTGAGACACCAGTTCATAAATGTTTATAAGACTCTCTGTTTGTCTAAGTACAAGAGTTGTTTCTGATGAGTTATTTGTTACTACATCATCAATTTAAAAATTAAAATGGTATCAATTATAAAAACATCGTTAAAAATTACCATCTCAATCGTTATCAAGTACGAAGGTCTAAATAAACTCCACAATAGTCAGAATCTATAGACAATGACCTCCTAAAGAGTGTAACTATACTTGTTCACAAAACCATACGAGTCACAATTCCGGTGCGTCGTGTATCTTCAAAAACACACAGCGAATAAATTCATCCAAAAAATGTGAGCAACCGTTCGACGGTTTTGGGGGTCATTGTCAGCGGGGAGCATGAGTGTTACAACTCGTGTTGTTTAGATTTCTGTTTTGAAATTGTGCTACAAACGGTATGTCGGTCGGTGAACATCAAAAGCATTTTTGTTGTTTGTTAGTGATGGTGTTAAATAAGCATCAAGCTTTGGATGGATGTTTCCGCGGTACGGAGGAATACAGTAGCGTTGTTCAGAGATGCGAACAGAATTCTTGAATGTACATTTTGTTGGTTTATGTAGAGAACCTGTTCGTAGAAAGATACCATGGTTTTTAGTAAAACGCTGCTCATACTGTATTAGTCCACAATTTGCTTTATATTATTATAGTGACTTTTAAAAAGTTTTAACAGACAAACATTTAATCCTCCTCTTCAAACATCATCCAATTCGTAAAAATTAATTATCTTCGATTTGAAATATGCTTGCTAGCTGCAGCTCGAAACGAATGAAAATTATCACAATGGGTTGAATAAATCATTCAAAAATGCAGGAGTATAGATAAAAAATCGTGAATAACAGCTAACCATCAAGTTGTTAACCAGAAGGATGTCCTTAGAAATGAAAAGCCCTTCACCTCCTTGAAGGAGGAGGTGGAAAACTTCATTTTCCAAGTAACAGACGGTGTTTTTTATTGAAATTAGTTGAAATCAATGATGATGGATGAATTCAATACATTCATAAACAAGAAATATAACAGATTGTACGCCGATTCGGTTTGCTAGGCTTCAACGAGACGCGAGTGTTAAAAATCTTTATTTGCATAAAACCATAAAATCCTCTCCCGGGATAAAGCTTTTTAATGGATTTCAAAATTAATGCAGTTCTCCAGACCGAGCACAGAAACACTCGCTACTGGTTGAGCGAACTCGCATTGCTGATATGGCTCTTGGGCTGCACAATTGTACCTAAGAAATGGACGCACTTCAAACTTTGATGGAGGCGCACGGTAATTGACGATAATTGATTGATTGGTTTCCGATTTTCAATGTTTAGAAAATGGCAGATGCGGTGCAGGATCCTTCCATGCTCGGAAGTGGATCATCACGAGTGCAGGGTTTTATGATACTTGTGACGGCCGGGTAGCTCGGCATCGCATTT
This sequence comes from Anopheles marshallii, assembly GCF_943734725.1. Classification (NCBI taxonomy): domain Eukaryota; kingdom Metazoa; phylum Arthropoda; class Insecta; order Diptera; family Culicidae; genus Anopheles; species Anopheles marshallii. Next base: position 46,668,834 of record NC_071327.1, read on the forward strand.
TCTGCAGAATTCCATCACCGACTGAGACAATCCGTCATTTCGTACGACACAATTCACGTTGAAAGCCTTTCACTGTTTCACGCCTCAATGGCAAACGGGTACCCACTCGTGCCGGGCTGGGAAATGTGCCGTTTAAAGTGTGGTGCGCACGTGCTGTTGAGGTTGATGAAAGTATCGTTTTTTCCCTCCCTGTGGCCAGTCACCTTCACATTGTAAAGACGATTGACAAACGTACCTCAGCATACTATTCATTAGCTAAGAAACAAAGGCTGGAAACTTCGGCTCGAAACAATGACGATCCCAGCAAGATGGGAAATCTTGCAAGAAAACTTCCACTTTCGCTTTTCTCCATTGCTACTCACGGAAAATGGAGATGTTTCTGAAGAAGACAACACCATGGAATAATGGATACGGGGCTAGGCTAGCAGAGCAGGCGCAACTCAGCAACAGCAAGATGACTGTCAGGCATTGCTCACACCGGTTCCACGATACCGGTACGATACGAACGAAACCGTCTTGCCGTACCTTGGGCCATGTCATGGTTTGTCTTAGATTTGTTGATAGGGTCTTGCGAAAATCCCCGTGCGTCAAAAGCGGTGCGCTCGCACGTAAACCATTCTTAGGTTGCTGTGAATGTATTTATTATCAATTTTCCTGAAAGTTTCATGCCACTAATCCTCGCATGAATTAAACCAGATTAAAAGCTTGCCATTTCCACCGGGCACCGTCGCAGGTAACGCAGTACGGTATGCCGCCAAATGTTTTACGATGATGATGGCCGTGAATGGCTTAGAACACAGGAAGTGTTTCTAAGGCCGGGACTGGTTCTGCACAAGTCGAGTCGGTTGCTACCGGCTGTGGCAGATGTGAAACTTCTTGATGATTTTGTTCGGCGTGCGTAATGTACGAACGATGACGGTGGGAAAATTAGAATACTGTAGCACACGGATGCTTTCTTACGCTATAGGGAAAATGGCAGCCACTGGGAGGCAGGGATTGAAAACAATTGACTGCTTGTTTTAATTTACGTGAGCTGTTTGCCTAAATGGTAGTGCATTGCTGTAAGCGTTATGCAAAATTCGCAGTGTTCCGGGTTTACTCTGGCAGGAGTTTTTTGAATGATTGTTTTATAATTGAGTGCATTTAGGTAGCGAACGGTAGATGGGATCATTGACAGATCATCTTTTCGTGTTACGAATACGAAATACGAAATGAAAATCGAAAAAGTGTAACTCATACAATAGTTTGACAGTAACTGGGGTTATAATTAATACAGTGCTGGTCATTGAAGTAAGGCAATGAAACCGCAAGCGCAATTTAATGAAACAAACACATTTCTTCTTTTCTGGAATACCGCAGTTTTTATCCTGCTGCAAACATGTTGGTTGTACCTTATTTATTTTTGATTATAGAAAGTAGGGAAGGGTTCTTATTATTCTGGATTTTTTTTACACAGAGCAATAAAGGCCCAAATAAATGAATGATGAATTCGATGGAATTCTACTAGACGATTATCATTGGAAATGTTAGACCAAAATCAAAAATTTCACAATAATTCTCAATGTATATAAATTCACAAACGTTAGTGTTTGTTTTTATTAAAAAGTAGCAAAATGTAGTTATTATTGAAAATAAAAAGAAGTTTCATTACGCTTAGTCTACAACTGATAATTAAGTAAGAATCTACAACTAGCCACTGAATGCATGCGTATATCAAGTCTCGGCAACAAACGATATCTCATACGCGAATGTTTTACTATTTGGACACAACATAGTTGAAGTTAACTTAAATCATATTTGTTATGAAAAGTTTTCTTGGAGCCGAGCATGCTTGGGAGAAGACGAACTTTGCCTTGCAAAAGGCAAGGAGGAAAAGCCTTGAGTAATTTGCGCTCATATGCAACTGTGAATACGACGAATTAATACTGTCGTATTATTTGAAAAAAATGATAATAAATAAAATAGAATAGAATAGAATTAGTAAAATAATAAATGGAACATTTTCTATAAATATGCAATTTATAAGTTACTTTCTCATTCCATTTCTCATTCTGTTTCCTAACGCGAAAGCTTTAAATAAACTTAGATTTAATTTCAAAATTATTTTTTCTTCAACATTTCATTGTACAAACACGTATATATATATAAAAAAACCTCAATCATGCTAATAGACACTGTACGCGGATTCATTCGGTCTCTTTAGAGTCGTAAATCATCCTTTATTTAACTGATCACCAGTGTACAGTACAAACATATCGTTCTAGAGATAATCATGCTTTTAGTTACTAAAGGTTACTAAACCTTTTTTAAATCGATAATACAATTATGTGAATGTGATGAAGTTATGCACATTCAAATTAAATAATTATAAGTTAGAGGGAAAGAAAGACAGTGTATGTTGTGATATGTATGTGCTTCTATTTAAAACGATATGGTAATATAAAAGCTTTAACACTCCATTACATTATCTATATCGAAATTTATCTGCAGTGTACCAATATGACCATCGCTATGTACGAAATCGATTGCTAGTCAATGTGTGTCCGCGTGCGCGCGCTCGTATGTGTACGGCGCATTCGGTTCGTTATCGGTAAACCCGCCCGAATGTTTTCAATTTGCATGTTATTAATAAATAAACAATAAATCGTACGCCTCAATAATACTTTTATTACACTTTCATTACCTTACACTTCGGGTAGGATTTGTGGCACGGCGGGCGAAATAGCATTTCCCCCTTAGCGTGCGACCCGGCCAGCATTAGGGAATCGCTGTCGTTCCCAACAGCAACCCTCATCAACACCCTGCCCCATCCCGCCGACAAGCCGATTGGATCGTCCCATCACTGTGGTGGCTCAGCGGGAAAAACGTTCAACGCCCCCTGTCACCACAGGAGCAGACACATTAACCCAGGGCAGAAAAGGGACAACCGACCGAAAATGGACACACTGCATTGATAATGCTGTGAAGGAAGGATCCAAGGGATGGGTGCGTGTGTGTGTGTGGGGGGGAGTAGGTTTTGGGAAAGGAATTTGTAGCCTGTTTATTTTTGGGCTCGTACAAATATCCTGACTAGTAAATAATGAACTAGTCACTGTTTCCCGTTGATGCACAGTGGTATAGGCAAATTGTTTAATGGTTTGGTTTGATTTTGATGTTTAATTTTTTTTATTGAGTTTAGAGCATAAGATGCAGATTACAGAAAATAAGTTAGTTAAAATAATAGTTGCACCTAATAGAGTGCGATATTGATTTCAGAAATGTAAATTTTTTCAATACATGTATAGGTAAAAGAATTCTTCTACCTATGTTTGTTTTATATTTAGTACATCAGTTACTTAGTGACATTTGGCCATAAAGTGTGTTCAGGAACCTTCAAAGTTAACCATCAGCTCTAAAATGCTTCACCCATTGTTCCTGATTTAGCAATCGACCGTCACCCACCGCTGGCAATGACTTGCGCGACAGACAGACAACGGTGATACAACCCTACCCGCACAGCGTGGTCCATATGGTTGGTCGGTAAGAGGGCAAGGGGTCGATGTGCACGAAGTCGTGGAATAAATCTTTTCCTTCGTGCTAAATCTATTCGGGATTAATAGCACATTACTAGCCGCACTATTTATCATGTTGGGAAAATCTTTGCCACTTGCTCTCTTCTTACAACCACCATGGCCACGCCATGGCTTGGGAACAGTCGCACCATGTCCTTTGGGAAGAAAGCCTTTCCCTATCTGTGTGCTTGTTCCAGTAGTGAAAGACTTTTTTCGCCTATTTTGCTCTGATCTGGCCGTTAGGATGAGAAGAACCTAGAAACACAACAGTGCAGGACTAGCGGTATGAAAGAGCAAAGGAAAGTGAAAGTAATACAGTGGCGGTGTAAATGGGAGGATGACTTTTTGATTCGATTCCTAGCAGCGCAGGTCTCGCTAGCATTATCCCTTCATATCGTCACCCTCCTCGTTTGGTCGTCATCAGTTTCACGGCTAATTTCCACCCGTTGGACCGCATCCCGTACCATGTGGAGGATGTGTTACCCATTTCGGTGTACGGCGGAGCGAGATTTAGAGTTGTTTTCCTTGTACAACCGCATTCGGTGTCAGCCGGTGCGGGTTTGCTATTATTTATTAAAATCGTTACACCAGTTTCGAATTTGCTTCTTTACATCGGGTGTGTTTACCAATTTCCCAAAAAGGGGGCTTCCGGGAAAGTTTAGTTATTTACGCGGTATCGATTGAAGAAAAGGTAAGGCATTTTATACACGAACAAACGATAATTGTAAAATGCTTTGGAGGTCGTAGCATAGATACATTGTGCTTCCTTTTTATCGCTATGAAGTAGTTTTAAGGCGTCTCAAATAGTTATCCTGACCGGTTAGGGCTGAATCAGTATTGAACCTTTTTAAGGAATTTACAAAAAAAAAAACCGACAAACACGCGGAACAAGAATTCATCCTACGCACAGCGGGCACAAAATAACAGGTGGACAACTTGTCAATTGCAGCGAGTTCCGCACCGAAAACAAATCTATTTTCTGTTTATTTGCTGTTTTTATTAAATTTCGCCACGTGTCCTGTATTATCGAGGTGGTTTCGCACGGTTGGCACACGCTCAGCCACCCACGTCGTTGTGCGTTTAGTTGGACGTGTTTTATGGCGCGTGCAACAAGCTAAATGGTTAGGGGGATTGATATTATGTTGTAAGGACAAGGTTAATCTTCGACTGATTTGTACTGATTTGAACATGGTAAAAAACGGCATGGTAAATTTTGGCTTTAGTACGTAACAACACCTGTCCTGTATGGAATTTATCATAATAGTGAGGAACATTTCATTTGTGCGGACAGCACTCAGATAAGCCGAGACACGGCAGCGGAAGCATCATCGGCCTTTTTAATTAGGAACCACTTCAATCACGTGTCATTACTTCGATCAGGAGATTTAGTATGAGAGATATGAGGAATATGTTCGAAATATATTGATATACCTTTTCCATCTTCACTAAAAGTTTTTTAACTAATTATACAGTTAACAATCTTATGAAAATTAAAATCTTTATAGAGTCTTGTGAACAAATCGATTTCGAACAAGTCGATAATAAATTTATTATTTATTTATTTTATTATTATTTATTAATAATTTAAATACAATAAAAATCAAATAAAATGTTTTTTGGATCCTGCCACCCTTCTTGTTTGTCACTCAGTGCTGAAAGTCAAAGATTATAATACTTTGGACAGATATGGAGTTTGCTGATGCTGCTCAGACTTATGCCACAATTTAATGAACTTATGATATTGACCTGTTTACGATTGAGAATTAAAAACCGTAACATTCAGTATCTTCGTATGTTACATATGGAGGATCCATCCTCCTAAGCATTTATGTCCGCCGTACCAAGGAAATAAATCCATTCAAATATTAACAAAAAACTTTAATCAATTTAATACATGTTGAACGCAAAGAAACCATGAGATGCGGTTTTTTCATATGATAGCAAACATTTTGTTGGCGATACAGTGATTTTACGAACGAATAGTTAATGTGAGAGAAATGCTATTACTCATTTATAATTAACTCTCATTCACAATATTACAGCCTAAAACACAAAAAACGGCCATTACATTTGACCCTTACAAAAAAAAATCAGTGATAGTCTACCGTCTAATTTGTTATTAAATTGTGTTTCCCGTGTCTTCAAGAAGATTCAAACATATTAGTTACAAAAACATACAATAAATAAGGAACTCGTTCGTTCATGTATGATCATTTTATGCAGCAGATTTTTTATGTAATAAAATTCCATATTAAAATAAAATTTTTAGAATACATTATTTTGCTGTTGTCATTAAAATTTACTTAAAATGTAATGACTTTCTAGAGTACAAAAAAAACAATAAGCAATACGGCCATCCCGTCCATTGTGTAACAAAGAACAAAGATTATAAACAATTCCTCGGAATGGGTCACTATTCATAGATGTTAAGCGTTATTAAACTGTTTCGCTACCGAAACAACGGTTCGATACAAATCCGAAACGATTCGCCAGTGGTATTCACCTGATATTTGCGTGAAACCAGCAACAAAACCCAAAACACGCCGGGCGAGAACATAACGACACTTCGGAATCAGACGCAGACTGACCACTATCGGTAAAACCACACACCCAAACGGGTTTCGACCAGCCCTGCGATTGTCTGCCACCGACTTCGGGCCCTTATCCATCAAGGGGACCCATTTTTATTTCGCCCATCGGGTATTGCAGGGATCGAATATCATATCGACCACATTTGGAATCGGTGGCTGACGATCCGATTACAGAACGGCGCGATTCTCCCTTACGAATTCCTCGAGCCGCGTCTGTATGAGCTCTGGCCAGTTTGAGGCTAAGGAGTCCGTTTGTTGTTGTGGGATGGTGTGCTTTTTCCCTTCGCATTGTCACTTTAGAGTTCCCTCCGTCGCACCGTTATACATTTACCTAGGTTGGTTTGGTTGAATTCAGACGGGTTTGTACGACGGAATGACAGCAGTGCGGTTTGAATTTTTGGGATCGGTTGATTAACCACCGTACAATGACCTCGTTACGAGACAGAGGTGCATGAAACATGTTTTGTTGTGGCACATATGACCAGTTGGTTCACTTGTATGTGTTTATTATTTTTCGGTTATACTTATTACAAAAAATCCCATCAAAACTCCTCAATATTTACACATTGGTTTCATTGACAGTTTTGTCCAATATTTCCTTAAAGCTGCTCGGAATATTTACATAAGTTTTCCGTTGTAAACTCAGGCAAAATGTAAAGCATCTTTAATCTACGCAGAGCTATCCGCCCGGTTATGCTTGAAACTGGGAGGAATTTATTTATGCACAGGGATTTCAGAAGCCTGCCCTGCTCACGGAGTCGGCAGCCCGAGGATTAAGCGCAGGAATTATTTCCGCATATAAATTGACATTGTGGGGATTTGGGGAACAACAACTAATGCCACACACATCTCCACCACTCTCACTAGCCATGCGCGTTGTGGCTATGGCCAACAGGATAGAGGCATTTTTTGAAAGCAAAAGAAAAAATAAAAACACTGCCTCACTGGTCGGTTTGAATGATAAGGACCCACCGTTGGCCAGAAGCCTCACCGAAAGAAAACCGTGCTGGCACTGCCCCACCGTGCTGTGGGTAGCTAACAAATAGTGCGGTAACCGTGTAGACGAGCGACGCGCAAGTAAGGACGTGTGAGAAGTAAAAACATAACAAAAAATAGGGAAATTCAAAACCATCCGTTGCCGTCGTTCGAGCTGCAAAACTCCGACGTTCGCCAAGTCTTTACTATCATTTCTCACGATTTAGCCGGTCGGCTTTTGCTGGTTGACCCCCGTCGGAGATCAACGACGGATCCTTTATTTGCATGCGGCGTTGTGTTGGTTGGCTGCGCTTCGCTTGGGGGTTTTCTGTTGGTCATAAATCGCATCCAAGATCCCCGCTGTTTGAATATTCTTCGTGTTGGTTTGGTTTAGATATGAATGTGTTATTGCCTACATGTTTCCTTCGGTTGTGGTACTCAAGGGGAGATGGAATTGTAAAACAAACGTAGAAAAAAAAAAAACACAAAATAGTGAATTCTTCAAGAAAAAATACTAAGAACTAAGAAAGTGTCATTTTCAGTATATTGAAAATTGGTTCTTAAACAAAGTTTTGCTAAGTTGCAGGTGTTTGAGTATTAAAGCAGTAAATATTGATGGATCTATTTCTGAAATAATAGACCAATAGTTATAGCATCTAAACAAACCGAGTGCTGGCCAGTGCAATAGCAAAATCAGCAAGACACGACTCAACACACAACCGCCATTGGTCGGTGCTCAAATCTCCCTTCTCGGCCAACGTGCTCTCTTATAAAGCGGAGCAGGGTTCAGCTGTAAGTTATTCAATCTCATTCGAACCAGTGGAATTGGTATAGTTTAATGTTTTCAAATCGGTTATGGTCATGTTTCGCACTATATTGGAATAAGAGTCAATAACAACATAATCCCCCAAGGTTTTGAATAAAAAAAAACTAATAATAGTAAATAGTTAGTATGAAATATTCTTGTATTTCCGGACACCTGTTTCCGTTAAACCCTGTAATAATCATCGCATCAGGATGGTAAATTTTTTAGGTGTAAAGATTTTGTTTCAGTTGGACTATTGTCTCTGTATTGACTACATAGGAGCAATCCAGATGTGATTCGATCATCGACGTTGGAAGTACCAGACCGAACATCAATTAACTACTCATTGGAATCGATCCATCGGGATGTACTATTTGTTCTACTAATATTGGCCGGGTGGGTGGGTATATTGGTGGCGGCACCGGTCTTCACACCATAAGACCGGTCCAAAATCCCGTCCAGACCAATCCTCCGTACGCAGGACTGACTATCCAGCTACCGGTAAACAAAGTCAAAGGAGGCCAGTAATGGCAGGGTAGTTGAGGTTGTTGTACCGGTAAAAAAGAGAGGGAGATAATAAGTCTGGTAGATTTGAATACACATAGGAGAAATAATTGAAAAGAATAAAACAAAATTGTTTATCTCCCTGAAAAAACCATGAAGATTGGTTATATATATAAACTAATGTTAGAATAACACTAAAATTTGTAGACACTTGAAGTAAAAGGTAGCTTTATTAAGTACATTGTTAATGATACATTGCGTGATCATTGTCGTGATTCGATTTCTGTTACTTAACTATGCATTGTTTCGCACTAGTGTACAAAATGATCATACGCGTAAAGATTTAATTTAACCACTGTCTGTGTTCACTCTGTCTACACTCAATAGTGTTACTACACATCCGTGTCTAAATTTATGGATCATTACAGCACAATTTGATCGCACGCAATAACACTACAATGTAATGGGGAAAATGAGAGATCTAAAGTACGTTGTCCCCTGGTGACGGTATGCAGTATGGCCGAGTTCTGATTGCGACGGGAAACGCAAATCCTTTAATTGGTTTGGTCACAATTGAAAAATGGGAAAGTAATCCCAACATAACATCTTCCTTCCATGTTGCTGAATGCTTTTTTTGCTGTCCTTTCGATAACGTGGGGTGACTGGCTGTAAGCGACGCTTCGGATGGATGAAGCAGGTCGTTCGAGGTGAAATTGGTTCGAATTAATTCATTCCACCCAGTGCCCCGTGGTTGGTGAAAAAGAAGAAACGCAAAAGGCTCATATCGATTGCTCTATCATTTCGGTCATTCTCGTGGTGTTTTGTTGGAGACCGGACTTTGCCACATTTGGAGCAATCAAAACATCAAACAAATCGCCCCGGTCTGTCCATTGGAGGCGAATAAATGTCTCGCATTGGTCGATCGTGGTGCTAACAAGCGAATACCGTCACTAGTTCCATTGGATTTGGGCGTAATGCTATAAAAGCAAACCTATAAACTCATAATGATATAATAAAAAACGAATAAAATTCTTGCTCCTTTATTCGTTACGATGGAACAGTTTGGGCAGGATGTTGTAGGGGAATTTTCTCGTGATGGTAACATCTTAGTTTTCCTTTAATTTTTTGCCCCATCTTGGGACTACTTTCGTCGCAGTGAAAGCTTTCTAACGCACGAAATAAGGGACCGTGTGGAATGATTTGATTCTTGTGGTAAAGTGAGATGTTTCGCAAGGCAAAAGTATCCTCAGTTCACGTCACATAGTGGTTTTGTTGGTTAGTTAAAGCAAACCAAACTTGGAAATACAGACGAACGCAACATAGACCTGAGAGTAAAGTTTTGGCAACCCACAAAACGGAGAGCCAATAGTGGTCGGACTGGAGTGGAAACTATTGGGTTTAACACCAACGCAAGAGTTGGAATATTTTAATGGAAAAACAATGCTGCCGGTCTGGCCCTTCCTTGGCTATGCTACGCACAACATTTCGAAACAACGAGAACAGTGTTTTAGGGGGGCAAATAAGGTACGGATCAAACCATGCTGTGTGCTGTTGCGTAGTGGTTACGTAGCCACAAGAACGAGTCCATTAGTAAGGGGAAGCGTAAAGTTGTGGAATTTATGTTCATGCGGTTTCGTGTGCGGCTCTCGTACGCAGCTGCTTCGCTCTAACCGGCCATGAGAGTTTGCTAAAGGATCGGACCATCGGGTATGGCACTTTATTATTGGTGTGATTAGTGAAAAGTTCGTTCGTTCCATCAACCTGCCCATTTGCGAAACGGTCCAAGATGGTGCAGATCAATCGACAAACGGGGGGAAATCCCATCCGAAGGAACCGCTTTCTTTGGCCACATCTCGAGTTGCAATCCAATCGATAGGGTCGTATTCAGGGATGCGAGTGAAGTGAATATAAAATCTTCTTTTATGGCACACGTTTACTGGCGCGCTCATATGCGTGCGTGCGGTGTGACTGGAGACTCATCAGGGTGGTCTTCAGAAGGAAGCCACAATCTGCATGATCCCGTGCTAAGCCGCTGCAATAACCTTGAAAACACTTTATCCGGGTTTGCTGGGAAGCGTTTCATGCTGTGTGGAATTTTTTCCAATCGCCAAGTTGGGTGGTTATTTGCCGGTGGATTTTCCATGCAGAGAGGATCAAAAAGTTGGTGCGGGGTTGGTTTTTGGGGGGGATGAGTTGCCAAATGGAAGGGAGAATAGGGAGCCACACTTTTGTATGGGAAACAAATACACATACACGGAACCCGTAGTTAAGGAGAGAAGACGTGATCAGATTGTTTAAAGCTTTTTGTATAAAGTTATAGCTCCATGATTGATTTATGAGATGACATGGGGATCTAAAGGTTCGTTTGGAGGATTAGAATAAAAAAACGGGAAGAAGTTTGGATTCTATGGAACGGAAGATTTTTTTTCCTAGAAAAATTACTGATATTTTCCATAAAATGTGTACACACTTTAAATTGAGGTACATATATCGATAAAATAATTTTATCCTAGAAATAGTTGCAACATAACTACACTCAAATCAATAAGAAATATATGCTTGGGAGGCCGAAAAGAGATATGGTCAATTGTATTGTAGCAATGTTCCTAATAGCGAGATGCGATAGTCTCCGAATAGCTTGTCTCGTCTAGGAAAAATATAGAGATGTCTGATTCAGCCTTTCAGGATGTCAGCCAGTGTCTTATCTTCCCAAAACACTGAAGTAAAGCTTGCAGTGCTTTTGACATTTGATACACAAGGCTGCATGTCGATTTAAATCTTTGGAAGGGAAGCAAAAGGATATCATGTTAAGAAGAACATGGACCGATTTGTTACTCTTCTATGCTAATCGATAATGGGGGTTCACCTACCTGCCAAAGGGTAGTGAGGTGAAGCAAATTTTGAATCTCAACTGTCCAACACGTTAGTTAACATGTGTCAGATATCAGCTTTATGGACGGGACATGCTGACGACAATCGGCAGTTGTTGGATAATGTGTAGGGACACATTTGCTCAGACAATCATTAGGCAGACAGTGTGGGGCGTTTACTAAATCGATCGTCCCGGAAAAGGTGACCAAACAGGTCTCATGATTCATGTTTATGTAAATGGAAACTGGGCTAAATAATTACCCATTACGTTGGTTTTCCCAGCGCACAGTTTCCCCAAGAAATGGTCACAGAACCGTCAACAGAAATAGAGACGGTTTTGGTCAGAGAAGCGGTTCTTTGGTTGACTGGGAGAACGGATTAGGTAAGTGATTCATTTGGTCGATTTAATTGTTAATTAGTGAACCAAAGGCTGGACATTCCAGTACACTTTTGCCGGGACGGGTGGTGTAGTGGGTTGTGTCATAGTTACATGTGTAAAACATTCGTCTGTCGTCGGTATTTCTTGGCAGAGGATTGCGCTGGAATCTGCAGCTATATCTAGCAATTTATTGCATTCGTCCAGGATTTAGCCAGTTGCATAGTTATGCAAAGTTACACCATTTGATCAATAAGTTAAGTCAGAAGGAATTTAGTATATAGTCAGGGAAGCCTTCTGGAAGACGCTGCTAGTTATCTTAAAGCTCGCGTTGAATGCGAATCGAAAGGGTATTAAAGACACCTTGTTGAATCATACGCAATGACGATGTTAACAGTACAAAGACATGAACTATAACGTACTGCAAACAACCTCATAATGTCTCAAAGGGCACAACTGGGTTTTAAATTTTACCAAAACTCGTGCGCTTAGCTCTGGACCACTTTGGCCTTCATGGAGCTTTCTCCCATTGGTTTTGTTCGCACCTTGCACGAGAAAAGTGATTTCTGTAAATAATCAGCGAAGGTAAATAGGGTGTGAGAACTTCGTCTCATGGCCCAAAGTCAGCGTTGTCATTGTGTACTAACGCCAACCCTGCATGACTCGGAAGGTTTCATGACATTCCATTAGGTCGCACCGTCTTGCATTCTGAAGATCCCTCGCGGGCTCGCGAACGTGTACCAGAAAGAGTGGTCAGGGCGTAACTGTAAGCAGTAGGAGTAGTGGCAAGAGAGCAAACTTCATCTTCAACCTACGAACTCACCTGCACTCGTGACTCGGTGAGACCGATCCGCATGGCAATCTCCTCACGCATGAAGATGTCCGGGTAGTGCGTCTTGGAGAAGCAACGTTCCAGCTCGTTCAGCTGTGCCGGTGTGAAGCGTGTTCGGTGCCGTTTCTGTTTTGCGCCATGTTTGTCAGCATTCTGGTGGAGAGTAAGCAAAGTCGTTCACCTTTCGGGCAATGGCGGTCGGATGCTTTGGCAGATCCGACCGGAAATGTTGGACGCTTGGAGTTCCCCCCCGTATAGCTACATTTACCTGATCCTGGTGGATGTTGTGTGGTTCACATAGCGACCCTGCACCGGAACCGCCGCCTGTTCCACCGGTGCCGGCACCAGCACCACCGGTATTGCCACCGGGGCCACTGTTGACGTGCAACCGGTTGCCGTTGCTGTCGGCGTTGGCGGCATTGGGTACCTGGCCAAATCCGGTCGCACCGTGCAGGGATGTGAGGCCCGACTTCGGCAGATCGCATTCCTTCGGACCTGCGGACGGGTAGAAATGGTAAACTGTTAACCATTACTCGATTGAACTGAATTACTGTCAAGCGTTGATCAACAATTATATGCACATCGATAATTACAAAAAAATAGACCTTACATAAGAAAACAACAGTTTTATGGTGAATATGTACCATACATGTAGAAACTTGGAAAGGAAAGAGTAGATAGTTTTTTTTTCTGTATTTTTAAATTCTTTGCGGAACGATTGTACACGAAAATATAGCGAATTTTAAGCGATTTACATTTTGACAACTTTTCCACATTTTGGATACTTTCCTGAATAAAATCGCTTAATGCTAATCGTATATATATATAATTCTAATTATTATTGCTTTCTAGATTTTTTTTTGAAAATTTTTAAATATGAATGCAGGGATGTAAAGGAACATGATTTGAAAAATACATAAGTACATAAAAATTTCCACATAAATATGACACATTGTGCCAACTTACGCCAGAGATCCGAAAATCACATTTATCAGATTGATTGTAGTTATAAACGAATATTAATTTAAGCGCTTTAAATGATAATACACCTTGAAATTAAATGTTTAGCTTAAAGTTTTTTCTCATTTCTTCTGTACTTCGCTTAGTCGTATTCACAATTCCTGTATTCAGATGGTTATTCAGAGACCTCAAAGACCTCAGAGACCTACTCATTGGAATTCTATTAACGTATGCGTACTCCATATAAACCAATACCTTTACGTATCTCTTTATGTAACTTATTGAACCTCCAACCAATGCGTAATGCAATAAAATAAGAATAATTACCTTAAACCTTGATTAAACTTAAGTAATTAGAAATCAGTTTTCTAAACTTTTGTTGTGAAATGTGAAAGGGAATTAACAACAAATACATATAAATTCCAAGAGAAACAACACATGTAACCGTTTATATGTTTTTTGCGAAGATGAACCGTACAATAACATTAGATATTTCAATATTACTTGGAAAAGCATGTTTATACCGTTACACATATTCCACACCCAACTTTCGATAGATTCGTCGCTTTTTTCGATAGTGCATCGCTTTAAAAGCTTTACATTTGCACCCGTTCTACAGCAGGATTCAAACAAACAAACATGAGCTCACCGAAATCATCCAACAAGTACATGTGATCTCGTTTTTTCAGCATGCCCGGTGCCTGGGCAACAGTAGTCGGGCGAATGCCAACACTGTCATCGGCTTTACACCGTTTACGTCAGGGTCCCTACCGATGACGGATGATGGTCGGAGCAACAATTTTACCCGTTAGCCCCGTGGAACAGTTTTTCAAACGGACTCATGTCACATCTCATCACACCCTGTTGACAGTTGAGCGGACGGAGCCAACGCTGGTGGATGTGGTGGATCGTATGAATCCATTTCGATCCATTCTGACAGTTTTGTGAGAGCGGGTGTGTGTATTTTTTTGCCCCCCATTTACCCCCCAATCCCGGTCCATTTGTCCTTGCCCGCTACGGTGAGCGCTACATCGAAACCAGCTATGGTCCAGCAGAGCTGGTGGGGCTTATTCGTGGAAGACACGTATCAGAAACACTTTTATGCTACTCTTCATATGCAGGTGTTAATTTTAACACATCTATACGATTTTGGCTACCGTTTTTGTGGTGCAGTTTGTCAGCGCATGTGAGCGCCCCCTTGCCGTTAACCCTCTACACACCTTACCGGATGCGGATCGTGCATGAAAGTTTGGCCAGAAAACTTGGGAGATTGACTGCAGTTGATCAGATCAGGCATCCAGTTGTGAGTGAATTGTGGTAGAGGGTAGGAGACGTAGAAATACTGCACACTGAGTTCTCGAGACAAACCAGTATTACACTATGGAAACATGAGAAATGAATACAAGAAGCAAAGTGGCACCTTTGACTAACACTTCTGGGCAGCCACGCTTTACCTGTAAGCCCCATATGAGCCATTCCCGACTGTGTGTAAGGGTCTCGGGCCAGCAAGAATCTCGGTTCGATGCCACTAACGTGTAAAAAGCAGTGCATCGATGAAGAATCGACACCAGCCCAGTGTTTTCTCTTTACGAAGCGATCTTCACCATGGAGTTGATACTTTTAACAAGCAGCGCACAAAACGATCGCTTCTGTTCCCACTGTTTTCTTTTATGTGGTCGATTAGTGCGGGGGGTTACTCCACACCGTAGCACACTGATGCTGTTGCGCTGCTGCATCTTCCCGTTTGCAGTGTTTACTTCACCGTAAAGTGTCTGTGGAATGCATCCGGGCGGAATCGGATCTATCGTCCAGAGTGGAAAAAAACGGGAGCGAAGAAATGTTCATTCATGCGTACGAACCACACGCAGCGTAATGAGTTATTAGGTTTTGATTGCCACGCTTTTATGATGATGTTAACCGTCTACGTGTTTGGGGAAGATATTTAGCAACGGCTGTGAGATGAATCGATGTATTGATTGATGCATTAGTTTTTGAATGGAAAGTGACACGGTTCGAATTAGCGGCTTTGGGGATAGTGTGAAGATTTATAGCTATTTTTATTGTATCAATGCGGAGAACTCTAGCGCGCAGGTATTTTAGGGTGGTTGATAAACACGAAATGCTAATATAGCTTTAATTCACACTTTTACTTTTCTGTGGGATCAGTGTGTTTAAAAAAAAAGGAAACAACATGTATGGTGAGTGTATTTCCTGTCTAATACTATCTGTTTAATGAGGATAGGAACTGCTTTAGGTTGAAAACAAGCTATTGGAGAAATGGTTTTAAGATTATGAGACAGTTGAGGAATCGAAAAAGAATCGTATGATAAACTTCAATCAGTGCCGAACAATGTCAAGCTACTTAGAGTCATATTTTCCAAAAAAGGTGTTGTTGCGGGGAAATTAATGCAGTGATGTTCGATGAAGGCTTCACCGTTTAAATGATGTTACAAAGGTGCGATGATGTTACAAAGGTTCTGTGGTGTTGGTCGCTTCCGTACAAGGTCGCAACTTAGTAATTTCGTATATTCATACTCACGTGCGAAACAAAATTAATCTTAACGGCAACTATTCCAAAGCTGGACCAGCAGTACGAGTTATACAAACTAGAGTACACACAAAAGGACCCAGAACGGACAAGGAAGTTGGGACGGAGTTTAACAACAACAGCACATAAAAGATGAAACAGGAATATGACAATTATATAAACTTGTAGCTCTTGGTTTGGATGTACTATGTGTAAGGCTTTCGGTACTTGACCAGTTCGATTAGTTCCTAACTGTTCTTGCATTTTTGCCTCTTTCGTGGAAACAAAATCGTACTTTTGATCGGTATACTACCAAAGATGATGCTATTAAAGTTGCAGAATATAGATTTAGGAGACTATGCAGTTTAGCTGAATTAAAATCCTACGTAGTTATCTAACGAAATCCAGTCATCCAACTTTAGGATCCATTAGAGTCTTTCATATGATTAATTGCGGAGATCCGAGCTTTAGATCGTGGTAAACTTTAAAATATACGAAATAAGCAAAGATACTCACAAACAGGAATTCAATGGAATGTCATGTCCGTTAAAATCTTACAGTACTCTTAAAAAATTGTATGTCATGATGAGAAATTTGGTGTCGTTTGGAGCTCTCCGTAATAGCTCAAAACAGTCTATAGTTTTTTGGATTGTACGGAGGATTGCAATTAATATCAGATTGTCTTTTGAATTCGTTGTTTGAGTGGCAGAATCTTTGTTCGCATCCAAAATCCCTTAGAACTAGTTTGAAATTAGCTAACGTGTGTTACATAGACAACATTCGTAGTTACTGCTTAATTAGCAACATTTCTACTTTGATTCAACTCGATCTCACACAAAAACAACACGTTACACCAAGCACGTCATTATGAGCCAAAAACAACACGCTGATATCCAGTATGTCTTGATTATGTGTTTTGAGTATGCTATGACTAATACCAGCAAGCAACTTCAAACCAAATTTAAACGTGTTATCCTCGTCTTTAACATTTAGATCAAAGCAAATAATCAAATACGGCAAAGAAACTAAAACTTTTTTCATATAAATTTTTTGAATGACCGATGGCTTCGAGATTCTTTAAGCGAAAATGACTACATATCATCAAGTAACGAGCTTAAATAAGTTAAAGTATACCCTTCTGTGGACAAACCATGTAACCAGCTCCGACCAAACTTGGGAAGGTCATTTCATCACTAATCTAACCCTAAACTCGTGTGCGCCAGCCAGTCAATACCTGAGAAGCTTGAAAAATCCTTCCACTTCAATTCCTCTATCCGTGACCCCTACAATCAACTTCTATCAACCTCGACCCACTGACGGCTCCCAAGGGTCTATTTCATTTTGAATTATGAAGGCCTTCCCGTGTGCGTCTGGTGTTGTTGTTCGCTCGTTCGGGTTGCGTGAAATCGTTGCCGCCTATCGCACGTAAATGAGAAACCATGACAACAAACACCAGTTACCAGGACTACCAGGACCGTTTTGACAGGGATGTTGCGAGAATGCGAAACGCTGTCCCGACACCACCCAGACTGCACGCGAAGGGACCGGAGCAGGCGCAACATCTCGCCACCTTTCATCATCACCAGCGCGCATGGATCGATATAATTAATGTGCAAAAAAAAGTATGAATTCACTTCGCGTCAGCAAGGGTGTTCTTGTTGGGTGCTGGAACGTAAACTGGTTTTTCTTTGTGGCTTTTTTCCGTTCTTGTTGTTGTCCGAAGGAACATAAGGAGTAATGAATATTTAAAGGTCGACCGTCATCTGTGGTTGGTGAAGTGAACCCAAAAAAACAAAAACAAGATCTCTTCGGTATGGATGCATCAGTAAATTAAGTGGTATTTTTCTATGCAGAAACTTAGTTTAAATGAGGTAGAAAGCAAATTTGCTGTAAAAACGTGTACACTAGCTTTAACTAGAGTCTTGTCACTTGTCACAGGGAACTTCTCACACTACACGTACACTAATGAATTGCCAAGTGGCACTAATGTGTGTAAGCTTTGACATTTTCGACCGAAACTAATGCACTTTGCTGATTTCCGTTTCGTGTGGGCAACGAAAAACGAATCATGAGTCCGCTGCAAGGGAAGCTGCTCGTTTGACTACGGCCCACGCTTCTGTTTTACGCCTGCGATGAAGTGCAATTTGCCACAATTCATCGAAAAATCGATTTCAAGTCCTTCAGGCACGGTACGCTGGTAAGTGCCGTGGAGAGTCAACGGGCGGAATGGAAAATGCGACAAAATGGGGTTTTTCACGACCGTTCGCTCCATCCGTGTTGGAAGCAATCGCATCCAATCCATGTCGATCGATAGTAGCATGCTACGCGCCAACATCGGACTTGCGACAACGACACGAACAACCAGCACAACCAAACTTAACCACCATCGCTTCCCATTCGGATCATAATATGCACGTTACACGGCACAGTGAGACGTGCAGCAGAGATCGTGTGAAATCGTGGGGCTTGGGCACCATCTCGTCTGCACTGACTCCGGGCGCTCGAGCGCGTGTAAATAGGTTTTAATAAAATTAAATTAAACATTATCACCATTTCATTCTCGATTCTGCTCCATTGTCACCGTCTTTTAGTGGTGCCATTTGTGCCGTCGACGAATACTGATGCTGCCGGCAGGGGTTTTGGGGATCTCGGTTTTAGGAGGAAATGGAATATTCGGCGGCAAGGATATTCCCGTGTAAGGTGCGCGTGAGAGGACGTTTCTTATCGAAATGTCCATTCACTGGAGTCAATTCCGTGTAATGCAGCAAATGGATCGAAATGTGTACTTTGGACTTTAAATGTTTAGATTTTTTCAGTAGGATTGGCCCATTGAATAGAAAATTCGCGTAAGATAGAAAATGGGATGATATGGTTTAAATTTGAAACGTAATGATTAAAATTAATTGTTATACAACTCTTCGTTTTCTTTCATATTCTTCATAATTAAACGATTTTTTCGAATAGAAATCAAATATCGATTTTCTTGAAAAAATCATCGTTTTGTATGCCTTTATCGCATAATATAAGTTTCAACAATTTAAGTTTTATAAGAAAAGCCAAATGGGCATTAAAGAATAAAACTCAGCGGCATTAACCATTCACGTACTAAAAGGATAGTAATAATCTGCAATGCAGTCGGACCGATGGCACACTTTTAAATTCCACCATGGTAGCACCATATTCAATTATGGTGCTTCAATTAAACGATCATTATTTCAATTGTTTACCACTTTTAATTGCGATACCATTAATTATCAATTTTATGAACACAAATTTACACAACGCTCAAAGTAACCGCTTCGAAAGGTGCACAAGAGCAGCTATAAAGAGCACTCTTTGGCACGGCTCCATTGAGACCTCCACGCTGCGTCGGTACATGTAATGAAGCGTGCAGTTCGAGAATTCGATTGGAGCCCCACACGCAGAGACCCTTTCGTTGGCCGTTGGTTGGCCTAATGATCTCGATTAAGCACCTTTTTTGTGCATCACCAGTCCCATCATATCGTATCAGCCTGATGGTTCTTTGCTGCTTTACTGTTATCCCGCGAGTGCGGTAGTGTGGTGCATAATGCATGGACACTAATGTGTCATAAATTATGCGTATCGGAGCTTTATGTTGAAACGAAACTAGAACGCCACGGTATGCGCCGTTGTGATTCGGGTCGATTTCGCGGTGTGTGCGCTTTTTCGATGGTATCGCGGATTGGTGTTACTGCAACACGCGCTTTTCACATCGGGCCACACATTTATGCGGACTTTACGAGGTGAGAATTTAATTTATCATACGATGATATTGCGCCAACGGTATTGCATGTTGGATTAGCTTCCCAGCGTATGGTTACTATCGCTAACGATGACTATCGCTAAACAAATGATCGGGCTTGTGTAGGTGCGTGTTAAACGGTGGCATTTAAATTAAGTGATCCGATAAATTTTGTAATATTGCGCTTCTAGCTATGTAACCATTCCCCGCTGGAAGTATTATTTAATATTTGAATTTATTTTAATCCGTAAGGGAATAAAACAATACGCATTCTAATGTTGGTGCTGAACAGCAAACAAATGTTTGACCATTTTTTGTTTAATATTGATATTAATTTATAATTTCTTCTGCCTATCCTTCCAATACACTCGTCGTTATTAGTGCTAGATACGGCTACATCTAGTATTGATCATGTCTCCGTTAAGAGTGAAGGACAACTGCATACCTAACTCGCATCTTCTTTGTTAACCAAGACAAAGGACTCATACCAGAGCCAGACTGACAGACTTTATAAATGCACAGTGATGGTAAGATATATAAGACTGCTCATTACGTTTGTGTATTTTATTTGCTGTCAGACAATAGATTCTAAATCAGTTACCGATTCTAACAAAGAAGGTTAGTACCAAATCCCATGCTGGCCTTTCATCCTACGCAAAATAAAAACCAAAATTAGTTGAAATTCGAAGAAAAACCTTAGTCATAAAATATTTTGATTGGCATCGACAATATAATAAGCAGTATTGAAGAAGCATGGTCGTAATAATGAATTATTATGATATACATTCGATGACTAAAGAGTGATCATAATATTATTTTGTATTTTGTATTGGTTCGCGATGTTATACTGCATATTTAATCTGTATTCAATATTATATCGCATATTTAATCGAATTTCGTTACACCTAAGTGGTGGATGAGACCTAACTATGAAGTTCTACACTTAGTCATCTGTTATCATCTACCGATAACGCGTAACAACAACTTGAATTATGCTGTTAAAGGTGAACGCTGCTCATATAAGACAGAATCATATGCTTATACATAAGCAATTCCTATACTCTATACTTCTTATGCAGGAAAGAACTTTGGATTTTGTCCGTAAATCGATGTTGCAGTCCATAACGTTTGTTTCAAATTTAGTTATTTTGTACAAGCAAACTACACTATACTTTCGTCTAATCCCATTTTTAATTAAAAATCGAATGAGGAAATCAACAGTATTTGCAATATTATTTTTTATAATTGAATAGAATAATTCAAAGAACAACAACAATTGATTCATTAAAAATGTGTTAAGTTAACAGATGAGTTTAATTTCAAAGACTGCCACTGTAGTTTGTATTCAGACGGAACTTGGGGAATATTTGTTTAATTTATTCGGTTTCAGCATAATATTGTTCATTAAAGCATTTGCCTGTGTGGTCAGTAAATGATTTCAACTGAAGTATAAAGAAATTTTTGAATTTATTATTCGGATTTGGCACCGCTTGACTTGAATTTTGTACTAAATTTTCCAGCCATTATCGCTGTGTAATTTGCCTTATACCGGGGAAATTTGAGAAATTTGTTTTAACTTGGAAGGAAAAGGAAAAAAAATACTTAAGTTGCTTGAACAAACGCTTAAATAATGCACCAACTAGCTACATTAAGAGTACTTTTTTTTTTATTAAGTCAATTTTTATGTATTGATTGTGAAAGATTTGATACAATAAAAACTGGATCAAACAGATATTTCCATGCTACTTAGTACAACAACAACAAAGCAAACAATGAACAACGAGTGCACACTGAATTCTTTTACTCATGTAAACTCACCACCCAATCCGGCTGCGTTGAGATTGTTCAGCATATTTGCTGAGAAGTTACGTATCGATAGCGCCGACAGTTTGACCCTTTGTGTGTCCAGCGATGGAAATCGTTGATTAGCATGAAGGAGAACAATCGTTTTCCGCTATTGAACACATTTTGCACAGTTTTTGGAGTAGTTTAAGGAGCCGTTCTGTGTTCTGTCTAAACGGAAGCACCTCTTGTACTCTTGTCCGGAGTTATCGATCCTTTCGATTCGATTCTGATACAAATACAATTCGGATTTTTCACGTTTGCTTAAACTGCACTAGAAGCTCAATTTTTTCTGTCGACTAAAACACAGTAGGCTAGGAAGATATACGTTTCGGAGTGACGGTTGTTCGTTAAACAATTTTCCTGTTCAAAATCCACAGGTGTAAAATGAAACGAAACTTTGCAGCTACGGTACCGCGTTCCAGAGCATAAAGTCGTTGGTATTGGATCACTATCCTGTCAGCGCTATCTGTACCACAGTGCCGATCAAGACGCACAAACTTTCCTAAGCATCTCGCTTCCCGTTCGATGCGTACAGCGTGATGTGAACAGAAACGTGACGTGTAAACTAAACGACAAAGTTAAAAACAAAAACACTTGCAGTGAACAATTGGTGCCGACATAAAAAAGCACAACACACTGTACGCACGCGACACACACCTAGCAGCGCAGGCTTCGATCACAAACATATAAACACACTCACTTTCACACACATACACACACGCACACCTCAGTGGCGCTCGGCGCCGTGCCAGCACACTTCTCACGCTTATTAATTAGGCTTTATTAATTAAATAAGTAAGTAACAAATTAAATTCATTACGACGGACTGGAGGAGCAAATTATTTATCAAAACTCGGCTCGGCCACTACCCGAAGGAGGTTCGGTGCTGAAGGTGGTGGTGGTGGTGGGCGTTTGGTGCGCACCACTAGTGTGAACCAAGTTTTGCGAACGATTGCGATCGGAGTGCAGTGGCGTTTAAGCTGGATGCTGGATTTTCTTTGCCAGAATGCGCGATACACACACGCACGCACACGCACGCACGAGCCACGGACAGAAGACGAGCTGGTCGGGCGTCGTCCGGATTGAGTCTGACGGGATTCCAGTCCGGCGACAAATCTCGATGCTCGAAAACCGCCTTACCAGATCGTACCAGATTGAGGGCAGGGCGACAATGCGTGTGCACGAGAGAGCAACAGAGATAACAGTGTGTGCTGCGAGCTGCTGGAAGCCGGAGGGGTGTTAGGAGGGAGAATGGAGTTAGGGGTAAGTTAAGGGGTTGTTTTGGGCACCCTGCTGTCGTGGGTGAGCCACGGAAGCTTGACGAAGGAAAAAATAAACACCAGAAAACAACGAAACCGCGCGCGTTGAGTGTAGCGGAAGAAACGTGCGATTTATTTTTCGAATTTTACGTTCAGGCGGGTGCGAGTGTGTAGTAAGCGCGGTGCCTGTCAACAAAGGATTGAACCCCAGCATCAATCTCGCGTGTTCATTGTTACGGAAGGGTGTGCTTTTCTCGCACAGCGAGGATTCGTTCTCGCTCTGTCTCTCTCTCTTTCCTGTGTGGAAACGGGTTGCGAAGGAATCGTTCAATAGGCGTAGCTACAGCACGTTTTCGGGTGAAAGAACCAGCGAGAAAAGCTAGTAGGCCATGAGCAGAGTGCATCGGAACGGGACAGCTAGCTGGACGGTACACGCTCACAGCATCCTGCGTTGGTGCGACTGCGCAAGAAATCAAGCTCGCGAGAGTTGTGTTTTCCCGCAAGTGCATCGATCTAATTTTTGTTTTTATTCTAACCAAAAAGTGCATTTCGTCCTTCCCAATCTCTTTCTGGCCCCGGAAAGGAGCAGAATGTATGGAGAGCTTTTTGTTTTTTTGCTGAGCCGCTGTCATCTAGACTTTATTCGTTTGTGGAGCGCAGAAAAATGAGCTCATCGTAGCTTTTCCGTTTGCTTATCGTCCCTCTTTTCTTTTTCTGCATCACATTTATGCAGCAGCAGCAATAGCACCATCACCATCATCATCATCATCATCGTCATCGGCTATGGCGGTGTTTTAGAGAGGGTTTTTGTTTTGTTTTGGCTCTTAGCAATGGTATTTCCTTTTTCAATCCTTGCGTTTTTCCAATTTTGCGCAAAAGGGAGATATGCTTTGTGTGTGCAAGTGTGTGTGAAGTTGCAGTTTTTTATTTAGTTTTATTTTATTGCATTTGCTGTTGGAGTTTTTCTTGTCGTTTTTCGTTGCATCCATTCATGCAGCCCGGCTTGGACATGGCACTGAACGAATAAAACATCCCGGAATGGAGGGTAAAGCTCGTGCGCACCATCGCACTGGCGTGGGATGGAAACCATACACGGCAAACACACCAGCACCGGGACGGGTTTGACGTGAGTGATGATGCAAATATCTTTTTCCTGCCACTGGGCCGGGGAAACCGTTTTTCTTTTCCACCCTTGACGATGCTCGGCTCGTTTTCCGCTCTTTCGGGGGCCATTTTTCAACGTGCTTCCACGGTGGTTGGCGTGCACAGTGCACGGTAGATTGAGAGAAGGCGATTACGAAGCGAAGGAGATACTTCTGTAGCATTCGGCGGTTGGGGCGTCTGGGGCGCCTGGTCATGGCAAGGATCAACAGATATCCTCCTGTGGCTGGTGTGGGCCTGGGCAATCGGTCCAAAACGAAGGACATAAAATGGTAGCGCAAAGCCACACACATTTGTGAAAGCCCTTACAATTTTAATGCCACGTGACGATGGGAGGTAGTTTCGTCAAATAGTTTTATGTTCGATTTTAATGCCGCTGCAGTGTGAATGAATTTTAGAGCGAACAGTTATAGTAGCGATCGGAAGTGTCTGTTGGGATATGTGCCACAGGCGAAAGATACATGACTGTTGGGAACGTTCATGAGCTGATTTTTTGTAGGGTTTGGTAGTATTTTTTTATGCCATTATGTTTGAAAACTTCTTTTATCAAATTCTAATAAATGCAAATGTTGAAATGTTGAAATTTAGCAAATTGTACATAATAATTATACGAAATATTTTATTTTAGTACTTTTGATAACTTTTCTACATTTTTACAATATTGTTTAAACTTCTGTTTAAATTAAATTGTGTTTTAAAGGCAAATAATGAAGAATTGGAACAAAATTAAAATGAGGTGGACTTGATAAAGAATCAATTAATTATTGATTGATTTTTATTTTAAATTAATTGATATTTTTTTAACACATGATTTGAAGCCACTTGTGAAAATTATGATAAGTATAATATAGTATATAAGTAAAACAATTGAAATGGACTGTGAACAAATAGTCTAAACTGTGATGGAAAACGTTTATAGCAAAAAGCAAATATAATTTATCGCAGAATCTGTTATATGATTATCGCACAACATTATACATTGGAGTTTTCTCTAAATCGTGATGTAATATTCACAATTTTGTCTTCAGAAATAAAAATATTCTTATCGTTTTGATTAACTTTGTAATAGACTTTTTAGTTTATTCGCTTAATTTGTCTATTCCAACATATTATATCATTTTGTAAAAGAACAGATAATGAAAAAATATTAATTTTGATGACACATCACAAACAAAACTACAGTAGAAAAAAGTGCACAGTGAAATTTTCGGCAATACTGATTCATTCAATCATCTAATCAGTAACAAACTCATATCATTTTCACACGTCTCAAAATGAAACTGAAAATAAATAATAAAGTCAATAAACACCTTACACCATGGAGGAAATTAAACTTGCGATGGGAAACAATAAGAAAATACAATAGGAATGTTCCGTTTTTCCGCAACATTACTTATTCAAATTTGTTTCCGCTCGTAAATCACGGTAAAGTCTTACTAAAAACGCCGCAAGCATCTATTGCCCAACCGATGCACTAAAGCATTTCCACACACCTCACGTACATACATTTTCACACACACACACACACACACACACACACACACACACACGCACATACATATTCGGACTTGGAAAAAGTTCAAGTATGCAGTTCAAGTCGAGTCCCGGCCGGGTACGGGTGTTCCCGAAAAACACATTACGAGAGCAATCCACAATCCGCCACGTATTTAGTTTCGATGGCCATTCGGCGATCAACGGTGATTTATGTTTTTTATCATTCGGCTTACCCATTGCTAGGAGTATCGGCTTCCGGCCACCGTCCCCAAACATCAGCGAACCGTTATTGGGGAGAAAATGGAATGAAACTACCTTGCATGGCGTACCGATCGGAGTTCAAAACGCGTGCAAACATTCGACCAAATAAATGCTTCAATGGTCAGAGGTTCGTGGTGAAACAAATCAGTCTCACTTGGGGGCTTTTTTCTCGTCCCAATTTTTTCCTTCTTTCTCATTCGCAGTGAAGATAAAATGCAAAATACCATAAATTGGAGTGAAGTAAAAAAAAAGAACCAAAACACGTTTCCACACACACACGATCTGATGATCTTCTGCGCTATCATTCGGCCGGGGGAATGTTGCACAAGGGCAAGGAAAAAGTAGACGAACAAAAACACTCCTCAGTGAGGATGGAAATTGCACCAGACAGAAATAGGAAAAGCAGGAAACGGGCAAGTGAGACAGGGACCTGAACGGAACGTACTAAAGCGCAGTTAGCGCAGTTCCGTTGGCAAGGATTTTCGCAGGGATTTGGCGCGTTCGGAAAAATTGTCGTTTTGAATGTATATTACCGCATTAATGCTTAGGTTGAAACCGGAGCATGGATTTACTACGGCGTTTGCTGGGCAGAAACTGGGTGGAAACTGGCGTCCTTGGAACAATGGGCCCGTTGCTGCTCCACGCATCATCGAGGGGAGGGGGGGGAAGCAATTGACGTGCGGCTAAGTGACAAAATCCCGCTGCAGTGAACCCAGTGTGGCGTGTTGGCTTTCGGCGGTTGACTGCTGCTGTTGCTGGACTATCTGCGATGCATCCAAATCCTTTCATCCTGGCGACGAAACTCCACGTTTGACCGTTTTCCACACACCACAACCAAACCAAAAACACCCAGCGGTTATAGCTATTGGAATGCACACCATACGCCTATCCCAGCGAGGTGTGCTGCTTGCGGTTAGAATCGAAGAGGTTTCTTTTCGTGCTCGAAACAAACTGCACAAAAAAGCGCACTTTTGGGTTGATAGGAATTTCTTTTTTATTTTCAAACATTTTGCTGGGTTGCATTTCGCTCTGGTAAATGTTCTTTGTTTGCAGCAAAGCAAAAAAAAAACGAGTTGAACGGTGTGAAAAGTAGCAGCAACGGTTGAAAAGTGGGGCTGTGCGAGGAACTGAAAGCAAATAACCATCTTTTGTGGCTGTTGGTGCTAAAAGTGCGAAGTTTTTGTTTTTTGTTTTGGTAAATCTGTGGTGATGACTGTTTTTGTTGAGTTTTTTTTTGTTGGTAATTTGTACATGTTGCCACTGATATCTGCGATCATTCAAACGAAAATTATGAAATCACGAGCAAATTGTTTGAAATAAGGTTGACAGTTCGTTCAAGTTTACTCAAAAACGATTACAGAGCAAAGAGACTAAAAGTTTGATAGCCATTAAATTACACTAAGTTAAGATTACAGAATGTTTCTTGAATTATATAATTTTTTGAGTAATGTATTTCAACTTTTTAATATACTGCTAATTTGCTGTACCTGTTTTAATATTTTGAAATGGTGTTTAAATCTGTGCAATATCCATGAGTTAATTGTAGCACTACTTTGATATTGTTTTGTTAGTATATTTGTTATACTATTATAGAAGTTTTTAATTTTTAAAACGTTAAATAAGGTTTGTTCATTTACCTTTTTTTTTGTCCGACAAGGAAGCCCCATTTACCCCTCAAACAAAACATTCATAAAACTTTAATTAACGAGTTTTATGTTATAATGGGTCTGAAATAAAAGCATTTTTTTCTGGTTTTAAAATTGATGATGCTTTAGGGCAGGGGTCTCCAAACTACGGCCCGCGGGCCGCATACGGCCCTCGAGAGTCTCAATTGCGGCCCGCGAGTGCTATTTCTAATATTACCATTGTAATGAAAATGTCTAATTTGGGAAAGTTGTAATATTTCTTAACTGTACAATTTAATTACTGCAATAGTTAGCAATATTTAATAGTAGAAATTGTGAAATAAAAATCATCTCGAGCGCAACATCTCTCTAAATTATTCGGTAGATACAGGGTTGGGCAATAGATAGAATCTGACGAGTGCAACTGTGACGAGTCTGTTCATGTGATTCAGTAAGTTCGATTCGCCATATCCTATCTAATGTAAAACCCTGTAATGTGTAAGTGGCCTTCACGCTAGTATAGTTTCAACCAATGCGGCCCGCGGACTGAAAAGTTTGGAGACCCCTGCTTTAGGGCGATGCTTGAATAAATTGTCTTTAATTTTAAATTGAATAAATTTGCTCATCCCTATAAATGATTATTTTTAAATTATCGAAAATTTATTACATTTCATCAATCTTTGGTGTCTAGGTACTTATAAATAATGCCAGATGATAATTTAAGACTGCCTTTGGCGCCAGTAATACTACGTTAGTCAATGATGGTCGATTGTGTAGAGCTTTGGAGATTGCAAAGTATAAGTAATTATGGGATGATATTATTGGTATGGTATTGTATTAAGCAGCGGTAGTCTTCCCTTTAGGTCTAAAATCCCTTGCGCACCATTCCTCCATACTATCCATGACTGATTATCCGTCTGCGGGTATATAAAGTCAAAGAAAGCCAGAAATGGCAAGCCAAGATCTCTTGAGGTTGATGTGCCAAGCACTTCCTTATGGTGACCTTAAAAAATGACATAAATTAACATTACAAAGGATACAATGTTTTAATTTGTGAGAAAATTATTATCGACAGCACTTAGTCATTGGAATGCTTTCTTTGCACCAAATCCGGAAAAAATATAACCAAAAGGTAAAAAAAATCAGATATCTCTGCCTCTGAAGATGGCAAATGGAAAATTTTGTCCTAGCTCCCCCATTTTGGGACATTCCTACATCGATCAAGATCTCGTAACACTGGTATGGCTTATGCCAACATTTGTTTGTCATTTAAACATTTTCGAAACTTGTGGAAAAATACTGCATTTTTGAATTGAACTAGCGAAATTAGTGTAATTTTGGGATTAATAAAAGTTTAACTGAATTTTGTAGTTTTAGACTTGTCAAACTTGACAGAAATTCCGAAACCTTATATATTGATTTTTTTATTTCGCTCTGTTCACACTTGGTAATTGTTATGCCCAAATGCAGATTTGCTTTTATAAAGTGGTGAGTAGAACATATTTATCCACTTCTAATAAAAAAGGAGACTTTTCATTGATTATTTGTACATACATTAGTCAAATAACAGACTCACACGGTTTTTATTGCCAAATCACAGGATAGTATTCGTTATAATACCGTCCTCAAAACGTAGTTAATAGTAAGTAAGATGTCTGTTTACTCCTCAGTGTTGTCAGTCGGATGAATCGATTCGGTTTACACGTCATATTAGAATTAGAAACAAACTAGAGTAGTTCGAACCCATTCGGCACGGATATTGGAGTGATTTGATTTAGCTGCTAATGTAACCGTATCGTTGACAGGAATAACACTCCCCAACAGATCACGAGTGTTTCCCGTGTTGCAAGGTAGCGTAGCATCTTCACGCCCCAGGCGCCGTGCCCATACCGTGGCCGGATGGCTTGGTACGGTACACCACCCGGCACCGGCAGTATTTGGTCAAAGGTAACCCTCCCATCCATCCCACCCAACGCTTCGCGACGGTTTTACCATGCGATGGTTGGATGATCGACTCACGATCGGCAGCGTTTGCCCGGCACATGTGTATCCCGCGGCACCGGGGACAAGTGTACCGTGTAGGTAAACATGGGCCGTTTTTGTGGTGAGACATGGCTACCCAAGATGGAAGCTCCGTTCCAAGCGCCATGTTTGGTTCGATCGCGCAAAAATACAATTATCGTTCATTAGCACCTGTGGCTTGCCGAGATGGGTTCTTTTTTTTCGGGAAATATATTCCACCGATCATCGTCCGTTTTCAGGTGCGCGATGGAAAGTTTTGTATTAAGCAAGACGTTCCAAGGCGTGTTTGATAAAATGTGTCGGTTTGTATTTTATCGCTTGTCTTTGTCGCATGTTTCTGACCATCTGAAAAAATACCGCACATGGGGAACTTTACATCTTATCCCAAAAATAGCTAGAGCTTCACCGTTCGCTTGCTGCTGAAATTTGCACTCTGCTGGAACCAACCAAAGCAAACTAACTTGTTTTGTGTGGAGTTTATTGTATTTTTTTTTTGGGAAAAAAGTGTCAATGTTTGGACGCCATCCCGATGTCATCTGCTTCGTGCACGGCTCATGCAGTCAAGCAAAGCTGCGAAAAATCGAATGAATTTTTCCACTAGCCAAGAGGTTGCCTTTTTGGAGGGGCGTGTGGAGTTGCCTTTATATTATATTTGTTTGTGTATATTTTTTGCAGTTTAGAACAAAAGGCTTTTTGAACAATCAGAACAGAAATACTATAAAAAACAGGATCGAAAACTAAGAGCAAGGAATATGGTTATGATTGTTCATCCTGATTATCAAACACATATGGTTTAAATAAGGACTTGAGCTTAGAACTGCAGAAAGGCTGCAGCTATATGTTATTTAATGATCGGGATAATCAATCGGGATTGGAAAACCCTAAGAGTGTTTAAGTATTTTACATCACATGCTTAAAGACTTTACATGACTCAGTTATGTTACAAGTTGGGTGAATGCTGGAGCACTGCTCAAAGATCTGAGCACTATAGGCAGTGCTTAATGTGCTTAATTAAGAAGAACCTTTCATATAAGTCTGCAATGTAAAATCATTCGATATTTAAGTTTACTCGCTAAAAGTAAATATTCATGAGATATGAATGTGAAAGAAGATCTTCAGAGAATCGAATAATTAATATTCATAATAGAGATTCAGAGTTATTTTACAGATTTAAAAAATTCAATCAATTCATTCAGATTAATAATCTAAAGCAGAGTACATATAAAGCCTTTTTTACGAAACCTTTGTTACGTTTATTTGAGATAAGGTAAAATAATTGGAATGTAATACTTAAGTGTTAAGTTGGAAATTGAGCAATAAGAGTACCACTTCAGCAACTAACAGAGTTGCACTAATAATCGCAGCGAGAAATTGTCTTGCTAATTCCAAGGTAATATTGGAAAGCCCTGCTATACTGTGTAATAAGGTCTGGGGGAACATCAACTTTAGGAGGACTTTGTCTACCAAGCTAAGATCCTTCCTGTCGCTGCTAGCGACAACAAAGTAGCCAAAACAGCCGATCTATCTATATCTTCTTTCTAAATTGTGCATAATGCCCATTTGAAAAAATTCTGGAGCATAAGTACGCTTCATCAGCTGTAACGATCTGCATCTGCATACTCCTATCTTCTTTAGTGGCACTATAACATTAAGACGTCTAGCCCAGCTATTTCTACCTTTGTTGGACACTACTATACTATTTCCTGGATAAGAGTAACACATAGTACGGCCGAGTACACCCGGGATAAGGTGACCTTTCACGGTTTGGAGAAGGAAATGTCTTCAAACGTTTGTGAATTGTATCTTAGATTAAGATTCCCCATTAGTTGTAAGCAATACGGCCTGGCCGTTCTTATTGAATAAAAAAAAGTAACACATAGTAGAGTTTAAAAGGTTTTTTGCAAATGATATCATCGACATCATTGAAGACAACGATGCTGTGATGTAATTCAGCCTGAGAAATAAAGTAGAAAAAAAGCCAAAGGGCAGTCAATAGGTGGTATGCCTGAAAATTTAAACGATATTAAAAAATGTTATTATGCCATTGAATAATGCATAATGAGTAAATATGTGAAATATAAAAAATCAGTAAAAAGATAAAACATTTTGGGTACGTTCTTATTGAACAATATTTTCGATTGGATCGATGTGTGTGCATAGAAAAGATGATCAAATCAGTCAACCCAAATGCATGGATGCAAGGGTTTTGAAAACAAGGAACTTAGTACAGTTAAAAAGTCGCTTGTAACTGTTTTATTGTATGCTTTAAAATATGAATTTGTATTTTAAATGTAACGATAGTATTATACAATATCTTCAGTTGGATTATTCTTGCTTTTTGTTACAGTAGTAGCAGTAATAGTGGTTTATTGGGAAGTGAACAGTTCTTTTAATTTACACTAATAACAATGGTTTAACAGGTTAATTTAAAGCAGGGGTCTTCAAACTACGGTTTGAAGGGTGCGGGCCGCGGGCCGCATGAGGCCGTCGAGAACCTCCGCGAGCGTCTCGCGACGCCGTCGCTGTTACAATTTCAAGAAAATGTCTATCTAAAAAAGTTATAATATTGCTTAATTGTTCAAATATTAATTAATAAAGTCAACCAATCAGTATCATTAAACACTAGATATAGTGAAAAAAAGTAATCTCGAGCGCAATATCTGTGTAGATTACTCGCAAAACAATGTGTTAGTGGCCTGCACGCTTTCGTAGTTTCAACCAATGCGGCCCGCGGGCTGTTGGAGCTTGAAGTTTTTTGGAGGAGTTTGGAGACTCCTGGTTTAAAGCCTTTCTTATTGATAATAATTATTGAAATATTTTGTTACACACACAGCGTCCGCGTCGAACAGTTGATGAAAAAAATGTCCATTCATCTGATCAACACGAAAGGAAACCGATACTAGAAAAGATCGGTTAATTAGCATCACCGATCGAACTTGCCAGAATGACGTGAAACGGAACCAAACCAGAAGAAGGTGCAGTTGATACCATGTGCATCCGTGACCGGGCAAGCGCATCGTAAAAGGTGCCGCCACCATAAAGATGGATGCAGTATCCTAACAGCTACCACCGTAAGATGACATTGTTAGATCACTGCTGGCTTCCCCGATTGACCGACAGCTTCCAGTGAACCGAACAGTACCGGGCAGGGCAAATGAATGATTAGAATTTAATTAACAAAATGCTTTCCTTCTGCCCTTTCGTCCGGGCTTTCGATCAGCCCGATTGATCAATGTTTTCGGTTACAATTTCAAAGCCTGTCAGCGTGGTGGTGGCCTTGCTGGTGGAGTATGCGGAAATGAAATGATGAATGGTTTTGTAATAAATGTCACGCAACCGACGACAAGAGTTCAGATTGTCAGGGTAGCGCGTGAACGCGTGGTAGGTGGACAAATGTGTGGAAAACCATCAGCGCAGAAGATGAAGGCTCATCCGTCATTTTTCGACCTGAGAAACCCGTGAACCAATCGGGTGTGAACAGCGTTTAGTAACAGTCGCACATCCAGCTTGACGATTCGTTGGTGTGCGTCGTACGCATTTGCATAACAAAAAGCACTGTGTGTGTGTGTGTGTGTATTTTGTTTTCTTACTCTTTGACTTCTTCTGTAGTGCATTAGCGCAAATGGTTTTGTTTTGTAAGCCACCTGTCAGCAGATGTCAATCTCGTCCTTTCTAATACTCGCTCATTAGAATCGCGTCGCGGGTGGCAAGGGCAATACTTTTCCTTACGGTTCAATCATCATTTTTGTCTCTTATCAAAAAAGGCAAAAAGCAAAAACAATAGCTTCACAAGATTTGAATAAAATTTGATTTGAGTTTAGTTCGCGAGCGTCCTTATGTCTGGCATGAACTCCAATATCATGATGCATCGATAGAATATTAAGCAATTGCACCACATTAGGCACAAAATTGAATATGGAATCATTTTTCATCGGAAGCAATAACGATCGTCCAGCATCAAACAGTGTGCCTGCTGGAACTGTTGGTCACCGGAATGCGTTCGAAATGAATCTTCAACCTACCGATATGAGGATAGCTTGAATGATTTGGTGTATTTGTTTGATCCGAATTTATAGAACCGGTTCGCAGAAACAGCGCAGCATCATATTGCTATTTCCTGTATTTTCCAGGTGCACAGATGAATTATCCCGAAAGCGACAATTAATTTCTAGCGAGCTCAAATTTATATGCCACTTTGGAATGCATTTTGTCTCTCGAGTTGATTTGCTCGCACTGGCTGTTTGCGAATATTGTACAACGCTTTATTTGTTTGGTTCGCTTTTTGGAGAATCGGTGCAGTACAGCTGAAAGCAATCCGAAGTGGAATCTCGCATACATTGATTGAGTTGCATCTGGTAGTTATGAATATTTCTAAAATGCTTTGCTCGAAATACACTTCGTTATTGGCGCACTCTGTATTCCACCGATAATCTAGTATCAGAATTCAATCAAACATTCCACCTGTTCCTGCACGGGGGAAAGGGCTCCATTGTGTGAAAAATCTGGCTTTCCATTGCCCACAAACCTGATGCTGGGTATATTTGATTTCCCCCAGGGAAGCTTTGGCCCGCACGAAGACGCCACTGTGCGCAACGTACCCGTTGTAGTGGGCATGGCATACTCAAGCGTTCGAGTCTTTTCTCGGTAGCAGTAGCCAGTAGCAGAAAGCCAATAACATTTCAATCAGTCACTGTTGAATTTCAAAAACAAGCTTTCCCCGTTCTCACCCACAGTTAGTCACGCCAGACCTCGAACCAGACCCTCGAAAGCACTCGATGGGGGCGGCTTCCCGGAAGGTTGGGGGCGACTGGGTGGAAAAAGGTGAATTCGAAACATTTTTAATATCCAACGTTGCCATCGTCGAAAACCCTCTTCAATGCGTGTACCACACCGCCCGTACCGGGTCACCGGTTGGCGAAACCTGTCGACACGAGTCTTGTTGCCGAGGTAGGAATGTTAGCTTCATTTCGAGCGCTTTCACGTTCGGCCTCCGGCGTACGGGGTTGATGTTCCCAGGGCTACCGAACTTCAGGAAACGAAATGAAACCCGGGGGCTCACCATAGAAACCGCATTCCTGTTTCGGTTCCGTTTCGCTCGCAAACTATCCGCAAAATTCCCCGGAACGTACGCCCTTTTCAAGAATGGTTTCCAGGCCGTCCAGGTCCTGCCCGAGCAAGGGATGTCCCCAACCTCAGTTGCGAGTGGTTTCCCTTTGATGGGAGCAAATGGTATCCTCAATACCTGTGCACACTACCAAACGGGGGGAGGGAGAAAGAGAGGCGGCCCTAGGTGGCAAGGTGGGAAGATTTTCGCCGGTGCCCTTTACCACACTTGCCATGCCACGTGCCCGGTTCGGGAGAAAATATTAATAAAACACACTATTTAGATAAAACATTCGAATAGAAATTCACCAGCTAATTAAATGCACGTGCCCGGTGGGGGTAAAAATTCAATCAATGTCCCACTCTCGGTAGGCACACGGAAAGGCTTCACGGAAAGTCATTTCGACGGTTTATCGTCTAAAGCCCGACCCGATGGGTCCATGGACCATCTCAGACATTCGCGAAGGTAAAAACTCTAGGGGTGGAGCAATATAGGAAATAAAAATAACGCTTCTCCTCAAGTAGTCTTATCTAGTCGGGAGTCACCACCAGGTAACCGTGCCATGGATGGCGCACTGGATTCAAGATGCATGGAAAAGGGTAGCACTTACCCCGGTGGTATGCTGCTGCTACGGATTTCACAACAATAAAACGGCAATAATGTTTGTTGTAGCAACGTGCCCGGCTGATGGCAATTTCGGGAGGCCCGGTTTCGGAAGGATCTGGCGATGCGATACGTGAGGACGGCAGGATCCTTTAGATCAAAGCCGCCATAACCGGAGCATCGCGGGTCCACCGAAAGCGGCATCATAAAACGTTCCGCTTGTGTTTGCGCTAATGTAGGTATGGTTTTACGTTCGAAAGGCTTTACGCAATGGCCGGTAGAAATAAAGGCGTGCACACACACACACACTGGCACTGCGATGCTCTTTTTTCACCTTTGCAGTAATCATCATCGTTGAGGTTAGCTGACCGAACCGGTCAAACGGTTTTTTGGTTGAAGGCGGACAAGCGGACCATCAGAGGTTTCGGTAGCTTCAAGGGGAAACCACCCACCCGGCCATTAGAGTGAGAAGCTTCATTTTATTGTTCAGGTGCATGGGAATTGACCGGGATGGTGTTATTTTTTAGCTATGAAACGGAAAGGAGTATGACATCACACTGGCGGAAAGTGAAACGTGACGAAAGGTGTAGTTTTCGGAAGGAAAATCGTAGCTATTTTTCTAAACTATACACATGCAACATGCTGACAGAAAAAGGTTCAACTTTGAACGAAAGTAAAACTGTTCGCCTGCTAATAGTACAACGCTTGACGGCAATTAAGGCTAATATGTGGTTTTTATTATCACCACCGTGTGGTTGTTTATTATCGCATCAGGTTAACAATCAATCGATTTGCGTACAATGAGCCAACGCAAACGCAGGAGAACATTACGAAAAGCGGGAACATTGTTAACTGTGTATTTATTAAAAACAAATCCGGCTACGAACCGTTGACTCGCTGCTGCATGCAATTCATGGCATTTGCATCTCAAATGTTGTTATGGGTTTCAAGTGCTTCTGTGCAGTTTTGTTTCTTACTACTCGTACTTTAGGAGATGAAAAAGATGGATTTTCAGTGCCGGAGTTTAGTGTAAAGAAGGATTTATTTTATCGTTGACTTATTTACAACCTTATTATGTTAAAATGAGGCTTTTTGAAGGCTTTATCCAATTTTAGAGTGAATCTGTTTGGATTAAACCTTGATTCGTGACTGAAAAGTGCTTATGATGTTGATTAATTTTAATTTTTTAAAGAATAATAAGGAAGACCTCAAAACTCACGATACCTTTTATACGCGGATACGAAGATACGTGGGTTTTTTTGTTTAATTTGACTAGTTTATCGACCTGACATCAAGAATCATAGTTAAAAAAGCTTGATAATGCCTTCTAATTCGATGAAACACATTTCTTTTAACTATCTTCTTTTCTTTACATTAACGATTTCTTTTGAAAAGTAACCTGCAATGATGAATACGTTACGTACATAGACAAACTTCATGATATGCCTACTATATGATTTTCAAGTGAAAACAGTATTATATGTTATATCGAGTATTGTAATGGTCGGTTATAATAGTGTCGGGGACTGTAAAATTCATAAAATTAAATATAAACTCATAAAATATTAGAAGTTTAAACAATTGTTACTTGAAATGTATTGGTCATTACGAAATTTTTGGTTTCAATCGAAAAATGATTTCAAAAACACGTGACACAAGATGCAGCAAATATTGTACTAATCATTGGACAAAAAGAGCACTACCCTTACGGTGTAATGGTAAAAATGAATTTATTTTTGGAATAAAATTGTCGATGAACAAAACGGAAGATATTTTTAAAAGGTTTGGCAAAACAAAATATCCCCAAACATAAAAAATCGGTATATTTTCAAAACAATCCTTCCTCTCTGCAATACAAATAAATTGCAGTCCTTTTTGTTGTTCAAAAGAGCCCTTAACAATAGTAAAAGACAGATAAAAGAGTAAAAGGCCCTTAGAAAAGTTTATTCCAAAGCACCGCTGAAAGCTTTGCTGTGTGTTTGTCCACATCAAGTAATAATTCTGCTGGATATTATAGCAGAATTATGGCACTTGAACGCATGTGCTTTACATGCTTTCCGTTGGTGTCGCTAGTATGTAGCAAAGGGAATTCAGGCGTAACTCGATAGCTTCGGATTTTTAATTTTTTATGTAAAAGGTGTTAAACTATCTCAGTTAAATTTTAGAAACTTTTGGAAATTCTCACGCAGCAGCATTCGGTCAAATATAATAAAAAGTTGGCAGTTTCACTAAATTAATTATTTATTTTTCTTTATTATTATTTCTTTATTTAGAAACCTCATGCATTTATATCATACAGGAATTACCTCATTGCCACTATGAAAGAGTAGGTTCAGTGCTGCAGTGATGCATGGATTTGTCCCTATGTGATCGGATATGTCCACCCTTCTGTAGTTTGTCTTGCGACTGCCATGACACTTTACCGACTTTAAAGCAGCATTTGATTGGGTGAATATCAATATTCTGTTTGTTAAATTGGACCAGTCAGGTTGGGCCTGTGTCCTTTACTGATTCAATGGTTTGAATCCTACCAGAAAAAAAATCGTTGTTACTCCGATCAGATTGGTGAGGTTTCTAGTGTCGGAAGTAATATGTATGCGTAGGAGTATTGTAGGTCTATTGTATTGTATAGCCCGAGAATAAAGAGATGGAAGTAGTGAACGAAAGTTAGTAAAGTCAAGATTAGGTTCGCATCATTATTAGGTTTGATCCACAATATTTGTAAACACTTCTGCAGTACCTCAAGGGAACTTAGCTCTTACGAACTTAACCACTGCTATTCTCCATCTTCTTCAACAATGTAAGTGATGTGATCCCCAAGTGTACCTGAATACTGTAAGCTGACGACTTGCGAATATTTCTACCCATCAAGACTAAAACTGACTGTGATACCCTGCTAAAATACTGTGAGCTGAGCACCTCAGTATCTCTATTGGCAAATGTTACATGTTGAGTTACCAAAAAACAGTCATTCGTAAACGATAACAAAGTCATACGTCACACGTTGTTGAATAAATATACTCTGTTGAGTAATGATGTAAATTGCGTTACTGAGGTCGGTGTTCTTGGAGTCGTCCTAGACATAAGTTAACGTTAAATGCCCACTGTAAACAACTGACAGACAAAGCAATGATAATGTAACGGTTCGTCATTAAGTTCAAAGAATTCAACGATCCAGTTTGTATCAAAACTAAGTATGAAGCGGTTCAATTTTAGAATACAATGAAGAAGCTTTCGGAAATATCGGATAGCTTGAGTTCTGAAAGAATTATTAGGAATAGGGAAGTTGTAGTTCCTTCTCTGCGTAAGCGATTATTCAGTGATATCGAACCTTTGTTTCTGCATATA
This sequence comes from Anopheles marshallii, assembly GCF_943734725.1. NCBI lineage: Eukaryota > Metazoa > Arthropoda > Insecta > Diptera > Culicidae > Anopheles > Anopheles marshallii. Next base: position 46,707,311 of record NC_071327.1, read on the forward strand.
TGTAACTTTGATGAGCTCTACGAACACTTTGACTTCAGCTCTTTCGTGCATAATTTTAGAATAACTAGTGTAAAGGAGCAGCGGTCATAAAAATAGATAAGATAACCATAAATAATAATTCTCTGATAAAAATCATCTGAAACACTGATGATTTACAAGATGCACACTTACACATATTTACTCAGGTTAGAGACCTTCCTTAAGTTTTCATATCTACTTCATACATACCATCTGCTATGCACTATTCTAGTTCCCTTGGAGAATATTTATCCCAACGTTTAATGATCATTGAAGATGATACTTTAAAATTTTATATCTTTCTCGATCGTATCTCGTGATCTAATATTTACCGACCAGAATATCTAAAGATCTCTGCTTAGCCATCGTTACTACATGCATAGTCTACTGTTATTATAGATGCTATATCAAAACCTTGCCAGCAAATTTTTATAAATATAAAAACCTGAATTACTGCCAAAAATCCAGAAGCAGATGAATCACAATTACCCAATTTGTTTGCTTACTCTCGAATGTGTTTCTGGTTTGATCTCACAACAGAAGCTTACGGTTTGCTAAGCTCTACTCCTAGACAATGCAAACACTTCTATCAAAAAACAGATCTGCTGCATTCGTAACAATAAGCATAGTCGCAGCTTTTGAAATGGTATTAGACACTACTTACTTTTCATCCGAGGTTTTCGGCATGTTGTGCCGCCTCGGAAGCCGCAAACAATGTGGCGTCATTTCACACCTCTTCAGCATTTCCTGTTTAGGTGACCGGACCGGATAGATCAGGTCGAGGATGGCGGTCCTGTACATCTTTGCAAACAATGCTGCACAACTACCGTACCGTGACATCTTATGCCATGCCACACGACTGTAAGAAGCACCAGGCTTAACAGAGTTTTGAAGAAACCAGCAACAGAAGAAGATACAGTATAGTGTGAGAATTGAATACGATTTGAGTAGAGTTATTTTGTTGAAGCTTAAGAGTTGCAAACGCATCTGGTGGTATCATTTGTACAGGTATTAGCTTAATGATATGAACAGAAGCAGTACAGTGTGTAAAGATACAAATATTTTCAGTTTCCCATCAGCGGGAATGTATCCTGCTTGAGTTATTAAAAAAATAAACGTTGTATTATGGATTATTGGAAGAAAACTGAATGAATTGATGCATCAATGTAATTTAATACAACTTGTATTCATAATATAAAATGTGTTATAGAACACAAAGTACGCCGTTTTCAACAACATATCTGCTTGCTGTCGAGCTCTGTGATACAAATAAAATATTTCTCTTTTAACATTTCATAATCTCCGCAAATCATCTAGCGCGTGCCAACCGAATCGTATCACGGCAGATGATCGTTCCGTAAGTTAAGGCAGTCGAGTTTTCTTTTCCATCATGTTCCAATTAGATCCGTCCTTAGGCTGAAAAGTAGAAGACTTCTTCGATTTATCTCTTTAACATGAGCTTGCTTTAGATATGTGAATTTGATATTAGAAGCCTGCGTATCACTCACACATTAACAGTCAAGTCGCCAAGATGCTGGATAAAGATTGTGGATAATCCTTCGAACGATGCCAAGCTGCCAAATGTACAATATCAATGCACAACTCTAACCTATACTGTACTCGGCAAGATGCTATTTAATCTCTCTGTCGCATTTGTTTACTTTGCCCACGTAAGAGAAAGGACTCGAGCACCCAAAAGCTGTTGGTAAAAGGCAGCGATCAGTTTTGGCCAAATGTAACAAAAATATCGCTTTCGGAGCTATCGGGTATCGTATCCCTGCTGCCACAAATGCCGATGGCTTCCTTGTTTGTCCCCCGGGGACGGTGTGCGGTTACGGTCCAATTGTAAGCGTGCGTGTCTGAATTAGCCACGGTGTCAAAATTAGGCATCGATCGAGGAGCATTATGTGACGAAAAAGAAATAGGGAAACAAATGTGAGGTGAGGTGTGCGTAGTTCGGTTTCATTGCGCGCTGTTATTGTTTGTCGCTGTAAGCCGCTCTTTTAGGCGAGACGCAAAGCAAACCAATGCCAGCCAACAAACGCCGTCACCGGAAAGGGCTGGTTTTCGGCTTGTTCCTGCTTACCACAAAGCTGCTGATGGTGAGAGATGCCGTTCGATTGCTGCGATGCACCCGCTCACGGTATGCGTGTGAACACCAACACACACGCATGTATGCGAAAATGCTGCCGAGAAAAAGATGTGTGAAAACGGATCATTAGCGCAGCAGGCGGTGGATTAATATGGCAGGCTTGGTTTTCGCAAACGAAACGAACAAAACACAAAAAACAGCAACAAGGTGCTACTCTGGCTGTCTGTTTGGTTGTGTGTGGTAAGTGTTAATTTGAGGTGTATGTTATAAATTATACCGGAAATCGATTGAAGTGTTTGATTTTAGCCTGCCTGATTGTTTACCTGATCGGAAAAGGGAAACTGTGGCTGAAAACGAAACATTTTGCAACGTAGCCAAACTTGCAAACGTACGAAGAAATACAGCGCAGTAGGAAACGTAGAGCATCAAGATGGTTGCCTGGAGAGCGGCGGGATTGAACTACGTCAACTATTCTAATATTGCCGCACGGTTGGTACGACAAGCGTTGAAGCCGGAACTACGTGCGCAAGCAGCACGACGGGAGGATTCACATATTAAACTGACCAAGTGGCAGAATGGGAAGCCAGTAGAAAAATTAAGCAACTAATAGTTAAGGAAAGCAGGGAAAGTATGTCTTTGCTCTCAGTTACGGGCGAGTACATAAATGTAATAAATTATTCCAAGTTTTAATGATTTAAATTAAATTTAACAGGATGTTCATTTGTCTCGAACAGGGATCGGCACACCTTTCACGAATAGGGCCAGATAGTAGAAACAATTCTGAAGCTGCGCGCCAGGCACTCCAAATGAAGTGTTAGATACATGAAGAAGATGAAATCATAAAACTTGTGTTGTGCTTAATAAATCTTTTGAGAAGAACCATTTATTCGAATCTTAAATGGAGGAGTTAAAGGAGGGTTTTGTAAGGTCATGAAGGTTGGATGATTCATGGATCTTGAGGACAAATTTGACCACGTTGATGATTCAAATATGTCAATTGTTAGTGTCGTTGTGACGTTAGATTTTTTTTTGTTTGAGAGGTTTTTCAAAATGTTCCATAGGGCAGGATAAAATTGTAATTTTTTTTTTAATATTTGGTCGGATTTTACATAGACCGCGCTTTGCTTACCCCTGGTCTAGAAAGCTGTCATTAATGTTGATAATAATATTTTAGCTGTAGTTCGTAAGGGCAAGCGATAGTGCAAAGACTTTAGAATCGATTAGTCAGTAACAGAACGCTTCAACATTTCAAAGTTAACAAACGAGTGATTGACATCGCCTGTAAATTCGTTATCCTCATCTAATTTTGAATCTATTATCGCCTTCGCTGTGCATGCGAAGGGCCTAAAACTACTTTACGGGATGTATTCTTATGATATGGCCAGCTTACTACAGACGGCCGAGACACGTTCCACGATACTGAGATGATCGGACCGATAGTAAAACATTCCCACTAATACGAATACTGGGTCGAAAATTGTTCATAACATATTTCACTCAAACAGCTGTTAAGTCATTTATGAACAAAGTCCTTATCTCAGAGTCGATAGCCCAGTTTTGTTCGCCACGACACGTGTTTTGAGTAAAGAGACTGTAGAAAGACCACTTAGAAACCGACAATCTAGGAACAGTAACAGCAATGTTGTTATCGGTATTAATCATTGATTCAAGGTAAGGACATTTTTTAAGACATGATTCGAGGGCCATAAATGCCCCAAACGTACTCATCGTGAAAAGTCCTTAACGTACTCTTTGAGAAAAGTGCAAACATGCTTCCACTTTTTACACGTCCAATCTCTTTTAGCTTTTTATGTAAACCTTCCTTTGATACTCTTTTGCAGACGACGTCTCCGTAAGCAACTTCCATCACTGGAAGATTCCACTGGCATGTGTCCTTTCTAATCTCCAGTGAAGATGTATGTGCAGTGACATAAAAATCTGGAATACTATCAGGAAGGACTTTATTGATAATGAGATTGTGCTGATCAGCATATTACAGACTTGCTCGTTATTTACCCAAATCCCTATTATTCTTGAGAATGGCTAATGGATATTTAGTTAATTTTTGTGGCCCGTATTATTTCACATTTTTCTACTCTATTCCTTAGCGGCACAATAACCTCAAGAGTTCTAGGCCTATCAAATATGGATTAATTAGTCTTTGTTTACCCGAAGCTAGATAGTCGCTCCTGTGTACGGAGAAGTGGTCCTGATGAGATTTTGGGTCGGTCTTGTCGCGTGAAACCGGTGTCGGTAAACCATAATGACGACCCTGATTGTATATTACTCTGCAGAAAAGCGTATTAAATCTATGAAGTGTATCTTCATTGAAATTGTTATATATATACGGTACGACATGAAGGAAAATTAGAAATCATACTATTGATTGGTGCTGGAACTTAGCTGCTTTAAACCTTCGAAACGTAAACTAGACATTTTCAGCTCAAATTTTGTTCAGTTCCGTCATTGGGGCGTCACACAAATCGTTGATTTAAAACCATCACCATGGTTGCAGATATGGTTTGCGTGTGTGTAACTCACACCGTCTATCGTTTTGTCGTTCTTCAGTTGATTTAACGATCAACTAACGCTCAAATCATCCGTTAAATTGAACGTGTGGCGCTAAAAGCACACAAGCCAGCTAAGTGCCATTGAAGTGTTCCACCATCTTGGGGCGATATGATCGAAGCTAATCTGCCGATTCCACTTCCACGAACACACTGCTCAAGCATATCCGTGCAGTAGGAGTAATGAAATTTTGCGGTAAGGTTCAATGCGATTCGCGATTGGACGAACACGGTTCATGCGATTGGAAATCGAACCGAAACCCATCTTGGTAGGTTAAATAGACGTACAGATCGAGAAGAGTGGATGCTCTAAATTGGCGAGTGTAGCAAAAAAAAACTCCCAAACGATGATGATTCAACAAAACGATGTAATTTCTCTTTACGTTAGGAAATAAAGTTCTTTTTAAGCGATAGATTCATACGAGGCAGTATCGAATGGGTTAGACGCGTGGAGCATAAATTGTGTTTCGATTAATGTTTTCTATAGATTAATACGACATGGAATCAGTCCATAGAATGTTTAGTACAGACAGTTGAAGCAATTATTGAATATGTTTAATTCGTATTATAAAAAAACTATCCGTTTAAATCTTAAAGCTCTTACTGCAGGTAGAACATTAAATAATATTAAATGGGAAAGAAGTTGTTTAAATAGCTCTACTTTAATGTGTAACATGAACATCAGTAACCTAACTTCCTCTTTCTTACTTACCTTCGAGCAATGAAGGATATTGGAAAATGATTTTCAAAAATGAATATCCAAGCCAAGGTAGGGCTACGGTTGGTCTAGTGATTCTTCTTCACCATCAACATTTCGACCCATGGTATCTAAACTGTTCGAACGATGGTAACGATCATACATTCAGCGACGATCGATCAACGCACGCTCTGCTCCGCCCATAATGAATGTGTCCGGTCATTAATTTAATTTGACGATGGAAAATCAGCGGTCTACGCGCGTAATTTATCTAATGAAGATTGAAAGTCCGCGTGCGCGCTCGCGCTCGCCAAGTTGTGTACGATGGACGGCCCCATTCATTCGTTCGGCGTTATAAAACACGGTCAGAAGACATCTCCGGTTCCGATGGAAAGAAGCCTCCCCGTGGCTCTCTTCACGAATGCCCTCGACGCGGGATGAGTGACCATAAACAATTACTCTAATTGATCCGCTTCGGTTCGAACTGGTCGGCTCCCCCGCCCAATGCTTTGCTCAGTGCCCCGTGTGCCCCCGATGGCGGAATAGAAAGCAAATGGAGATGCTTACGCACCTGAATTTCATTGGATTAGCTGCTTGGAGCACGTGGCTGGGGGTAGAATAGGAAATAGAAGCATGAGAAGGAGTAAATTGACGATCACGGTGGATGGTGGAAATGTTAAAGTACCTGAATACATGATAATTAGCCATGATCCATCTACCAACGCTGGTTCGATTGCCCTTGCAGGCGGTGACTTCGAAGGAAAATGGTTACATTTTCATATTTCTTCTTCAGTTCAGGGGTTCTTCAACGATTGGTAAACTTGGTATATATTATGCATTCATTTACTTATTTCCTTACTCAGACGTTAAGAATTTTGGCGATAATTGCAGTTAGATTTATTTAATATTGTTGCTCTGTTATGAAAAGGAGTTGAAAATTTAAGGAGTACTTTGCTATGCGAGTGATCATCAATATGGATCTAGTAGACTGTTTCTGATATTTGGAAGCTTTTATGGTGAGGAATTTCTCTTCGGCAAGCCAAAGATACTAGAAATATATGTAGTTTCCCAATTTTTTGGCAAGATAATAAATCAATGGTAATTGGTAATTGGTTTATTGACGAGTACACTGGATATGTATTAAGTGATATATCTTTAGCACTTTACACCTATAAAGATAACGCACGCAAGATATTAATGTTGTTAGAGAATATAGAGCTCGACATACTATGGTCGAATATTCCATTATAACATGGAATACAACATTGAACTTCTGGCCCAGGAGCAGGAAAAAATTGGAACATCCAAACGCTGTGCGTTTAACATCCACCGCCAGCAAGGACCGCGCTTGTAAGACACAGGGAGGGTAAGCAAAATGTTGATGGTCGAGGGTAGCCGGAAAAGAGTAGCCTAGAATCCAGCAGTACCCCATGATCCTTGACACACTGCGAACGTTTGAGTGAGTGGTCTCAGATTTTATATGACAAAATCGCGAACGACTTAGCTTAAGAACGCTGCACTTCGATGGACAGAGCGTCAAAGCATTACGTAAACAAATATTAATTTTATAATTTTTTACTCTGGAGCTCTTTGATGCTCATTTTTGTTAATATCTCGTCAATTATTTGTTTTTCGATTGTCCGTGTTTTGGGTGCATGTATTAAGTTCGTTTATTAAAATACGTTTTTCATATCTTTTAATTTTCTCAATGACATTTTGTGTCTTGTGTGTAATGTTGTGTTCTGTTGTTTATTGGTCGTTATTGTTTTACTGTTTTATTTTACTACTAGTCAAAAATAATTCATAATTTGGAAGATATTTCAGAAAAAATTGTCCAGATCTACTATTCCACTTGTTTTTTTCTTCTTCTATGATGATTTCCTGGTTTCTTTAACTTTTAGAATGTGAATTATTGTGCTATTATTATGCTTGTTATACCATAAAATATGGTATGAACAAACTGCATGTAGTTTGTGTTGGTCTGTGTGTTTTTTTGTATTATCAATTAGTTTCTGTTCGTTTCATTTAACTCTACCCTTTTATTCGAGGTTTGTATTTATTTATTTCAAATTTTCGTATTTTATATTCTTACTTCAAAATTTCTTTACTTTCTTACTTTCTTTAGCTACTTTCTTACTTAAATTACTTTCTTTAGCTTTACTTTTTTTTCTTTCATCTACTTATAAAACTAGTGTAGCTAGTTACCTTTTACCCGATATTCTGTTTTACTTGTTTTATTGTTAAAGCATCTTTCTCTTTCCAATTATTTGCACATAGTTTGACGAAAACAATACCACATTGCGAATAGTACACCATCCAGGGAGTTTATTATATCAGCCAATTACAATCTAATCAGTAAGTTTTGACTCCGTCGATTAGGCTTTAAGTTAACTTCAGTCTAACAGATGGCAACGACACGATAAACATCATTCCACTGTTTTCCTCCCCAACAACGAACAACGTGCAATGGGACGCTCACCAGCATCATCATCAGCGTTCAGTTCGGACCGAATTACCATCGCGTACGGCAATGGATTTGTCAATAGTTAATGAAACTATTAGCGCTTGCTCTACGCCACCCCGCTAAGAAAACGAAATAATTTGATCAAAATCTCTTCAACAATTGCCTCGAGCGAACGAGCAGCGGGCGACGTGGCGGAGTTGGCAGCAAAAAAAAAGGCAAAAGAGAATATTTGTCCCCGTGACCCCCGCGTTTTGACCCGCCATGGGACGTCATGTTTCCGCGCATTTCCTCTCCTTTCGCTTCATGGTTATACCACCGATGAACCTTTCGATCAAATGTTAACCCGTAATTATTAATTTTTGCGACAATGTAGTTTTCCGTGCTCTCGGTTCTACAACTGCACCGTTGTAAACCGAAAGGCACGAGCCCCCGATCGATAAATGGTGCTCGCGCTTGTTGAGATTGCATGTTTGATAAGCTTGGTCTGTAGGGAGCATTATATGTGTGTGTGTGTGTTTTTTGTCATAAAATTAGACAGATGCTGGAGGTCCTACTGTGGTCGTGGCAGCGTGAAAATTATGCGTATAATCGAACAGCACCACGTGGGGGCTTTCCACGTGGCCGTCCGATTCTCGCCGCCATAGCAAAAATGAAGTTTCAAGTTAGAGTTGTTGTGCCTTTTTTACCTTTTCTGTTATATTGTACGGAAGCAGAGTTTTGGAGGTGTTGGCGAATGAAATGAAACAGACGAATAATAATGCAATAATGTAACCGAATAAAACCTAAACGTATTGCTATTATTTCGATGTTTCGTATCAAGGGAGTTTTGGACAAGGTGCAAAATCACTAAGAGGGAAATATAAGCGCTTAAAATCAGAAACTAGCCATGGTTTTGAGAAAATTGTGTGTACAGTTCGCTGGTTTGGACAATTTTAGTGTTTTGAGCTCTAGACAAATCTCTTTCGTATTTAATTTACATAAATTTACTCAGTTGCTTAACATAGCCTGCTCTATGATAACATTTCGTGATTAGTTTGTTTGTACATTGATTGATTTGTGTTATCACTTAGTTACGTGATAAGCTTTGAAACTAAAGTTTTATTAGCCATTATTGCTATTTCGACTTTGTGGGACAAAGTATAAAGAACGGATGCAGTTGATGAGAAAGTAATAATTGCATAATAAATTGCATTAAATAAATCACATACACTGTAGAACCGCTCTTTATACCGTTGTACGACGTATAGAACATGTAAAAATGGCAAAATTATATATTATTTGTACAATCGTTCAATAAATTTTTCTTACTATAAAGATTGTTCTAGGATCTACTCACCATTGTGCATGGTCACATCGCATACTCAATCACGCAACTCAAAACTATTCGGAAACATTTTGTATTGCATCAGCGATGCTCCATACTCCATACACACTGCAACTGAATGAAGCTCGTTACTGCATCCCACTAGCAAGCACAACGCAGCTCAGCACAATGAGTTTACAGCTAGTGAAAACAGTTTGCACCGTACGTAAACTGCACAGCAAATTACATTTTTCACACTAGTACGTACTGCCAACTGGTGCTAGTACGCCTCGAGAGCATTCAACCATGTTGCACAACCATCGATTTTGCGGTTCGACCAGCTTCGACGGGTGCTCGGGGACGAGCACTGATCAGGTGGGTGTACCAGGCCAATCGTTAAAGAATAGCTCCTCATCAAAAATTGCATACAAATTGATAGACGGTAAATAAAATATAAAACTAAATCAGAGCTGATTGTCCATTTTCTCTTCCATTAGTGGTCGGTTGTTGTTATGTTGTTACGACAAGTGCATTCAATTCCGTTTCATTTGATTCGCAACGAAGAAAAAAAAGCGAAATCATCTCCCCGAGGGCAAAGAAATCGTTGGAAAGTGTTCGCTAAACGTACTATCGGGGAAACATCATCATCCTTGCTGGATTTAGTGGGGAGAAGAATAAGCCATTCCTTTTACCGGTTGGGTGCATAAAATAAAATAAGTAAATAAATTTATCCAGCGAACGACAACACTGTGCGGAGAGCCAAAGCGGAACTCGAAGCGTGTACATAGCATGTACTGTAAATGTCAAACCGTTGGCATCGTAGTTTCGTTCTCGAGCCTACCGAGTGTCTTTTCATCCGTCGATGGGTTTGAACCTCGCGGCAATACCGGCCATCAACATTCCAACTAAAATTGAATCACCTATATCGATTGATCGTCAACGGGTACACAGTTGACGGTGCAAGGGGGCCAAGACTCTGGAAGCAAGAATTATTTCCTCACCGCTAGGGAAGGTAATTCTGTGAAGCATTCTTTTAGAAGGCGTTGACCTTAAAGTCAGGGAAAACATCACCAGCCTCACCGATAGGACAAGATCTTTGCCCCCCCTTTCCGAACAGGGAATTCAATTTTACGAGAAGCTTTCTAGCCGTCCGTTGGAGAAACGGAACGGTGCCCTGAAACCACACCGGAAAATCCGTCACCGGAAACATTTGGGATGAGATTTATTATCTAAATTCAATTTACATTCTGATGGTTCGCATGCCGGACCGATTTGGACGAGACACTTGCAAAGGTCGCGCAGGGTAAATGTTTGATGTGATTTGGGGTCCTTTTCTTCGCACGTTTTGGTGTTTCCCTTTTTCTCAGCTTTTTTTGCTGTACTTGTATTCTTGCTGCATTGTCTCAAATTGGATATTTTCAATTTTGATTGTATCAATCATTGATGCTTTATTGGGTTGAATTCGTATAAAAAATAGGGTTAGAAAAATGCTTGTGGCTAGGAATTTATATTTGTTAAATAAAGTTTGAGTATGAGCAGAGTTCGTTTAGTAGATTGTTGTGCATTAGAGGCTAAAGCAAATATTTATAAGCTGTGATATAAATTCAAAAACATTGTAAAACAAGCATACGAAAGCGAGAATTGTTTGTCGTCGTCGCATTTGTAACGATTCTAATGCTCTTCTTGACAAGATAGAGTTCACTATAGCAGTTCACTAGTAAATGCGTTTAAGTTATAGGATACAGTTCTATGCTAATATCGATAATACCGGAAATCGAAAAACGTAGTGATAATTTCAATAAATATTGCAAAAACTGTGTTATTTCTAACGAATATCTTCATACACAGAGAAGAAACGGCCATTTAAGTAGCCCCATTGTGCCTAGTATTTGCATTATAATGTATTTGTATGATACAATCAGACGAACTTGAAAGAAAACTAAGCCCACCGCACCGATTTCGCTTCGATTGGTCGAAAAATGGTGGTTCCCTGTTGTGGTTCTGATCAAAATTTATCCACTTTACCATCACTCTAATTCAATCGATCGATACATTATCGCTTCCGGTTGTTGTCCGATTGGAGGGAGGGCATCGTAGCAGGCTGGAGGCCAACTCGGCACCGAGACCTGTGTTTAGTGAGAAGTGGTTGGGCTTGAATAAAATAAGTGAAAAAATAGATATAGGTCTATCATCGTACCCGAAGGGTGAGTAGATCGAGGAAGTCCATCCGTCCGTTCATCGATTCTTTCCATCACCGATCTGAGTGCGTTGGTACCGAGGGAGGTTAATAGAGAGAGAAGCAAGAGAGGAAACTAGAAACGAAACAGCCCTGAAATTGAATGTTGTTTCTCCCTCGAGATGGATTAGATGAAGTGTATAATTTTGGGCAAATTGTGATTGATTTGATTTGCTTCCAGGTCTCCAATACGGGTAGAGCGGACGTTGCCTGGCAGCCTGGTACGTTGAATTCCGTACGACCGTAGCAAAACCGCAAAACGATGGTTGGAGGACAGATTCGGTCTACAAAGTGCGGTGTACCATCGTTTTAGGGAAATCAATTTCCGCCATTTGGCAAAAGGTGGAGTTTTCTGTCGCATAACCCACCGGTGCAACACATTCGAGCGCATCAGACTCCCGGGGTTCCCGTTGCATCCGGTGCAGTGGTGAGCAAACCCGAGCGCATCTACTACCACGATGCAGCTCGAAATGCGTAATTTGAATATTTTCTTAATTGCTTTACAATTCAATTAGAACGCCCTCGCCCGTTGTCGCCGTCGAACGGGTTCGATTTTCATTTTATGAGGGACAGTTTTCCGCACCAGCTTGTGTGTGTGTGTGTGCGAGTGGGATGGTCCGCTTTCGATGTTCATTTTCTCCACCAGTGACGGACGGAGAGTAAATTAAATGGATTTTTTAGGATAACGAGGGAAAGCGTATACCCGGGGTATTGGTTCACTTTTCGCCGCATCTCGGCACCGATGCCAATATTCCTTTTCTGGAGATAGGATGTAGCAGATTAAAGAAAGGGCGAAAGCAATTAGAGCAAGTTAGGCGAGCAAAAGGGAATGTAGAGTGTCCGTGCGCACAGTTTCGATCGGCAAAATCATTGCAGATTGGGTGCGTGCTCTCTTCCGAACTTGAGAGAAAAAAGATCAATCCCAACTGTGGGTCACCTTCGAAAGCATTTTTATGTTTCTGCGAAAGCACCAATCATCAGAGCGACAATTACGGAGTAATTAAAGAGACCGATCGTTTGTTGGACCATATAGCGATCGTTATGTCTAATTTTGTTACACAAGGATATAAAGCAAGCGATGGGGCAGGCATAGATGCAGCAATTGTGGGTAATTTTCCGATGGTGTACTCGGCAATTGCGATGATTGCAGTTTGTGTAGGTAAAATGCAAATTATCAACTTAATGAAACACTTATCACCCCGGCTGGATAATTGGTTGCAGAATTTATATTGCTTCGAAAGCGCACGAAATCGATCAGTATAAATTAGTTCACTTAAGAAGGATAATTATTCACATTGAGAGCAATGGGCAGCAAAGTATAGCGCCATAAGGACGTGTATTTGTTCACGATATGTAACACAAATAGTTTCAGGGCGAATGAACATATAAACAGTATTTTACTATCTGAGATGAACGCAGCTATCAAAAGCATCAACAATAAGATTGATAAGCATTACTGCCACAATAGAACTTTGCATGACAAACAATAAACGTGGTAATTATTGCTGTATAAATTGCGAGGATGAATAGTATAAATTGTTTTGTAACAATCAAATTCTTTCCATGTTTCTTCTAACCATGTTTTCTTATAGTGAGTTCTTACAGAATATATCAATGAACTGAAGTACAAACAGTTAACTGGTATTAATTTGTTGGTTCAAAAACTCTTTAAAATGAGCCCGGTTAGGCTTGTCGTTGTCATGCCTTGGCTGGTGCAAGGCTTAGGAAATGAAAGGAAGTTCCTCCTAAGGATGAGTTAGAAATGAGAATTTCTTTCCAAACCTGCTAGGTTCATTCCGTTCCATGTTAATAATCAGTCAGCATCAGTTGACGGTGATGATCTCGAGGACTAATTGTGGAGTTTTGGTAGGTATTTGAAGCCAAGCACGTGGAGACGGAGAATGAACCACGAGGTAGCTGAGTTGTTTAGCGGAGCAAGAGACTTCCTGACGGATGTGAGGACCGGAATGATACAATCTTTAGAGTGCGTGATGAGGATAACGAACTAATGCCCTACCAGGAAGTTGCTTGTCAGGGACCAGTTTGACTCGAGGCGTAGAAGTAGTCCGTTGAATGGATCATGTGGAGGTCCGAGTTTCCTGGAAACGGATTGGTGATCCGGCTTGGTCAACACGAAGTGGTTGGGTGATGCAGAAGAATTATGCTAAACTGGTATTGAAGTCGTATGGAAAACAAATAATCATACCTTGAATTAATTTTAGTTTTAAAAAGGCTGCTGATTTTTTTACATATAAAAATATGATGGTAAGTTTATTGTTTTGTGTGCTATTTTCAACAAATTCTTTAAGATATGTAAACAATACAAGCCATGTGCAGGATAATCCTAAAAAAGTTTATTATTTACTACTTTATCATCTTAAATTTATTGGAGAAGACTTTTGCTCTCACAAGTATTAGTTTTGTGGAATATGAATAAGACTTCTCAGATTCTTTTAAAAGCTATCTTTTTCGTACCTATAACCATCATTCATGACATTTATCTGATTTTTTAACAGTTATTTAAATATATTTGATTAGTTGTTTCAGTGGTGCACCCGGTGAACATACTATTAACATTAGCATGTAAACAAGCTCATGCCCGAACCCTTTGCTCCGAATCGACACATCCTCAGCACAAATGCAATCAAACGGCTTTTCAATCAAGCAAGATGAAAATTAATTGCTCTAGGGACTCAAAAACAGAAAAAAAACGCGACAAGCAAATGCGCTGGGAAGTGCTTTTTTTTCTTGTTCCGCAATTTTATTTTGCTTCCCATTTGATGTAGCATCATCAAAAATGATATCGGTTCGTTGGCGTCTCACCTGGGCATACTGCAGCTGTAGCACCATAGGCTAATTTCCCAATTTCCCAATCCGGTGGTGACAAGGACAGCGGCATGGCGATGACGAATGTTGCTGATGAGGTGATCCGATGACGAAAAACCAAAACCAACGATCGACAGAGGAGGAAGAGCGAGTGAAGGAGAGACAATTTTAGTACGGGGTAAGCAAAAGGACACAGCAGAACAAATATTGTTTGAACCAACAATTATCGACTCGCTGGCAATAGGGATAGATCAATGGGGTCGAGAGTTTGCTGGTTGTGCGAGGTTAAAAAGAACCTTCCATAAGGGACGTCCAGGACAGGAGCGGTTCTACAGCGGAGAGCCCTTCACGATGGACACACCCGTGTCGCTGTTGGGTGCAAGGCGAGGGGACGTCATGCGGTGAAAATCATAGACCAAACATGTTTTTCAGCATTGTAACGAAGTTGTCGCAAAGCGCGACCCGTTTCACGGCTGTACAGGGTGGGGCAGGGACCGACGGAGACGTAGACTGTCGCTTGATCCTTCCTCGAGCGGGTGTTTGTGACAGACGGGGCGTGTGAGTGTATCGAGCTCGGTCTATACAATCGACCAAGATACATCTTCCGTTCCCGATTCCGGTAGAAATGGAATTTTTTAGCTCTCTGATTAGAATGCAGAATGTTTGTTGGGCGGGTAATATGGCGAGAAAGGCAGTATGATACCTACTACCTCGAACCGCAGCCCGTTACAAAATTTAATTATACGTTTTAAAACACGGTGAAAACTATTTTCTTGGTGGATTGATCCGTTTTCCATCCGTCCGAGTGAAAGGATGGGGAGGAAAAGAAAAAAGGATTAAATCACACAGCCCAAATCCACCCAATGTCGGGAATGGATACGTTAGTAATGAATGGAATGGAGAAAAGACACATCAACTGCTCGTGTGTTTCGCCCGATTCTGTGTCCATGTGTGTGATTCTTCCTCAATACAAAGCACATGGTCGGACGCCAGACGACAAATTGAGTTGTGATGAGTGCTTTCAACGGTTTTTAAATTAGCAAAACGACTCGCAAAGGAAAAAAAAAACACCTAACAAACCCGTTGCGTTGAATTGGAACCAAATGAATTGTCAAATCGCACCACGGGGTGCTGGGTCTAATTGGTCGAATTATGATCGCATCACAGGGCAAACGAAGCTGTCCGCAATGTTTGACAGTGGCGTATTAGCATTCGTTACGTATCGGTGCCGGTACAGTTTCGTCGCTCAAAGTTTTGCGGTTTGGGAAGCAATGTTGTATCTGGAAGCGGTGTTTCCTGGTCTATCTGGCGGAGATATTGTATGTACTATGCTAAAAAAGTACAAATTTGGTAAGATAAATTATATTGATGCACTAAATGCAAAAAAAAGTAAAATATTTATAAAGCATAAAAACATTACCTCAAGATTTTAAAAGTAATATGGTAATGTTATTGCCAGCTGTTTCCTAGTTGATCTTCAATATGCAATAATAGACGTAAGAGTTATTCATCTTTCTATTATCTTCACAATATGGAATGCATTGCTGATGGATACGTTACATTTATTTCAACACATTCTTGTTCAACACGTAAATAATTTAGAAATGGTTCCAACTTTAGAAATTGAACTCCATAAACCTTGCAATAAAGGGAATTTTAGCAGAGTGAAGCAGTACTCGTAAAACTTGCAGTGCTGATGCAAACTGTAATATCCCTAGTAAAATGAATTAATAAATAGTTTTGATCATAGTTCAATTAATATTGTAAAATTCGTTAATGATATAACAGATTATTTAAAATTAACAGATATTTAAAATAAACAATAAACAATACATTTATTATTCTCCCATTTGACCTGCACCAAAACACAAAAAAGTTAAATTTAATTTGATTTTAATTTTTTCATGCCTTTAAAATGAAATATTTTATAATTCACAAACAAAACTGGATATAGAAAAATGCTTACAAAGTGCCGTTATGATTGATGTTTACGATAATCTATCGACTGCGTTTTTATTTAAACTAAAGTACAAACATAAAAAAAGCCTTGCTTGCGGCCATGCCTTTTGTCCTTGCACGTGCTACGCCTGGATACGGTTACGAAGATTAGAAATTTCTCAACCCAATCTGGCTTAAAATGGCAAGAGAAATATAGTAAGTCTTTAAGCCAATAGGATTCCTTAATGGCAACAATTAATAAACAAAGCTTATAAATATTTGTTTAATATGAGTTGTAATTTGTTAACACAGTTGGAAAACAATAGGTAATTTTCGGTTGAAAGAGGAAATTAGCTGAATAGTGTATTGAATATATGGTTATAACAAAAAATATGAATTTAAATTTGTTAGTATTGACACTCGTATTATTGGTTAAACTCGAAAAGTAATTAAAACCTCGTCGCTAACGCAACTAAAGTTTGTTCGAATGCTTTGTCGTGCTTGCGTCAGAAAACAAGGCGTAAGGTCCATGCTTTCAATAACATTGATCGATGTCGGGCGCATTTCGCACAGTTTCGAAATAAATTGAAGATCATCTTCGATACCGTACCACTGGTCGCCAAACAAAGCAGTATCGAACGCGGAGGGCGTTCAAACCACTTCAGCTGCACTGCGCCATAGTTGAGGTATATCAAACTAATTTCAAATCTATTTAACCGTTGCGTGTGTGTGTTTTTGTCTCCTTTGTCACTTGCTCCCACCTGCAGAAACCCAATTGCAGCTTCATGAGCCCTTTGCAAGATAAGCGAATCGCTAGACCCGCATGGACGAGGGGGATGGCGCTGAGCTGCATGTGATTTTAATAAAACTAAACCAACAGAATCCACAGTGCATCGACGATGGGGCACGATGCGACAGGCTTCCTGCTTGATGTGTTTACTGTCATGTCCTGGTTGGGCGCATGTACGCTTGTGCCTGTGTTTCACCTTTGGAGGTTTCATCGGGACCAACCACATCATCAATGTCACTGTTTAGCGGACGAAGGAGGAGCTCGGAGCTCGGTAAAAGACGCGTGACGTGTGTCATAACGCTGAGGGACTGAGCGCTGAAGTTCGCTTGATCGCGCCTCATCCACGTGAATCAGTTACGCGTTCTTACCTGTGGTCGTTCCTCGCACGCTGATTGCGTCCAAACTTTGGTCAAGCACGTAGTATGTCGTTAGCATTAATACACATCGGCACACATACAAGGGCGCACAATGCTAAACGCTGGACTCCCCACGTGTGAGATAAAATAATTAAATATATTTTCATTACAATAATGAGTTTGTTTGTAATTAATCTCAGGTACTACGCTGCTCCGTTCCAAGTGTGGCGTATCGTGCCGTACAAACGAGCTGGGCTTGAAGTGCTCGCATTCCAAGCTACGAAATTGACATTAGGATGGCCGGGTGACAGTGGACCACCAAAAAGGGCCAGCAGGTTTCGCTTTTGGGCTTGCCTGGTGCGGTGCTGGAGTTGAGGTCAGGTTAGACGAAAGTTTGCTTTTCATTTCCCGACATTTATTTATGCGAGCTAGAAATGAGATGATAATAGCATGGCGGGCATAACATAGGTAGAATGGTCACGATATTAGAGTGTGGTTTGCTTTTAATGTTTGTGATTCTGGAAGGATTTTCATAAATTTCATTCGGAGAGATGCTTTGGAAATCTCAATAAATTGGCTGCTTCTTCACTGAGTTTTCAATTGGAGTCTTTTTTGATATTAAATTATTTGGAAACTCTTTTGAACATAATGAAGTAAGCATTAGAATTAAAATAACTAATACTAATACATGCTAAAGATTCACTAAACGTATGATACTCCTCATACTCGTCTTTCCATCTTACTGAGTATCTTACTCTTTCCATCTATGAGCGTACATGATGTAGCTTATTTGTTGGAGAAGAGTAATTAATCACTACGCATTATCAGACAAACATTCTGACAAGACGATACGACTTTGATGCGACACACAAACAAGACTCACCATCTTCCGCATCTAATCATTCGTACTGGTCGAGCTTTCGTGTCGTGCGCTTTCCGTCTACAAAGGACAACCTACACCGTTTTGGTGGTTCGCGCTGCACCACCTCAGGGTAAAAAGTGGTGTAAATAGGGCGAATAACAGGGTGTGTGTGTGTGTGCGCGCGCGCGAATGCCTTCTCTCGGCACAATCACGTAACGAAATTAGAGAACATTTTGCAAAACAATTTCCCCGGGTAAATAAATTGAATTTAAAAGTCATTATTAGCATTGCAGAAAATAATAGAGCAACTTAATGTCTTTTTCTGCTTCACCCCGTACGCGCGCTAAGCGTTACTAGTGTCGTTACCATGGCGATGGGAACGTTCTGTACACTAGCACGTGCTGCCAGGAGTGAACTTGAGTTTGTTTTTCTTTATTGCTATTTAATCTCACCGCTACATCTTTACGGGTGTCTCGCTTGGTGGTATTAATACGAAGAACTGCTAGCACACTTCCCGAACGGTGAAACAGCGGATTGCACAACAAAAAAATGAAGAAACCGTAGCGTCAAAGCCATTTTGGAAAATCCTTTGGGAAAACCGTCGCTTCCAGCCGGGAAAAGATGCCGGGACGACAACAGCTTTTCCCGTTAGCTTGTCTTGCAGCTTCGACCTCGTTGCAGGGTAGTTCGCCCATTTCGCTAACCCTGGGAAATGGCTGACGGGGTCGGTAAAGTGAAAATAACTTGATTTGCTTAACATTCACTCGATTATGTACGGGAAGGAAGGAAGAAAAATAACGGTCGCTTCGTTTCGTGTCGTCATTGTGTTTTATTGGGGTTAAAATGTTCTACCATTTTGCCGTTTGCTGTTTTTTAATTGAATCTATTGCATTTGTTGTTGGATTTGCCGAATAATTAGTTTCTTATCTACTGGAATGATTGTTTGTAGACTCGATTAACATCGCTCGCAGTCCCGATGGTGTTTATTGTGATTTTCAATACAATTCTGCTAATAATATTTTGCTTTTTCTCTTTCAAACCCTCCGACCCTCAAACTTACAACATCTTAATGATTTTTAAATCATTTGTCATTCGCCGTAGTTCATTGGTGAGAAATAATTGATGAAGCTAATTACCTGACACGAAGCAGCTCATTGGTGAAGTTCGAAACCGTTCATCAAACCCAATAACGTCATAATAACATTAACTCGAATATCAAAAGGCCAATGCGTTGTAATGCACTGGTGTTGCGGTTAGACTGCACCTTCCCGGCACCGACACTGGACCAACAACCGTTCCAAATGCCTTTCTTGCGTATGCAAATAAGTTTGAATTGAATTAATCGCATGACTGTGAGCTAACACCAATTATTACTAATCATCTCCCATTTTACGCGTTTCGCTAGAACCAACATTGAGTCGATGGCTATCTATCTTGCCGCTGTCGATACACTAGCGGAATGCAGTCACGTCCTAACCGACCCCTTTGACCCAGCGTTCCCTTCACTCTGCCATTACTCGCTATCAAACCGAACGCCGCTGCCTTGATTTGGCGCCTTTTGCGTCACCTTGCCGCGTGGAAGCAGCGCATGAGATGATTGGTATTTTTGATTTCATTAAGATTAACCTTCTCCCAGCGCGTTGCAGGCATTTTTCTCGCTCTCGACCGGACTCGACGCGAGCTTTTTCTTATCGATCAAGAGAAACTTAAACCCACCGGACAGGTGCTTTGAAGCAACGTTAATTAATTATTCAAACCGTGACGAGATTCCTGCATCTCCAGAATTGAGAGAGCAGAAAACAAAAAAAAAATAACAGGAGAAACATTTTCATTCCCACCATCTTGGCTGACAGGCAGCTAGGGGTTGATTTTGATGCTCATGCCATATTTTCCGCGCCACGCTGGTATGTGCTGGTATGCCTGCATAACTGCCGAAACAGGTTCGGTTGAAAAATGTGATCAAGACACCAACCACTCCGACAGCGAATCACGAATCTAGGAGGCATTGAAATACACAATGTTTGCTGCTGTTGCTGCGAGAAGACCTGTTTACGACTTATACGCGGATTCCGCCTAGTGTTAGCGTTTTCAAGGTTAGGCGCTGGGTAAGCGTAACCTAAAAGATTGGCATTTTGAATTAATTAATTTTAATTTTGCCTGTCAATTTCAATATCAATCTAACGATCCACTGGGATAACGGGGTGGAGCCACACCAGCGCCAAGGAAAGGTGTATTATCAGGATCGTGGGTTCGACGGTGTATGATAGCGTCGTGCTGTGAAAGGAGCAACGAAAATAGCATAAGATATTGGCAAGAAGATTTTTTTTTATCTCTCGCTTCAAGATGAACTGTAGTGAACTGTGTTTATTTCGGGTTTGGTGGTGTTTATCAATTAAGCAAAGATTTCTTTGATACGCTACGGCGAGCTTTATTTTAACCAATTAAGTATTGTTCGTTTAGTTTTCAAATCTTGTATAACGAAGATGCTCGTTAGAGATGCTTATTTCCTATTAAAATTAAAAAAATGCTTTGATTTATCATACTGACGTCAAATTTTGAAAAATGCAGGATGATGTCCTTCTTTGATTTTAGTTTGGGTACTGCAACACTTCTTCTTTCAGTTGTCGTTATTTAATTTCTTTATCATGATTTACTAGAGTAACTGGATACGAGGAACCAGGATTGGAGTGTCTACCGATCCGGTTATGTGAGAAGTGGCCTCACTACCACTAATGTTCGGTATCCAATGCAGACCACAAGTTACAAGTTAGAGGAATCCATTATTTGGTAAAACTTCAAGTTTGCCATGATTGATGAACTAAACTTGGCTGCTTTCAATTAAATCTCTTGTAATTGTAACTGCTTGATGCGTCGAAATATGAATGAAATCTGATAATAAATATGGGATGGAAATACCTAGTAGCCGTCGGCATTTTTTCTGTGTACAAAAACAGCGAATCGGAACGATAAATCTAGAAAGATTTGTTGTCCTTCGTTAATAAACAAATTATTCGGAAGCAAATAATTAAATTTGGAAAGCTGTGTGAGCATTTTCTCCCAGCACAAATTCCCATGTAGTAATTCGTATGGGATGACACTGAGATGCTTCCCTAGGCATGCGTGTGTTCCCTGTACGAACAATTACGATTATACCCAATTCGGTTGTTCCGGATCTGCTGACGACACTTTCACCATCAGCAGTGCTCCGTCCGCAGCCGTCGTGCCACGACTGCTTTCTCTGCTGCTACTAAACTCACTCGAAACAATTGTCCAGATGTCACGACAAGAGTGGCCAGAGTTCCGTTTCCATCGAATGCATAATTCGCATAATGCAATCGAAGATGAATCTTTGCGATTGGTTCAACGAGATAAAAATGACGCCTATTATCTTGCACAGTAGCTCCACCCATTAGAGCGAGATAAATAGTGAATTGAATCGCGTATGGAGCGCCAGCATCCCTCAGCATGTCAGCTGTACCAGCAACTCGTTGCTCACTCAGTGGTATTCGTTAATGTTTCATGTGTATAAGCAATCAAACAACAATTCTAAACATGTAATACTTAAAACAAATTAAGGCACATTTCTTTATACATTGCCATTTGAGGTGATGCAAATTCCACAAAAAGTACCTTAACTGCGGATAATTAAACCCCACCTCGTTTATTTCTTCACGACTCTGCGCTACATCCCTGCGGTTATGAACGTATAATTAAATTTCGCAAATTTAATTAAAGCTTCAAACTTGTATCACAAAAGCAAACAGCACAAATGGCGAACAAAAAAAAAAAATAAACAAACAACATTGCTGTGGAAAATCTTCCGCAGATAAACCATTGCTAAGGGATTTTCTCGCGCGTGGCTAAACATAATCCCATCCTTGTTGCGCTCAGTTTGGCTTCATTTGCCCAGCTCCGACTGAAACGGCTCGTTCGTCGCTCCGTGGCAGAGTGGCAAAGTATGCCATGTTAATACATTCTCTCTCGGCAACGCTCGCACACAGCCGGAACATAATTTTGATGGTGATGTGCCGTGTAACGAGACCGCTCTGTAAAAGCGTACACGTGTTTGCGTGATCCCCGTCCCATCGTTCCCTTCGCCATCCCCGAGACCCGCTGGCAAAGGGCCCGTCGTCTTCGTCGCCGTACAAGCGGAGTCTTTCCTGGGGCCCAATCCCATCAACAATTGGATGCTGATCGACGGTAACTAAAGTGGCTGTTTAAATCTGCTGTATCATTTCCTCGACCATCCCGGTCCCAGCGTCCGCAGTCTTGTTTTTCAGGGTATTTTTTCTTCATCTTTCTCTCTCTCTCTCTCTCTATGGTGAGTCGAAACGGAACTGGAAAAGTAGACAAATGGAAGTTGGAAAAGGGACGGCCAGGGTGTGCCGTCTTCCAACACACATCTCGGCACATCCTATCGAAAGCTGTCGTTCGGAGAGATCAATTTATCTTTCTTCATTTTCTTCCTCACGCAACCATCACCGATGTCCTCCGGCGAGCTTCGGGAGCTACGCTAATTTCTGAACTAACGATCGTAGATCCTGTGTTCCTGCTCCATCGTGGTGCGGGTAGCGGGAAGGAGCCACTTTTTCCACGGGTGGCCTGGCATTGGGCGGGTTGCAAGTGGTTCTCTTTATTTTCAAATTAAATGTTCTTCCCGGATCCTTCGCTTTGGTGCTCCCGGTTTGTCCTGTCTCATCCATGGAATGTGTTGCCTGCGCTGTCTGCATGTGGTAGTGCGGCTCGTTTCGTCGTCCTTAGCTCTGGCGCCATACTAAGAGAGCGAGTACGATAATTTAAGCACAGAACGAGTGAGTGAGCGATGTGTATGGTGCAAACGCAACGCTGATTTAGCAGAGCACGACGAGAGCACGATATGGTTTTAAACGGTTTTAATTTATAAAGGAAGCTGGAGCGTCTAAATTTATAAGATAAATTTTCAAGAGAAATCAATTTTTCCCTGTGGTTTTTTTGGCGGGTGGAAGGGAGGGAGGGGAAGGATCGTGCGTTCGGGTGACGGTGGAACTTGCCTTGCTGAAGGACTTGCGGGGTGCAGAGAAGGTATGGAACGTAAGCGCCCAGAACAACCAGAAGCATCGGCTTTGGCAGCAACAGTATGACGGGAAGGCAGATGTTGAAATTTGATGTTTTCGAGGTTTCTTTCGGAGTCGGTAGTAAACCGCACGATGGAACAGGTACAACCCGGGCGGCATATGAGGGCGGATGGGTTTAGAGATTTAATTGAGATGTTGATTTGGAAAATGTACATCACCCCACATTGCGTCGTTCATAAGGGCATGTTTTGTTTTGCCCGATGAGAAGAGCGCAGGCAACACTGTTGGGCAACGGAGGAAAATGTTGAAGCTCTCAATACTGAGGAACTGATTTTGCCGACGGTATTTTGCACGTGCGTTTGGAAGATGATTTCGATTCGTGTTTTGTTTAAAAACTACCTCATAAAGCCTCTTGATTTATGACACAAAGATAATTAAATACACAACTCGATATTAGATTTGATGGTGAAAATATTGCTTATACCTCTCAAATAAAATATCTTGCAGTAAAAGTGGGCGACAAATTGCACTTTACCTCTCACATTGGCAATGTGATACAAAAGGCTAGTAAATGCGTTGTTCTGTCTTGTCAGAATATGACTTAAGAATGATGTAAATTTAGCAGGAAAATTCAATTGTATCATGCAATGCTTGGTCCACATTTTAAATGCTGTCCCACATTGCTTTTTTTGATAACTGAAGCGCAAATGAAATTTTTGTATGAAAGACAAATAATAACGAACCATAATTGACCAGGGTGTTTATCTATAAAATAATTTTTGGTTGTTTTCCAGGGTACTTGAAAGAGCTAAAAATCTGTGGTAATGAGGTTCATACGTAGAGCTCATGAACCAAGGCTTCCTAAACTGGCTTACTCAAATCGATTAACTGTTTAATTTTCAATGGGCTTCAAACATATAACAGAATACCTAACCACGTGGAAAACGAGTCCTTGTTGCATGGTCTTAAGCTGCAACATATGGAAAGTTTAGTTGTAGCTAATTGTTTTTTTTTATTGTGTTTGCTTGGGCTAATAGTATAGATATGGAATATAACGTTAATTCAATCTTGTTAGTTACACTGCACTGCCATCGTTTGTGTAGGTGATGAGAATGTTATTTTATCCATTGTGTTGTTGTTTGTTTATACGAAATTAAAGTATTGTTTAATTGTGAAATTCATCAAGTGCAGATCCCTGACCAGCCAATTAAGTGTTATGTGTCCAACTATGTTGTAAGTTAGAGCTTGTTATGATTTGACCAGATGGAACTATAATTCCCTGATTTCGACTTGGTCTTTTAACAGGGAGTAGGGGGAGTCGTAGTAAGGTAGACGTTTAGTGCAAGGAAAGTTGAAATTGTTCATACGATTCGTGAGAATCAGTTAACGCCGTTGACAGATAGTGTTACGCGGTTGAACTAGACTTATAAACCCTGTAATAATTAAATTCATACAAATTACTCATTTGGACAAACAAACGCTATCAAGATTTTATATTCTAAATTTCCAAAGAATGCATGAAAACAGGGCATGTTTGGACTTTGATTCGTCTCTTCCGAATTGTTTTGAAGCCATGTTCAACTAAGTTCATTTGTGCGTTGGAACTAAGCTCGCTAATACATTGAAAGTAAATGCTAAGTATAAAATGAACTAACCTATCTAATCTAACAATAAGTTGATGTAATTTTCAAGGATTGGTATTAAAATATTCTTTAATTCTAGTATGTTAAGTAAACATGTAGTTGACAATTTGTTATTTTATTATTTGAATGACAACTGGTAGATTGAATTTAAGATGACATTTTTGCATTTTTAGATGATAACACAGTGTGACAGTGTTTGATCATTCCTGCTTAATCTGCTTGCTGAATTGATCAGAAAAGAATTAGCGATATACTAGTTTCACTTACTACTCGAGAATCTTTGCTATAGATTTGTTGATTTGATTCGATTTAATTGAGCTTATCGTTCTTCTTACGCCATATGTGTTATCCGAAACTGTACTGTTCTGAAAGCACACAAACCATGATTGGTCTTATCCTTCTTTTTTCCTGTATATTTCCTCACACTTCCCACCCATTGCATGTCCGATTGCGTACTAACAGAAGAGCCGCTTCGTTTAAACTTCATTCTTTGGGCACGCTTCATTTGCCCACCAGCCAACAACCACCAACAGGCAGCAAAGTGTAATTGTGCGCTTTTTTCATATCAATCCGCCGGCAACAGTTCTCTAACCGCCTGCACACGATCCCGCACTCGTGCAAGCATCCCGGTCCGCTAATAATATGGCTTTTCACCGATAAAATTCTAGCCATTTGCGTCCGTAGCTCGTGCCTTCCGTTTCTACTTAAATCTCCATTTGGTGCCTTCATGATCCGTACGGCGCACACTGCTTTATTGTTGCAGCATAATTGCAATTCGCCTCGAATCCTGCGCCCGCTTCCAGTCGTTCCGCCTTTGTCGCCCCTCGGCGCGATCAACCCTGACGCGCGGGATGATGGATGGTGGGCGAGGCGATGAGGGGAAGACAGGTGGAATGAAGGGTGTAGAAAATGTTTGCCCCGAGCGGCGGCCATAATTACGCTGGCCATAAAAATTACGAATTAATAACGCTACTCATATCATCATCATTACCGCGTTCAAAAATGTTTCTCTTTTCCGTTTTGGTGTGTTCCTTTTTCGGTAAAGATTTTAGCGAAAATTTGTTATGGTTGCATCGTCTCCCGTACACCAATTTTTTTTTTCGAGCACATGACCGAACCCCCGCACTGCTTCCATACCGTCCTTCCTGCTACCGCGCGGTATCCAATTTCCCATTTCACTCTCGATCACTTAGGCCACCACCGATTCTTGGCTATATTTTTATGACTGTTCAAGCGAATTACTCACCTCACAGCGTCAGTTTTGGTGCGTTTGTTTCGATTCCATTCAACTCCAATTAGATCAAGCGATCGATCGCAACGAGGCAACACCGCCGAGGCACACAGTGTTTGCTCCCTGCCCCCAACGCCTTCACCAAAAACCGTTTTTCTACGGATGATTGGTGTAGTTTTTCACCGCGAGTTCGCTTCCACAGTTTTCCACACCGATCACGGACCGCAAACAGTAGCCGAACAGTGGCCAGATCGCCAGTCTGTCTGGCAGATGATTGAGGCAAAAGCTTGCCCCAACGGGGGTTCGATTTGCAATAGGCAAAAATGATCGCGCGAAAGAAATCCACAGCAATTGTTGCAAAGAAACCGGAGGCATATGCCACACGGGACGGTTAAGTGATACGGTAGCCAATTCCAGTTCAAATATCGATCTGCAAAACGCAATTCACTTCAACGTGAGCAGCGGCATATCTGCAATCATGCAATTAAATAGATAGATGCAAACGGACACCGTTGGCCGAATCATATGATCCGGTAGCATTGAAATGAATTGAAAATTTGCCTCCAAATGAGCGCGTCGCCTCCATTGTTGTGGTAAACAAAACATGTGGGCAAACAAAAACATTAAGTGAACATGTTAGCCATTATTTGTCGACAAATCGGGGTTGTTATATCAAATTATGAAAGGTTGATTTCGACTGATGGGTCTCGTTCGACACATTACGCTATCTGATATTATTCATGTAAATGACTATAATTATTGATATACGCCTAACGTCTCTTTTAGTGACCAAATTTTTATCTGCTAATGATACATAGGTTATATTATCTGTAAATAATAAATGAATAGGGTGAAAAAGAAAATTGTACAGTTATGAGCCATTTTCATTTTTTTCCATCAACAGTTATGATCCAGTTTGGTTATTGTATGAACAATATTAAATTTAGGCCCCCTTTGTCAATAAATATACAATTCTAAACTAATGGAAATCCATAATCGCCAAGAAAAAGTCAACATTAGAGATGATGTGTTTCATCAGGACAACGCCAGGACTTACATGTCTGTAAAATCCTACCATAGGATTCTGGAGTTTCAATCCAACCAAGGAGCTTAAGTTTGAGTTGTTAATGCTTTCATCGTATATTACCTACCTGTCATCTTTTTCATATATTACCTACCTATCATCAGTTCTTTTTTTTGCTTTACCAAAACACCACAGAGATGAAAAATCTCTAAATCACCATCATTTAAAAATCTCAATAACGTGTTTTGTGTGAGTATAAATTATTTTTTCCAAAACTCAAATTTCCTCAACTAGTTCAATAAAATTTGATGAATCAGATACAAATAACTCTAAACAAATAGGCTAAAAGGAGTTCCAAACATGTCTTAATACATTACAACTAGAAAATAATTAATCAATAAAAACAATAGAATTTAATAAGTAATACAAAAAGAAACATTTTACTACTACAGATAGAACATTTAGGTGAAACAATTTATCTTACTTAAAATGATTATTCTTACTTTTTAAAAAAATATTATAAAAATTTCCCGAAAATGCCAACACAAACCACTAGGCAAACAAATACTTTAATCGAGCATTTTATCGCCGTCACAAATAAAAAAACCTAAACATTTGGAGCAAATTCTTTACAACTTAGGATTTCTGTAGGCAATTTGTATTTCGCATAATGTAATCAAATACTTTCCCCATAAGCTACTAGCAATATGTGATACGTGAGTAATTCTAATTGAAATCCTAATTTTATATTGTTTCCATGCCTCGATACATTTGTCCGTGTCTGTGCGTATGCATGAACACATTTGGAGACTGGAAATCACATCAGTAACACTTCCCCCCTTGGGACACTTTCGATTGCCGTAATTGCCTTCATTAGGACCAATTTCCTCGCGCACACACACACACACACATCCAGCGAGGACATCAAGAAAGAAGAAAAGTAAAACGAAACCCCTTCACCTTTACAATGAATGTTTTTTCCCCCGAGGGCAGGGTTGCGTTCTTTTGGGACTAAGTGATTTCATTTCGAAAACATCCAATAAGCAGAGTTGGTTATTTGCCACCCCACCATCCCCTCCCCCACACCGCTGGCACTCTCTGTCCCATTTCGTCACGAGTTTTCCAAACCCATTTTTCCCAGTTGACCGGTCTGTCGTCATCATTAAGTTATTATTCACGCCACAAACAGTCAACTTACTTATTTCGTTCAGCAGCAAGCGTCAGGCGTCGTTCGGCGCGTCAAGGTTGGACCCCGTGAGGTATGAAGCGGACGAAGTGTTGGGGGGAGCAATTTTATGCTCCCGTTCCATTATCGCAATCGTGCACCAAACCGGTCGACACCGCGGCCGAGAGAAGCAGAAGGTAATGGTAAGAATTCTCCAAGTCACCTTCATGGTGCGCAATGGGGTTTGGCTACAGAAGCTGGCACCAGTGTGTTGATGGGCTCGAGCCTATGGAAATTGCTGCCACCCTTCAACCTCCCTTATTCACTTGTGCTGCTTGGCGTTTTCTCTCCACCGGAGCTCCATTATGTATTGATGGTTTTCATCATCAATCAAGGCAGGCTCGGCCGTACTGGCTTCAGGAACTGGCGGTGGCTTCGACGAGCCCACAAAGCACACTTAGCGATGAGGGAGCCTTTTCTTTTCGCCTGCACGAGCTTCCGCGGGCGTGCGCGTTCAGGCTAATTGGTTGATAAGTGTGTTTTATGTAATATCATCGCGGATAATTTCATCTGGCGAGCGCATTCTGCGAGCTCGTGCGCTCGAAAAGTGAT
The DNA here is from genome assembly GCF_943734725.1 of Anopheles marshallii. Classification (NCBI taxonomy): domain Eukaryota; kingdom Metazoa; phylum Arthropoda; class Insecta; order Diptera; family Culicidae; genus Anopheles; species Anopheles marshallii. Next base: position 46,736,189 of record NC_071327.1, read on the forward strand.
GGCAAAGTATATGCGCAATGGAGGAAGCTCAGTTTTTAGGTGGGGGGGAACGTGAAGAAATCCGAGCTACGGATGCACGCGGGGGCGATATCGGATCTCTCAAGCGTTGAAGTGTAAAGATTAGTAAATACATTGAAAATGTGGAGGAGTATTTTCACTTACGTTTTCCGTAAACATTGTGATGCTTTTAGCATCTAATATTGCCCACGTGTTCATGCAATTATGATTAATGCAGGGCCTTACAGCGGTGTTGCCGCATGCAGGTTATTACCGAACTGTAGGGGATTAAGATGTGATGAGATATGTAGCGCAAAGTTTATGATAATAACAATGAATAATTGAACATTTTTATAAAACCCAAGAGGATGGAAATGTGTTAATGCTAAGCGTATCAACAGAGAATGCTTTGAACAGAATCAGTTTCTTATTGAACCACATCTTTCTTAGCACTTTCTAGCTCATATTGATCGGAATTTAAAATTAGTTCTGACTTTGACGTATTTGTTGGCAGGCAGATATTTTAGTAAATCGTAGAGTGAAGAGTATTACATTTACAGTTGTTTTATCTTGGAACTTTTAAGGAACTTTTTGAGGGATTTCTAAAACGCAAAACAATATGATATCAATTTCCAGCGCACGGCTTGTTTACAAAAATCCCAACTGATTATGGTAATCGTGTTGGAAATCAGCATCGGCAGGTAATTTGAATGATTAATGTACCGTTTTCGTCCCAGCGAACTGCGCGCACGAGCGCTCAAACTCCAACTGTTGAAGTTTGTGCCAAAGATAGTCATACTGTCTGCTCGATCCGTACGGCTCATCCGATTCGAGACCGATCGAGCTCGTTTCGCCACAAGCCAACGAACCCCCGATTGAAGGAATAATTATACTGATTCTTGCAGCATCCAACCACCACCACCACCACCATTAGTTGGCGCTTCCACACCCATAGCGAAGCCCCACAAAATGTTCTTAGGCCGTAAAAACAAAATTATTCCACACTAACGGAACGTGGAGCGCGTTGTCGGATGGTTCGGTTCCGTGGCAGGCAACCAAACCCATCTAAACGTCCGGAGAGCCGGAGAATCGGAGAACCAACACCATATCCCGTGCACTTTAACAGCAAATGTACACACGGGGCCACGAATGCTCGACCGGCCGCACACCAGCACTGTAATTGAAATATTGTTGTGGGCAATTATGTTGAGTAATTTGATCAATAAAACGAAGGATGTCGATGATTTATTTTAATTGCACTTTCCAAAAAACAAAAAAAAAGCTAGGAAGGAAAGAAACAAAAGCACACAGTTTGCATTTGCATTGGGGCAGAAGCTTTTGCGCTTCTTGGTTGTTTGTTGGGTTTGCTTTTGGGTTGGTTTGGCCCGTGCCCGTGCAACCATCAGCAGGGGTCCGATCGGGGCCCCGGTTGTTCGATATTTCTGAATGAGTACGGTCGGTGTTTTGTGCGGTCTTCCTTCTTTTTGGCGACCAGATCCGGGGGTTCAGTGGTGGATGCCTGTTGGAGCATTAATGCATTAATTTAAATTAGATTTTGGTAATTATAAAGCTTTTTTCCTTCGCCTTTTCGGCGTACGATTCCTGTGTTTCGGTTGTCTATTTCGTTTCTGTTTCTGGGATGTTGGCTGCTCGTAAAGTTTCATTCATCTTTTGGGCAATGGAGGTTTTGTTTTCCTTTCTTCCATTCAACCCACATCGGTGTGGCCGGGATTCTTCTCCATCTTGAATCGAAACCAGAGGAGCAAACCGGGCTGTTGGCTGTATGTATGTGTGTGTATGTGAGGAGGTCAATTCTATCGATTGATGAAACACGACTACTCAATCACTATTATTTGGAGTCGTAATCGAAATTGATTTCTCTTTCGCGTTCTTTCGTTCCGTTGTGGTGCGTTTTCAGCTTGGCTAACGATTTCAGCCGACATTTCTGTTCGATTAAGACTAGAAGCCGTACCCGATGATCTAGCAAACCGTACATTGCCCTGGAAGTGGTGTAACCCGACGGATTGGCTGGGGCTCGCGGTTCTGAACAACAGTGGCAAACCGGAGGACGTATTTGGGACCATGCAAATAGACAAACGCAAAGGAAGCAAACGGACGAATTCGTACATTTTTGGCTGGATTAGTTGAACTTCGTCGAAACCACCCTTCCCCCTCCACAGTTTGTTGCCCCGTCCTGGGCTGGCGGCCGGCCATTCGTTTCATCAACGCCAATTTCGTATTCTGTTTTCACCCCATCTCTTTTCTCCCGGCATTGTAGCCACCTGGGGCTTGTGGCTGAATGGCAAACGGGTGCAATTAGGGGGTGCAATTAAATTTCTTGCCAAAAAAAAGCTCATACTAGCCGTCATTGCCGAAGCATATGCCCGAACCGTGCCACTGGAAAGTGGATAATTGCTCTCATTCAGTATACATCCCCCCCTGTATCAATGAGGCACTCAAGGGGGGCGGGTATAGAAGTGGAGAGAGTGCAAGCGGAAGGAGCAAATTCTCGCAGGATTTGGCAGGAAAAGTGATTAGCAATAGAGTCCGGCTTCCTTGGCCTGTTCCGGTTGCCATGGTACGAGCACCGCCCGAGTCCACTGCACTTTCCTACCAGGTCTGAACTGGGGCGAAACAGGGATTTGGAAATTGTTTTTTAGAGGGGGGTTTTCGTGAGGGGATGGGTTTAGGGGAGAGAATAAACCGAACCGTTCGGATAAGTGCCACAAAATGAAGCCATTTTGGGCTGCTCCGTTGATGGCCAATAACTTGCAATTAAAGTGTAATAATACTTTCCCGCTTACGTCTTCCGGCAGTAGCAAATTTGAGCTATTTGTTTTTTGGTGCTGTGATTTACGAACATGCAAAAGCATGCAAATTATCGCCATGAACGTGATTGATGCAATGGGGTTCCTCCTTGTGTTGTTTTTAACATTTACATTGTCGCGGTAGAAGAATGGGTAAGATAGATTTAAAGCTTTAAAAAACAAATCACAAATATTTAAATGTAAAGGAGCAAAAACTTATTTGTAATCGGCTTTGCTCATTTCATCCGTTAAGAAAAGACTTTTTTTTTACTTTTTTTATTTTTGGTGTGCATTTTACAAACTATGAATTCACAATAATAGTTATTGAAAGAAAAAGCTTCCAAAACATTCTATAACAATTGATAATGTGACTTGTTAAGGCGCTGATAAAGTTATTAGTAACATAAGTAGAATTAAAAATTAAAAACATCATTCTCACTGATGAGAAGGAAAATCTCACATACGGAGTGAACGCTGCTCGCCAACATTTTCGAGGGCAAAAACAAAGTACGTCTCGGAAAAGCTCGATTGGGTTTACTCGCCCTCCATCGCTTCAATATTAATAAACTTCAAATAATTACATTACCCACAGAGACCCAGGAGACTTTTGCCGGTGCAGCCACCCAACCAACACCCTTGTCTGCTCCTCCAACGTGGGGTGAGATGAAAATTGGGTGAAAATTGCAGAAGGAAAATTAATCTCCCGCTTGGAAAAGAGATGAAACGGTGTGCGAAAGAATGGGACGCAACGCGCCGCACACAACAATGGAGGGTATGTGTTTTCTTTATTTTCGCCCCTCTACAACCACAATCCACAACCGAAACGTGCGCACGTCTTCAATTTATCCGTGCTTGAAATTACGACTCATTACGACTCGGTTTTGGGCTGCGGTAAGAAGGAAGAATAGAACAAACCGTGTGTGTGTGTTTTTTTTCTGTGTTGTTGTTGCTTCTACTTCCCCTGGTAAGGGTTGCAAAGGGGTGAAATACGAAAGCTTATTCCATCATTTATTGCACTTTCTCGCTCTCGCTCTCGGTTGAAAAAGGGAGCAAAAACCGGTTTCTTTTTCAGCTAGCGCAGCATCCAAATATCAAAGCAAGCTGTGAGCGTCTGCTTCGAGAGCATGAGTGAGACGGACAGTGCTTTTTCTGAGAGAGCGCAAAAACCCACCCCTAAATGCAGCCCTCGACACAAAGATGGTGAGCAGTTTGGAACGGTACCGTGGTTTGAGGAAAATTGTTTCAAACAAACGAGGCAGTCTGAAACGAGACAGCTAGCGTTAGCGACAGGCGAGCGAGAGGGAGAATCGAAATTGAAGAGAGCACGCATAATTCACCCCTCGAAGCAGCAACCCCGGCATCGGAAAAACTGAGCCCCAGCGCACAAGGATTTCCGATGAACCGGCCAAAACGCCATTTACCTTTGGCGCGTTTGGTTGCGCTTACGCTTCGATGGTCTCGCGTGTTTCTTTCCGACTCGGATTTTAGCGTGTTGAAATTCGCGTGCGCCTCATTCGTGTGCGTGATTGTGTAAGAGTGTGTATGCTGTTCGTAGACGTGTTCGTACCGTGCGCCAGGGTCTGTCCCCGAGTGCAGTTGTGTTTTACATCGCGTGAGTGTGAGTTTTTTTTTGTTTTGATGCTTTGTGTTGTGCTGTTTTGACGCAGCACGGCTTTTTACCCACTTTGTCCAAGGGGGGTCGCTTACGATGATGATGGTTTGATTCTGACAATTTTCCCGCCGTTCCTAAGAAGCAGGAAAATTCTTCCACCCAGGTGGCCACGATATGCAGTGCAGTTTAGTGTACCGAGCGGGAAATGTACGAATTGAAACCGGAAAAAGTAAATAAAATAAATAGCAAGCCTGTTTGCATACTTCCTTATCGCGCCAAGGATAATAACGTGAGCCAGACGCGTTCGTTACGGTTACGAAGTGCGTTAGTGTGTTTGTGTGAAAGAGCTTAGAGCCTGTTCATCGTTCTTCCGTTTGCGTAAGCTCTCTGCTGTGATGGGAAAACATAATAACCGTGAACCTGAATCCTGTTGATTAGCATTCATCGCAGTGTTTATCAGTGAGTTGAGGGAAAAGTCGAATTACTCGGTGTGTAATATGTGTGTAGTCCCAACAAAAAAAAATCGCTGTCCAATTGGTGCTGCAATCAATAATTTTATAGGAAGAGGGATTGTTTAATCCGCAAGAATTAAATACAAAGTGCAAAATATTTACCACGTCGAGTTTGAGTAGTGATAGTAAATACTTAACAAAAAGAAAACAATTTTGTATCGAAACTGCTCTGTGGATTGGATTATGCTACGTTCGAAATTCGATTGAGTATACAAAAGCACACAGACCACTCTTGCCTTCTGCTCTATCGGCCTCCATTCGCCCTATCTTGCCGTCGCCTACGATGGACATCAAGTCCCTGTCCGAGGTGCAGAAGCAGATCTTCACGAATCTGATCGAGAAGTTGATCGCACGCAATAAGTTCCCACCGAGCGAGGCCGAGGACGTGCAGAAGCTGTTGGAGAACGTGCGCGATGCGAAAAATTTCCACAAGATCATGGAAAAGCTAAAGGAATGCGGCCAGCTGGACGTCGACATCGAGGAAAACTTCCGCGAAGGTAGATATTTGCGTAGATGTTGGAACGGGGGTGTGTGATTCCCGAGCCATGCAGCAAGATCAGTCAGTGATAGTTTCTCCATATGAGAGATCGTGTTCTAAAGTCCAACGAAATATGGTTTGATTTTCAGAGAATGGCATTTTTCTAAAAGATACGGCAAAAAAACTCGGACCCGGCGGCCAAACGCTCACACCGCGCCACACGATCGACGCAATATTAGGTTTGAATAATTGTGACAATGGAGGTAGGATACTAATCTAGTTTTGGGTTGTTTTGTTTGATAGCGGTTTGGTGAGGGTGATTTCAATTTTAATTATCTTCGTTATTAGTTTAATGTTTGCTTCATGTTAGCTGTATTTAAAAAAAAATAGTGATTTCCTTTAGTGTTAATCGAAGCGCTTTAGCGTAATATTTAATTATGAAGAAGTAGAAACGTGAACTTTATTATTCTATACTAGAACGATCATATTTATCTAACATAAGTGTAAATCATTTATTTTATGAATCAATTGCCATGTAAACAATGAATGGCAGAATAAAACATATCATACTTTGCATCAAACACAGAAATTAGATACAATTGTGCTGCTGATGTGTAATTTCACTGTAAGACTGTATAACAACTTATTTGTTGTTAAAAAAAATAACGCATTGTTGCATATTTTAAACTATTATGCAAAATTTAAGGGTAGTTTTTGTGGTTTTACCTATGAACATTCCAAACATGCACTTAAAAAATATCATATCCTCTTATTTTCACAATGTGAAATGCTTGTAGAAATTAATTGTAGCAATGCAAAGTAAAGCTAAATGATGGTAAAGAACAATACATTTTATTGTAGAGTCCATGCAATCCAAACCAAGTTTTAATAAATTGGAAATAGTAAGTTTCTCCAAAAACTCAACTATTTTCTTTTTTTTCGTAGCAAATTGTTTGAAATATCTCATAAAAAAAATCAAATCAATACTCTGACAAATTTAAAACTGAGTATGGATCTGCAAGATAAAACGTCACCTTTTACAAAAATTCTAATGATCAACACTCAATTACTTTTGTCTCAAAGCAACGTTTCGCGAAACGATGTTCACAAATAATCGAAAAGTTCTGAACTGATTAAATTCATATTTTTCTCAGGTGTTTTCAACACTATTTATTAATACTTGGCGATTAATAGTTGCTAAAGCGTTCATAATGAACATTTTTGCATTGCTTTATAGTCAAATCAATTCAATTAGAATTTTTAGTGAAAAATTGTTCTTCGTACGCCTTTGGATCGAATTTGAAAATTTGTAGAATCTGGTCCATCAAGTACAAGATTTTCGTATTTTATTTCATTACAGTAAAACACTTAACTGCAACTTTGTTAAAATACATTAAAATAAGTTGCAATATGCTCTTGAATACTTTATCTTTAAATATTTTTTTTCCGAAATTCCAGAGGATATATTTCAAATCAAATCAAATGAATCAAATCTAAAATGAATAATTCACATTAATAATATTGGTAAATAGACAACACATTGATGTAAATAGGTTGCTTTTAAGAGTAGGTAATGATGAAACGCATTCAGAATATTCAACACTTCGCTTTGGTAAAGTGTTATAAGACAAGAAATGTTATTTTTCATTAAGTTTCTCTTATGTGACTCCTTAATAAGTGAGATCTGACTCATTTGGTTGAATTAATACAATTTCAAGTAAATTGAATTGTGGAAATGAATAGTGAAAATTAGTACATTACACAATGAAATTTTTTTTAATCAACATTGTTTTCATAATAAAAAATATCATTGCACTTCTTATTTCCATAAAGAAACTCATTGGATGAATGCGATTTCGTGTACCAATTTACAAAGCAGCTGATGGAATGGATGTTCCAGATTCATTGATGGTTTTCCGCTTCACCACGCACTGTTGGAACGTGCCATGCCAAATCCCAAATTATCAACACATTGTTTGCATCTGATTAATTGCTTCAGAAATGTCCATCCATCCATCGCTACGCAGCCGTTTCCGAACGGATGCTTAGAAGAAGCTAATGTAACACTCATTCGAGGAAATCCCATGACATCAATTATTCAAAACCGAGAGAAATCTGCAACACTTAAGCATGGATCATTGATACGGATACGAACCACAATTGTTAACTTCAGCTCCCGATAAGCCCGGTGGGTGAATAGATAATAATAGTGTCTCTAATTTAGCGTTTCGGTATCCCCCATTCATGATCCAAATGGTTCACAATGCGGTGCGGCCTTTCCTTTGCCGACTGCACCACCCGTAATCGACCGCGGCCAATCGCTGGATCTCTTTTCTCGTCATCATTCCACCCTTTTGTGGTTCGTCGGTCTGTGGCTGTGGTGCCGCTTTCCCAACGGGCCCAGTAGGCCATTCTGTCATCAATCAATCTGTTTCGCAGCACGGCTATCTCGGAGCATGGAGTGTCCCGGCTTCCGAGTTGGGAAAGTGAAATGTGTGCTCCGGAAATCATGAGAAATTTTCCCACCTGGAGCCCGGCCATCGTTCGGGTCGCTTCACGAACGGGGTAAAAGGGTTCGGAAGGGGTGAACGACACGATCATGACAAATAGATAGAAGCTCTCCTCGAATGTCTAGCTGCAGATGGGACGGACGGATTTTTGGCGAAACATTTAGCAAACCATTCGCTATTACCCATCCTTTTGTGTTAAATCTCACTTCAGAAACAGACGTTCGTTTCCCTTCCATCGATCGATCGTGGGGTTTTCTTCGGACGGGTCGCTCTCGTACGGCTAATGGAGCGTGTAAAGCGTATTCCTTCGCAGATTGAGATCTACACACGTTTCGTGCCCAAAATTGGTGCTCCGTTTTTAAGGCCCCGGTTGCGCTTGGTCGGTTGGCGGGCTTGAATTCCGTAATCTCCCAAGCGCACGGCAGCTCGTTCGTCGATCTTGAGTGGATCACGATGCTTTCCGTGCTGCCAAGAGTATAATTCAATTTAAAATTTCCTTTTCCACAGACGTACGAGAAACAAAGCTATGAAGTGAGCTTAAGGCGAGACACACGAAAAAGAAACGGCCATGCCTGGCTATCGTGAAGGATTTCGCTTTGGCGTCTAACCTACCCTTCGAACGCTCACCTGTCCAGCTGTCGATGATTTTAACACGCATGGCTGGCATGGTTAAAACTAAATTAATCAAACGATTTTTTTTCCAACCATCCGCTTCCCTTCACCGTTCAGTGGCCAGAAGGTTGAAAGTGTTTCTTTGATTGATTTATTAACGCTTCTTTATGTCTCGCGGGATACACCTTGCTTTTCACAGTTTGTTTCTCGTCCGTGCTGTTGGTCGGCGGGGTGCGTCTACATGTCCGCATTTACAATGCATTGTACCGTGTCTTCTCGCGTCTTTTCGTGTCTTGCCCTTCCCATCTGTCGAAGTTGGAAGTGTCGAGCTTTAAGCAAAAATTAAGATTACGCTCGCAGTTAGCCGCTGCGAACCGGTTGTACAGGGGCGACGGTGTTAAAGTGGCTCCTAGCATCTCCATTAACGTGCGGATAAATAACAATAAACTCCATTGGTACACACATACCTCCTTCGATTTCGCCCCAGTTCAACCCCCCACCCTGATGCCATGTTTAGCACTTAATTAATCATTAAATGAATGTTGCGATTGCTTAATAATGATGTTGCTTCCATTAAGAAGAGTATGCGCGGATCGGTTCACCACCACCATCGGACCCTTGGTAATGGACCAAGCGCGAGGTTTCAGTTGCCTTCTCCCTCGGTACCCAATGTAGGTTGTGGTAATTCTATTACGGGACGCATGTACGTCAACGCCACCAGCTTTGAGCCGGCTAATGAACGGAGGCGTTGCGATTGTCCGCGAAGGTCTTAAAGTGAGTGGCACAAATTGGTCAAAAGAGGTTCCGTTCCGAACAAGGGGGAGCCATCGTAAGGACATTGGCGGATGGTTTGATAAATGTAAGTCAACGAGCTACGTATTGCTATTGACCTATTTTACCTCGGAAAGGTTTGTTTTGTCTGTTGGTTAATTGTACTTCACATGAATGAATTAAAATTAAATGAGAATTTGCTTCGAGAGTGCAATGAGGTGTGATTCTGATCAATTTGACCACAAACCACAAAGGCACAACGGGGACCACAAATAAGACTTTAAGATTATTTTTGAAATGAGAAAGAAGAAGAATAACAATCAGATTAACAATTAGATTTACTGGTTAAAAAGAGGAAACAAATATTAGTTTGTATATCTGACCTTGGACTGTAAATTATCGATTTGAGGCAATCATCGATAAAGTGCAACTTAACTTAGGTGAATCTTAATAAATGCTGATAAGTACTCAAACACACCTCTTTTGAATTGACTTAACATTTACAGTAAAGAAGTAGAATTTGAGTTTATTAATGCCATGGCACTAACTCTTCAATTTGATTATCATTGCAATCAACATCAAAAACCAATTTCATCCAAAGTTTTTTCGTACAGGAATCTTTCACTTTCATGCGACAAACGATTCTTGAGTAAACACAAATCCCTTGAAAATGATTCAATAGGATGGGCTGGTAAATTATCTGTTTTCTCTACGTGAGTTGACCAGAAACCTGACGAAACAAACAAATCACCCATCATTCGCTCCAGCACCTCTTACCATCCTGGCTGTTCATCATACCGTAAAACTATTTCTTGTTCACATTCAACACTTCATCAACAACTTGTCTTTCTCACTCGGCATGAAACAAAACGAAGAACAAAATAAAAATAACACACAACCAAGGAGTATTCCCGACAAACGAACCATGACGAGGCAAGAAAGTGTATTAAATATCACTTATCCAACCTTTCGTACAGTAGGGTCGGACGTTTTACTCGGGCATCATTGTTGTCCCTGCACCGAAACAAAAATATCCACTCACAGCAAATTAGATAAATTAACAGCAAGATACAGCGCAATTAGTAGCTGCATCATTTGAACGACCGGCGAACGGATGGAGAGTGTTCTATCTGGCGACAGACGGAAGACGACTTTTCCCAGCATTCCCAGAACACTCAAGGCACGTTTCGGTGTATCTGTCTGTTTCGCTCGTCGTCCGACTGTATGCATGCAAACGCTCACAAACGCTTGAGAAACGAGTCAGAAGAAATTCAATAAGAGAAGATTTTCAACATGAAAGAGTTGCCAAATGGAAAACTAACTCAATAATCTGGTATGGTTAAGGGAAGTAGCGCTGTGAATCTTCTGTGGCTCCGTTTGCCTACTGGCGCTACATTTTGTCTAGGTCGAGCTAGGGTTGATATCCTTCCCAGTGTTCCAGCGTTAGCCTTTTTGCATTGTGGCAGATTGTAGAAGCAAAAGATCATGAGACAGATCCTACAAAAAGTGCTGAGGAATGGATGGTTCCTTTTACCCGAGTCAGGCGCCTTTTTCTAATCCCGGCCAATGTCCTGATCGTATCAGTCTCCAGTACAACAGTCTGAAAGATCATCTACCTCTGCAGTAAGGAATGGAAGTGGAACGTGGACTGATTTCTTCATTCGCAATGGATAAATGTGTTTGTATCTTCTTAATCTAATCATCGATGGAATCGTTAGGACCGAAAGAAGGACAGTTCTGCATAGGAAGCGACTGAGTGCCTGATAGCAACGGAAAGCAATCGGAACAGCAAAAATCATTAGCATACTATTGCAATACCCTAAGGCAGGACACTTTTGCACCCAGCTTTATGGGAATGGAAAGCATCATTCTTTGCACGATGACCGATATTATGCAATTATGTGGTCAAAGCGATCCAATACAGAGAACGAAGCGATGGAGTAAATTGGCAATGATTAACAAATACTAAGCTTCTAATTGTGATTGTGATCATCCTGGCGAAGTGAAGACTATAGTTGAATGAACAGTGCCTTTTCTTTTCCAATTATGTCTACTAGCATTTAACTTTTTATTGAACCACATTTATTGAGTAGTCAACAATGTCAAATATGTAATAATAGTCTAATTCATTTACTTACAATAATCTGTTTATAGTTATAGTTATAGTTAGTAATATAAGATTTTTTCTAATATATGGAAATTAGTTTATCAGTTAAAATATTTTACTTGAACAAAAGCAATATGAAAGACTTTTAATTATTTTTAGATCAATTTGCACAATTTTGTCTTACAATATAAAAATACAACTACAACACAACACAATCGCTGAACGCATTGCAACTACAACTTTCTCTAAGAAAAGGAATCAACAAAATGTCTAACCTAAACATTGGGTCACTTTCATTCATCGAACGGTTGCGAGCTGATGCTAATCACGCACTTTTGTGTGCTTTAATTAATCAAATTCCAACAGTTATGAGCGTTTGTGCGTTTTGTTTGGCCGATTCGTGCCGGATGTATGCGGATGCAAGGATTAATTAGAAATACAAATTGAATCTTAAGGTGAGCTTGAGATTATCGTGACGTCTAGGTCCCGAGTGTCGTGCCCGTTTGCAAGTAACAAGCTGTCAGCGAGAACATTTTCTTTGGGCAAACTGCCCTCAATGAAGAAAATTGGTAGGAAAATATTCACGCTGGTTCGTGGGTGTGATAAGCATGGTACAGTGACCCTTCGTTGACGCGATTAATCAAAATTATTTGACTAATTATAAATGACATGCACTTGAGACTGGTATAAATATTGATATTTCGTAAATTATGTGCTGGAACTGAGGAAAATAATGTGTATTAAGTGTTATTAACTTTTACCATCTGAATTTAAAAAAAAGTAATTACAAACATTTACAAAATAATAAGACATGTTTATTACTTTCACCAAATGAAGACATAAACAGCGAAGGCAATTCGATATCAGATTGTCTCGATACGAATCAATTTTTCCTACACGATACACCTTTGCTTCTCTTTCTTTTAATCTAATAACTAAACCACAAGCAGATTTGTGATCATTAGAAATGAACAAGCATTTACAAGAGTACGACGGTTGACGGTTCTTTCTGTCGCTCATTTCCTCATTTTCTCTAATTGAAAAAAAATCTTTGAGCATATTATAGAAACTCAACGATCACCATATACAAAAACCCCGAAGCCCCATTTTTACGCTTCTCGTCCATCAGTGCGGGACTGTAGGGTAACGTGTTTTTGAGTCCTTTCTTGTTTCACCTTTCCTGCTGCAAATGGTATGAAATGGTTTTTGTTTCATGCGCTTTAAAAGCAATCGGATGGTGTTTTATTCGTTTGTGGTCGCTCCTTTTCGCCGCCAGTTGCGATGTTTTAAACAGTGACGTTTGGAGATGTTAATCAACAAGCAAGTTCCGATCATTGACGAGTTGTCTAGTTGGGATGTTTGGTTTTTTTTTCTTTCTTCTCGATCTTTTTCCGAAGAGAAAGGAACGGACGTGCGACGGGTAAAGAGAGAGGGAAGGAAAATGACTTGCAGCTTGTACGATTGCAAAAGGGCACTGAAGCGTGGGGAGTTGAATGTACACATCGCCATCAAGCTAATTATTCACTTAGGCAATCATCCCCAATAAGAATCCAATAAAGCTTTTTCTCGAATTATCAATGGAGTTGTGTTTGAAAGTAAATGACACTCTTGCCTAGCATTCTATAATTTATATCAAGTTATTTTATAACAAGATTTACAAATACTTGTGCTAATAGCCCGGAAATAACAAATGATTTATTACATCATGTTAGCTCATCTCTACACCTATCAAAGGCCTTCTTCCAGTGTAGGATAAATACATCTATCGATGTTTTTAAGATCACATCTCCTAATCCATGTGCGACCATTCGTTAATCCTCCCAAAACGCCACTCAAAACCCTGCCGTGATCCTTTAATGCTGTTTAAATGTGTCCTGAATTGACAACTTCATATCCACACCCGTGTTTTTTATTTCGGTGTGAGGCTGTTTTTGTGTTTCAAGTAGATGCGTTTGATAGACCTGAAGTTTCACCCCGAAAAGTCCCAGTTCGTTGTGCGGTTCGTGACGGGGCGCCTGTCAATTATGGTGGCCACGATCGTAACAGACTCCCGGGCAGCACGGCTCGTAAGCTTGATAGCGAAACAATATATTGACAGTCCATCAAGATAACACTTTCCTTTCATGATAGTGGCACAGAAAGTGGATAAAAACTTGGAAACCTTTACCTTCACAGTGCTGCAGCCCCCTTGGTTGATCCGTTTCGGTGGGAAACTGATCGAATTACCGAAAGTTCATAACCAGGGAGTCGACAAATGAGTGAAGTGCAAGGTGGTGTGTGTGTGTGTTTTTGTTGTTGGAAAATTGTCCCCGTCTTCGAACGGCATTTAAATGATCCACTATCACATCCTTCACACACAGTTAAACGAACGAAACAGGATCCTTAAATGGAGGGAAAAAATGTTGGCGTAATCGGTCGACTTGCATGATGTTAACACTAGATTTACAATGACTTCCACTAATGGATTGCGTTTGATATCGTTTTGGGTGTTTCGTTTCAAATCCGCGGACATTATTTCTCTTTCACTCCCCGTTTAGTGTCCCTTTTGGAAAGAAATCAATCGCACCGACAATTCTCGCACACAAAGGACAGTTAACACGCACATCGGTGGTTTTGCCTCACCACGTGCGTCAACCGGTGTATGGTAGCACGGTGGCATGCGGGAATTAGAAGCGACAACTAAATCAGGAACGTTAAATCACTCTCAATTAAATTGAATTTGAGCACAATTTAGATTAGAATGCCTAGCCGTAGCACGACCCATAGCGACTTCCTCGGTGCGCGTTGTCCTATCGGTTTTTCCTCAGCGTTGTTTCCAGCATTACACGGCAGGTACCCTTTTCGTTGTGTCTTTTTCGCGTACGATTGGGGAATTGAAAACGTGGAACCCTCTGTTGCAGTGTGCCTCAGCAAAAGGAAATTGTACATGCGATGGGGTAGAAACAGACGGGGAGCAGATAATGAAGCCAGTGGCAATTCCGGGGTCTCTGTTCTCCATTAAGCTAAAGCACATACAATTTCCCCCGCACACCGTAGCGTTATGACACTTTGACATGCAAACCATACCACGGAACGAGGGAAGGAAGGTTAGGAGAATGAGAACTCTAACTCTAGGAGTGGGAATGTAGGGAAAGGAACCATTCCCGTACACTTGTTTGCCATTGCTACACAAAATGATCATTTCGCCCTCAAAACGAAAAGGGTTCCGTGTAATTAATTTGTCAAAAGTAACTCACTTTTTCGCGAGTTTTCCACCGAAAACGAGGTGCGATGCCTTCCGGAAAGGGATGCACCTCTAATTTTGCTCGTAAGGGGGAAAAACAGTGCAGACGCGAACCGGTGCCGTTAACGTTAGTAAATTACATTTCTTCGATTCCATTCCAACTCCTCCATCGGGAAGGAAAGAGTTCCTTTACGCCAAGGTTTCCCTACTTCGAAGGCGCACGCTTTACGTGCGAAGGGGGGAAAAATGGCGATGGAAAATGAAACGCGAATTAAGAAAGCCCGAAAACTAATTCCAAGAAACACCCGCGGAAACTCGCAATCTTGCAACGGAAAATAGGTGAAGAAAAACATCACCAAAACACACACATAGACATTCTAAAGGTGTGCGCTCCATGACTCGGTACACGCTACGGAAACGGCATGAGGCTTAGCTCTTTTTCTTTTATGTTCTTTCCCTAAACTTGGTCGGCACGCGATACGAGTTAGTCAAAAAATTATGGCCAGTTTTCAACTTATTATGTGTTTTGTTTGCCTAATTTCGATTAAGAAGCAATTCTCACCTGCGTTTTGAAGGGAGTAAGGAGTTGCATGGGATGGAATGTTGAAGCGAACGTTAAAGACAGCAGCACATTGCGCTTGTTTCGGGGGTTTGTTTGGAACTAGTTTTAAGTGTAACACGAAATAGTTTTTCGTAAAAATATGCAGATATGCAGAGTGATAAAAGGAATTGCGTCGGAAAGTTTTGTTAAGCAACAGTACAAGCTATTGGTGAATGCTTTCATACAGAAAAAAAAGTTAATTAATGCTATCTGTGTTCTCGTACCTTGAATATGATTCATAACCGCCACTACTGCCGTACGTTTTCTACTAGATCTTGCTTTAAATGCTGAACCAACTAAAGCTGCATCCGTTACTATTGCTGTAGCGTCTTTAATTAGACTGCAAACGAAAAGTCAATCTCTACCTACTGATTGAGCGCATTGAATAAATAAGCCGATTTGCATGGTTGATGGTTGCTTCCGCCAATCAAAACATGGCTTAATGGCTCGTGGAGTATTTCTGTGTGTATGTTTGTGATGGATTCGATGTTATTTCACTAGATTAGACAGACGCATGTTAATGTCAACTGCAACATATTAAGCATACTCGATTTCTTTTCGTCGCTTCGCCTCATTAAGTTTTATATTTAATTTTTAGTGTTATTTTTGTTAGACTGTCTCTACACAGTTGGCGATTGTGCCACCAATTGCGACTGCGACTTTGTCAAACTCTAGACATGGGTCGTCACATCGCGACATTTCGCAATTTTTTTTGTATAGAGTTTGACAAGTCGCAGTCGCAATTGCGACAATCGCTAACTGTGTAGAGACAGTGTTAGAAATGTTTTTTGATAAATGTTGTAAAACAGTAGCGCTAATACAATTATCCACGGTGGAGGATAATGAAGCAGTTCGGCACCAGTACTCATAACCGCTCAATGTGTTGCTACCACCACTTTTTTACAGGAGACTCTAGCGATGCAACCGATCTCAGCGCATCACCCCTAAGCCAGATCAAGCTGTGCGATCAGCAGCAAATGATGGCGAAAGCACAGCTGCCCGTCACGTACGGTCTCGGCAGTCCGTCGAGTCCGGACAAGTATCAGCAACAGTTAGCCAATTACCAGAGCCACATCAAGTCGTTGGACCTTGTGGCGGCCGCTTCCCTCGATGCGTCCTCTCCCCAGGGCGGGCTCCACCATCAGCTACCGACCCACCATCACCTGCACCACCATCACAATCACCAACAACACCCGTCGGCCGTACCTCACCTCCATCAGCATCCCGCCCACCATCCGCACCACGCGCACAATCACCTTCAGCAGCATTTGCATCAGCAGCAGCAGCAGCAGCATCTGGCCCATCCCCACCAATTGCCTTCGCCGACGCATCAGCCACAGCATCAGCTCTCGCTGCACCATGGGCAGCATCCTGTTGGCCTCGGTCAGCAGCCACCGTCCCACCCGTCCCTGGCCGAGCTCGAGTATATGAAGACGCTCAAGGAGACGAACAAATACTTCATCGATCGCAACTACCGTGCTGCATCGCTGGGCTACGGTGGAGGGCGCGGTGGTCCGGAAGGTCCCCCGGAAGACGGAACAGGCTCCTCGGTGAGTGGTGCCACCGGAGGTAGTGGTGGTGGTGGTGGAGAGTACGAGGATGATCTTTCATCCCCAACCAGTGCAGGTAGTGGCAATGGCAGCGGCAGTCTCAAGCGCAAATACGATCGTATCAGAGATGGTGAAGATCGACCGGGCGGAAATGGTGATGGTGGTGGTGGCGTCCTGCTGCCGGCGGACGGCTCCGAAAGCAATCCGACGTCCGACAGCTCCATTAACAAATATAATAAGCTGCATGAGTCAGCCGATAAATCAATTAGGGCTAATAGTTTCGATTATATGAAAAATTTCGACGAGCTCCGGGCCCGACAGGCTGCGGCCTACGAAGCGGAACAGCAACATCATCATCATCATCATCAGCAACAGCAGCAGCATCAACACCAACAGCTTCAGGTTCTTCACCAGCAGCAACAGACACAACAACACCTTTCGCAATCACAACATCCGCAACAGACATCACCGTCGTCGGGGCAGCACGGTTCCTCGGCCGGTGGCAATCCGGGGACGGAAGAGTACAACCCACACCGACAGTCGACGGACAGTGGGGCGGACAAGGGCACAGACGATGGTGGAGTGAGTTACGCGTCCAGCGAAGAGCTCAACCAAACGACGTCCAGTGAGCAGGGCGAAAAAGTAGGCTCCGGTAGTGATGATGAAGGTAAGTGAGAAGTTAGTTCAGTACGGAGGAAATATTTTATTACGTTGACTCCCTGAGTAACGTCTCGCTCCAAATTATCTCGTTCGTTCTAGGAGGTGATGATAATTGTTCGAAAAAGAAGCATCGTCGAAATCGGACCACTTTTACCACCTATCAGTTGCACGAGCTGGAACGGGCGTTTGAAAAGAGCCACTATCCCGATGTGTACTCTCGCGAGGAGTTGGCGATGAAAGTCAATTTGCCGGAAGTGCGGGTACAGGTAGGTGTCTAACGAGTACATTGTTTGAGATTTTTTTTGTCGGAACTCGTCTCCATCTCTAAGCGAAAATCGGGGAAACACACAAAATTATGACAATCCCAATGGTCCGTGGGTGTGTCCGCATCTCTGCACTCAGTTCTACTGCACATCTGGAGTAGGCCGGACCAACTATTGCCCGAATCCTTACCAACCATACCTAACGAGCTGCAATAGGGAGGCATCTGCTTGATTCTTTTTCGAACAGGTTTATAGAAAAAGTTGCTACGCCTTACACATTTTGCGTGATGGTTTGTTTATTTTGCCATCCTGCAAAAGGCCCTGCGGATTTTTCCGATTTGGGATACGAATGCGACGCGAAGACTCATAGTCACTTGCCGGGGCCCGGTCTCACAGTCCGCTTGCCACTTCCGGGTGTGCTCATCATGGCTAGCGAATCTCAGCGGTAATTGAGTTTTCAATTTACCATCATATGAATACAGTTATGATGAAGTTTACCCTTAGTACAAGCTGCAATGCGGCAAGGGGTGTCGTATTTACGAAGGGAACGATTATGCCGCGATTTATTAAAATTTGGTAATTGTTGCGTTTTGACAGTTTCTATTATTTTGTGAAGGGTAAGTACGTTTGATGACGCACAAAAAGCCCTAACGGTTGGAAGGATGCATTACTTGCAATTCCGTTAAGGCTAAATAAATTAGTCGTTTAAATTGATTGTGAAAATATTACTAAACGGCAAGCTCGTTTTTCTAAATTATTACTTTTGGAAGAAACATTCTTTAATTGAAAAATCCTACCGAAATATATTTTAATAATAAATTGCAACACTTTTCTTCTATTCGCACCCTCACCCTGACCGTGACCATAATGCGTTGCGCAAACGGTTTTAATCGAGTTTGAACAACTACCAAACAACACCAGCAAGTACAGCGCGAAACCATCGAAACATTTGGGCAAAAATTGAAAACTCTTCCAGCGGGATACAAACACTTACCGGCACCCTTCATCAACCCAGGGAAAGCTGGAGGGCTCGTCATGCATCTGTCAATATTTTCCGGTGTCAACTCCTGCCGAGTTGATGCACTGCTTGAGAGTTCGTTTTCCCCCTCTTCAGAAAGCTGAACTTATCATACGGGCCCACTCATACTCCAACTCTCCCTATTCGCGGGGTGTGTAAGATATGCGTTGGACATGGGCCAAAGATAAAGAACCCTCGGATTATAGAAAGGAACCCAATTTAGGGGCTAATTTGAGTCAAATATTAACCTGACTTTATGCTTTCGTTGTTTGATGTTTTATCTTGATCGTTTGCCGGGACTATTAGAATTAGTCAGAAATCATGATGTGATCTATTGAAGTATTTAAACGTTTTATGAATGCCTAATGAGATACGTTGAAAATAATGTTAATCGTTTGTTGTGCCTTTTTTAAACCTTAAAACGCTGAGAAACGAACTTATAGTTTCACTACGGTATTTACAATTGAAGTTATGGAGGAATGCATTTCGCTACCACGCACAAACATCGTAAAGTTAACTGACGATAATGCACGCGGAAGGGCCATCGCTTTCAATACGGCATAAGGTTCTCAGTTTCGACGTAATAAAAAACACACACACCCCCCAGTGGGTGACTCATGGGGGTACACGTACACTGGCGCGCCGTTAAGTGACAGCACACCAAGCAAGGGATGCACCCACGGTTGCATTCAGCCCCGAACGCCACTGTCAAGGGTAATAACTGCATCGGGGTAACGTACGGCTAAAGTGACTCCGTGGGACACGTACGCGATTTGCAATTTAGTGGAGCAACAATACTGGCAAATTGGGAACCATCCCCGATGCAAGTGGGGTTTCGGTTTTTGGTACGTTGGAACGCTCTGGAAGGTGCCGGTGATGGACCTGTTTAGTCAATACCGCCAGCACTTTGCTAGCACGTGAGGTCTTTCACCCTTCCTCCATACCCGACACCGTTGTCTAGTGCTTCGACGCCCGTTTGCCGTTGTTTGTGGAAGCGAAATTGAATTTCGCGTTTCACCGAAACATAACCTCAAAGTGACGTTTCGTCACAGGAAACATTATCCACCCCCCCTGTGCGGGTGGGTGGGTTTGAGGGGAAGAATGTTCCACGCGAAACAAAGGAGGAAGAGTGCAAAATCGCACCGAATTAATTTTCATTTCCCTTTCGCAGCACACAGCGCACCGGGTTGTTGGGCCACTTCTTCATCAAAACCAGCCAAAACCACTGACTCGCGGTTCGTTTTAGCAGTCAATTTTTAAACTCACTTTGGAAAAAACTTTTCCACCTGCCCAGTGCCTGCTTCGGCTTTTGGGAAAATAGAATAGTTGTGTATGTTCAAAAGTTGGTTAAATGTATGTATATTTTCGCTGTCTATGCCCGAACTTGTTGTCGTTGACTCGTCGTTACCCGGTCAACGACACGTCATAAATTGAAGCGCAAAGAACGCGCCGAACTTTTTATTCCAACCTGATGTGTCTCACCTGTGTGTGAGAGAATCCTGTAGCCGGGATAAAAACGTCAAACTACCACGGCACGGTATTGGACAACTTGCAGTCCTTCGTTCGGTCGAAACATAACCTTCCTGACATCCACCAATCGGTTGTTGCACGTTCGCTGGCAGTGGCAAGTTGAGTGTTTACGGACATGTTTTTCCCGATGACAAAAAATTAATCCAATTTTCGGTCGAATGTTATTTATTCAAATTCAATTTACCAAACGCGCATTTTGGCTAACCGACGACAGTAGTGCGCATGTGCTGCGTTAAGTTGAAGGAGCATTTTTTTTTTCCAGGAGCGCTATTTTTTCCCATTTAGCAATCGAACCCCACGCTAAACGGAATTGACAGGGAGCGTTGAAAAGGGCTACCGAAATGGACGGACGAAAGGGCGAAAAAAAAAACTAACGAAGTAACAATTTGTCGAAAAATCACGCCTCAAAGTAAACAACCGAGGCCGGGTGTGAAGTTGTCGTGTGAATATCCTAAAAGCAGAGCAAAAGCATTCTTTTCCTTTTTACTTTTGCTGTTTTTTTTTGAGACCCCACACCATTTGCTCGGGAAAGTTGGTAAAAAGCAATTTCAATCTCGGTGTCGCTGCTAAAAATCGTTTAGTGATTTTGACGAATGTTGCTGGGGCATGCAATCGCGATTCGCGGGTGTTTCGTTTACACTGTTCCTGTTTCACCGGTATGGCAAACATTACCAGCGCAGATCTGCTAACGGCAGAACATCTAAAAGTCACGAGGTTACACTTTTGAATGGTAAAACACATCAGATGTACGTTTGATTTATGTCAATGAAGCTAGATATTCATATTTTACCACTGGTTAAATGGTTCGCTATCTAGCCGCTATCCAACGCTGAACAAAGAATCGGAAAACATTCGTGTGTTACTAACATTTCCCCCCCGAAAAAAAAGGATCTTTAGTAAATGCCTAATGGTGGTATCGTGTCTGGGTGTTGTCTCATTACGGGCTCTGTATGTATTGTTGGGTGATAATGATTAATTACGGTTGATGAGTAATGCGCTTTATGTTCGTCCAATGATGGTGGGAAATTTAATTACATTCCTTACCTTACCCGTTCCACCGGTCGCTGGTATCATCCGTACCGTAGCACAATTAAAAATTACTACCAAATGACCCAACGACTCGTATGCGCATTATCGATTGTCCTTTCACTGATTCATTTAAATAATAACGAACCCACTGAGTGTCCACACGGAGTGTTCAAGCGGTCAATAGAGCGATCGATCGAGCCTGTCACGTCAAATTAGCATAATAGATACCGAAACAATTATAACAAATTATATTTCTCAACTGGTACTGGCTGGTGCGGCGGTGGTGTAAAGGAAGGAAAAATAACATGGTAATTGACCCCTGTTATCAACCGTAACGTGGTGCAGTGGTGGTTTTTTTTTGTGCTTCTTCCAATGCCTTATTATGAACGGTGGAGGTGTACTAAGGGAACATACACGGGGGATCCACACAGGACACCCCACAAAGCCAATTAAACTAACGCAAATGCGCTGCATGTGCATGCAGTGCACCTTCATTTATGCATAGGAAAGCTCTCCTTCACCATCATTACACGGAAAACAGGAATAGTTAGCAGCGGCAACAAAAAAAAACCCCAAGAGTTGTTCATGCCGCTTCAACACGCGCCCCTGACCACTTCACATCGTTTAGCAATCACGATTAAGCTAAAGTACAATTGAGTTTAATTTAATTTAAATTGAGCTTTGATTTAATTTCTGCTTGCCATAGAGCTCCTACTAGCTTCCCCCCTTTTTCCGGTGGAGAATGCAAAATCTAGTTGCATTGTATGCAAAAACCCCATTATGAAAATTGAAAAAGTGCACCTGGTGCAGGACCTAAACAAACTAGATCCAGGAAATGGAACAATACCGGCACGATGCACATGTGCCGACTTTCTTTCAATTATTTCCACCACCGAACGGCATGGGCTGCAATGAGTTTGATAGCGTTGCAATTAGCGGGTCTTTTTTGTTGTTAAAAGCAAAGTAAATTCCTGCCTTCACTCGGTTACATTCGTCTTTGTTTGTCTAGCACCGATGGTCAGCCGAATGAACCAAGCGGTGCAGTTATGATCACGGTACATACCGTCTGTTATTGCGCTTTTATTTGCTCCATTATCGACACGGTACCCGGTACCCGTGAGGCAAGAAATCAAAATTTAATCCATAAAAAGGACACAGCAATTAAATGGTCATAAATAATCACATTCAAGCACGATCGCACGAAACGCAATCGAATCGCACCCGAGGTTTTGTGACATCGTCACAGCAGACGGAACGGACAGAATGGTTTTGACAGGTAGCGCACACCGTTTGCAACAAGAGGCGGTAAGTTGCAATTAAGTTGTCCCTTATCCGCACACCAGCACCAATAGAAAAAACCGACACAAAGTTTCACATTTCACCATGCCGGAGCGTATGGGTGGAAATGCGTACCGTACCGCTACTCTTTCTTCAGAGGAGGGTTTACAGTGGTCACATGATAAAAAGCAATTCCCGGCGATGGGCACGTTGGGCACAAGGAGCATGTAAGCACTTTGCCTGGCGAACGACACTTTAGATAGCATCTTCAAATAGTTCACATTAGTTGAAATAATTAAATTAATTAGTGTCGCCCTCCATTGCGTGTTGTGACAGTCTGTGCACGGTAACCAATGGCACTGGCACTATCACTGCACTGGAGGGGATAAACTGTGTGTCCCGTTGCGTTATTTCGCTGTAACACGTGATTTAGCGAGGCTTGCAGTATGTATTTTTCAGCAATAAAACGGTTTTTTGAGCCAGAGACTGGAAGCTAAATTCACATCCCCGCCTCCTTTGTCCATGTTTACGACCTAAAACGACTTTTACGGGTTAGGTCGTCTGGTGTCATTATCATGACGTGACGTCCACCAGAGCCTGACGAGTCTAATCCGCTGTAAAACAGTGAGTTCGAAGTACAGCTCGTCTTTGTAGTGGTTACTCCATTGCCTGCCCATCTATCTACTTCTTCATCATCACAACTACCTCAAGAGGTTTAAGCATGCCATTTCAGGCATTCTTTGACTTTATTTACCAGTGGCCAGATAGTCAGTCCTTTCTACGTGGGATTGGTCCGGATGGGATTTTGGACCGGTTATGTTGTGTGAAGACCTGTTACCAATATACCATCACGCCGCCCCCCTTCCGCACAAGAGGGGTAAAAAAATCTTCTGAGCATCTTCCTCTCGAAGAGGGTTTTGTTAGTTTTGGACATAATCTATGTTTCAGAGGTGTAAGTTTTATATAGTCCTAGCTTGGTTCATCGCATCATGAGTAGAAGATAATTGACAGCCCGCACCATAGCGCGTATCTCAACATGAATGCATGATTGTTGGTGTTGACCTTTGACCAAATTTAGGTGGGTTAGTTTGAATTTAGGTTTGACTCAATCCGAGGTTTTCCCCCACATGCTCTATTCTTTGGTAAGCATCCGATACGTAGAATAGCCATAAACCATTGATGTCTATGTTATCAGCGTATCCACCTCCGTGTCGCGGATCCACCATCCGAAGTATCCACCTCCGTGTCGCGGATGGCGCTTTCCTACGCTAAGTAGCAGGTTAAAGAGCAGACAAGGTAGTCCATTTCCTTGGTGGAGACCCTTGGTGCTGTTTAGCAAGTGTCAGCTGCTAATATGTACAATTGTCTTGGTTTTCAGTTCTTGTCGACATCCAATGTGTTAAAAATTACAGTTCTGTCAATGGTCAATATAGCGTTCAACATGCTCAACACCGGATCACACGATTGAGTGATCCCCGGTGATGCTATTTGTTACTCCGACCTATACTATGTCTATATATCAGGTAATGGGCTATACAAAATCCCAAATATATCAAAGCTTACCCTATCAAAGCTAAGCTAAGTTACTATTTCTATTTCGAAGCGCTTCGATTTGGACACGGCATTGCACGTGTTACCAGCAATCTTCTTCAAACTGAACTATTAAGACTTCAAATTCAATATTAATTATTGTTTATCACTGCTCAAATTCTCACAATTGATGATCTTTAGGTTGAATATCTGATATTTTACTCTTAATTGGAGTAGCAATATTAGAGATTTGGTTCAAAATAACATTATATTAAACATTAATTGATAGTTCTAGTGCTTTTCTACACGCTGATGAACTAGTCGTTTTAGAAGAAGAATTAACCTTGGACTAGTTGATCTATTTCGTTTCACTTAGTTATGTCTACGGGAATTTTCAAATTTGGATCACATTAGAATTCATAAAATTCTATCCCTTCTTCTCATAAAATCTCAAGGACGTTCATCATCTAGTAAATTGGTTCATTCAGAATTCGTTCAACCGGAGGCAAAATGCCGTCACGAGATGCTCATCACGGGTGAGTTCGGCAATCAATAAAAGTGTCACCAATTAACGCCGAAAGAAAGCACCATTAATCAATCGCTCCGGAAAATCTGATTTGTCGTTAATTTGTGTACTTAATTGGTGTGGTTCTGTTGTAAGAGGAACCCGGCTTAGAGCACCCCGAAACCCGAAACACATCATTATCTTTTTATTTCTTCCAGTGATGCATCTCGAGCACGCGTGGGATACCTACCCGGACGCGGGGTAGGGTGTTTCTTTAGTAATCTGCTTCACATCACTCAAACCCACCGACCCACGGACCGGGCTAAATCCCTTTGCCGAAGGTTCGGTAATTTACCAGCTATTTGTCTATCGAAGGAAGGATTACAATTAGCGAAGCTGTCACTGTCACGTGAGTGGCCGCGTACGTCGTTCGCCGTCTGGTGTGCAGCGTAGCGATCCGATCTTATCGAGTTTCTCCTTCGGGAGGCTCTTGAGATATCTGTCAAGTGGTTTTCCGGCCATTCGGGAACCGCTGGGAGCGAGGAGAGGAGAACGGGAGGGCATAAAAGGAAAGTTGCTATTATACAACGAAGAATGGGAAGATGCTAGCGGACGGGAAATTCAAACAGGAAAATAAAAGCGAACCCAAAAGGAAACGAGAAAAAGTCAATCAAATCGAAAGATCAGAAGACGCTGGCAACGTAATGCTGAAGATGGATCCAATTTCTTCAACCGCCCGGGCAACAACAAAAAGAAAGGACATTTGGACGAAACGGAGAACGGGAAATTGAATAATCCGACTCTTCTCCACGCCACCGTGCCGCGTGATTGTGACGCCCACGTTATATTGGGCATCCGTTTCTATTGGCTCCGTCCCGATGGAATGTGATTTTGCGTTCTGTTTGTACGAGGTATGGAGTTGGTTTTGTGCATTTTTGTTGTTCTTGTTGAATACTTTGCCCATCGCTAACGTAATATGGCTCGAGCGGAAGATCTCAGCCCGGTTGCATTCCCTTCCGTGCCATCGTACGTTGACGCTTGGTTCACGGTTATTTGTTTCGATTTCTCGCTTCCCGCAATATCTACATTTAACGAGATCGATTGAGCGAAATGCGATTTACAAAATTTCATAACGTTAATCCCAACCGTTTGTCCGTTTTGTTTATCTGGCGCGTGGGTGGGCTTGGCAGCTGAGATCGAAGGTATCTCGTAGCAAACAAACCAACCCATGAAAACGCAACGCAAATCCAGATTAAATTACGCTTGACGGGTTATTGGGTTGCGTGGCCGTAGGCTTTGTGCGGGAAGACTATGGGACGCTGCCACAGACGCTGGCGCGTTTTCACTGCCCTAGGGGCCAATTTTGATGACGTTCGTAACAAGTGAAGGGTGCAATTTTCCGACCACTCGGCAAGGTCACGCGAAGGAAAACACATGTTTTCTCACACAATTATGAGGGATTAGGACATTTTGCATGGTACGTTCGAGAGATTTGGGCTGTGAGGTTTTGGTTGGAACATTGATGTTGACGGAGGTTAAACCGATCGATGTGAAGTTATACTGAGGGGTGAGTAGTAACTAAATATTTGGTTGTATGTTTTACCAGTTTTTTTACGCGGCCTACGCACAAACAGGAAGTTTTGATGTAGTTCGAAGTTCGACAAATCCGGTTCATTAGATAATCTTATCTTCTCTTCATCTCTTACCTTTTCATCTGAACTATGTTTTTTCGAAGTTATTAGTAAAAATTATACATCCGTTAAATTAAATAATCCGTAATGTTTGATTGTTTGATACAACAATATTGTTGAATCTATATGAAAATTTCTTAACTGAGTTCCTCGTATACTTATTTGATTTTATAAATTAATTCGTATTTTTTTAATTCCTCATGCGATGAATGTTATCAAATTTATTCGTTATAAAATGCGTCTATATTTATAATCGTCTGTAAAAGTGATGATTTATGGTTCAAAATCCAAATCCAGTATACTCGCTCAGTGTTATCCTCGAGCATCGTCTTCGTGTCGACATCTTACCGCAACAATAGGACCAATTTGTCTCCCAAATTGAACTACAATAGCAAACGGTTACAAAATCATGAAAAAGGGCGATTCCATGGCGGGGATCGGTTCGTCTCGCGCAATCGTGCGCATCCAACCATTCGTTAATCGTCTCCTTTACTCTTACTTTTATCACCGCACCGCTGGCGATGTTGATGATGATGGGGTTCTCCCTAAACGGTACGGAAAATCGATCAAAGTGTGCGAGTGTAACAGGAGGGTTGTTGCGAGACTGCGTGAACGAGCGAGACCGTTAGACGAAAAGTGGAGTTGGAGTTTTTTCTTGCACTCCCCCGAATGCCGTTCAGCTGGGGCGATGCTGTTTCAGCATCTGCACCCAGTGTTTGTTGTCGCCATCGTATCGATGCTGAAAAGAAAATGGCTGCCGAGTTAGAGGGTACTGCGCTGATGCTGCAGGCTGCCATCATCACCATCGTACGGACGGAGCACAATGGTTTACCGCTTAATCGACGGGTAATCAAATTATTCCTTTTAATGAACGCGTACCTCGGATGACGAGAACGATGATGACGCGGTGTATGTGTGTGTGCTCTCGTACCTTTGGTCGGGCAAAACTTTTACCGGTGCTGCACTGTCAATTAAGCCGAACTCTGAACAACGGTCGGGCAGGAACGTAATATGCTCGTCCAAAAGCCATACCTTAACGACTACAGGACGGAGCGAGAACGGAACAATGTCCAGTTCGGTTTGGCGTTGATTATTTAATTTACTCATTCGATTTCATTTCAAACGCCTTGTACGGTACGCACTCTGTCACCAACAGACCGGGCAACGACGGACGCCGATCGCAACAAAACTGGGAACTCCAGCACTGGCGTCCTGATACCAGGATACCTTGTCGTACTGGACCGGTCGGCCGATCGGTGATGGTAGAAAATTAATTCCAAAGTCCCGACACGAATGACTCCGTTACAGCTACACCGGCACACCGACCTAATGGACCACCTGCAGCGATGTGCATGCCTCCCTCCGCATCTCCAATGACACTCTTTTCCGTGGGGTGCAGGCCACGAAATGCAGGCTGCATAATTATGTTTCTCCCGGGTCCTAGTTCGCGCTTTCGAGTGCGTATCGATGCCGACCAGGCGAACAGACCAGACAGGGCTTGGGGTTGGGTTTGAGTGGAGCAAACGGAAATTGCTATTTAATTAGCTGGCAGAAGGCAGCACACTGGTTGCCGTACATGATGCGTCCTTTGCTGGGACTGGGAAAAACCGCACTATTCATTCTCCACACCCAAGTACGGAACGTTTGAAGCGTTGTGGTGATGAAAATTTAAAAACTATCGAAAGCAATTAAGGATTTGCGGAACTAGCTCGATATATGTTGGGGTTAGTTATTTTACTCAAGAATAGATTGAAGGACATTACTAGGAACTAGTGTATGATTAGTTTATCTTGAATACTACTCGAGGTTTGATTCAAATGCAACTCATCAGTTTTAGTTAACTGTGAACGGTTGATCACACAGGCCATGCGCATCGCGGATTCATATGAGCTTAACTGAAGTGACATCAGAACTGGACCTGATACCTTATTGATATTGATACCGCTATACCGAGATTTTGATGAAATAGCTAGAAATAGATCTAGATCATCTAGAATAGAATTGCTAATATTGCTTTGCGAGGACAATATACCGAGACAAGGAATACGTTCCTTGTTACGAATACGAATGTTACGTTCGCAAAGCAAATTTTTTTTTTATTCGTAAGTGTGGAAAACATGAGGGAAATTACCACAATCGGGTTTATATTTATTATTAGTTAAAGTTATCCAGCTATCAAGTCTAATAACAATGACAATAACAATAGTAACAAATTACAAAAGTATATATGGAAGATGATAAAAAGAACGAAAACGCAAACAGTTACAGGAAATGCACAAGGAAATAAATAACTTTGTATAATCGTCAAACTAAATCATGCAAAAAGGACCTAATGTTGTTCACATTTAAATCAACATTATTTCCTAACGAGTTATAAACTTTAATCATTTTGATCAGGGGATAATACGGTAAATGCCGTCATTATGGAAAAAATAAATAATTATAAATAAATAAACATTTTGATCAGAGAATCACTTGATCCAAAATTAGTCGATCTAAAATCTGTGTTGAGGAGTGCCCTAGGCCTTAAAATTCTTCTAGGTGCCTGAAACGCAATCAGAGAATAGACGGGGCGTCAGGAGGTTCTATGAGTTATACCATGAAAAGATTTTGACTCGCCAAGCATCGGTATGCAGTTCATGTCATGAGAAGTATGCCAGAAACTCAGGACACATGAAGAGATGCAGCCTGGTAGATCTAAATTAAGATGAATTATTGAAGAGCTGAATGATCCTAAAAAAAATATGGAACAAACGATTGGTATTCGAAAGTGAAGAACTCTAAGTTGTTGAGAATATTATGTATTATATGAATACAATACAGCTAAAATAATTAAAACAATTAAAATCAGAGTAAATAAAATTAATTAAATTAATTAAATTGTAAAACTAAGCTCAAAGAACCGAAGAATTCATAACTTCCACAACTCGATTCGTTTTACAATTTTAATACCGGTAAACTCTAGTACTAAGTATTATAACATCAACCTACTTCAACGCTCCGGTAACAAACAAACGCCAGAACGATAGGGATTGACTCATAAACTACTCAAAAGCTTAATCTACCGGCTCATTCCTTTATTTCAAAGCGATTATCCCATGCTCCTAATGTGGTCAGTTTATGATCCTTAACTACCGCTTCATCAAAGTTTTAACATATCGTTTGCTGTTAATACATACTTGCAGCACGGCAACAAAGCTTAGCTCGCAGTCACCATGTCGTACATGCCCGAACGCTTATTAATTCGAACGTAATTTGCATGTATACAGCAACGTTTGGCGGTGGTCACCGTATATTTTTCACTTATTATCCAATGGTGAAAATTGCAATAATAAAAATCCATTTTTATCTTCGATCGAACAAGATTGCGAGAAAAGAAAAGTTCTTTGTATGTTTTTTTGCTCGCAGTTTTATTGCTATTTTCGACGAACTCACCTGACTGGCTCTAATCCATATGGAGCCTTTCGTTAAATTAACGAACCATAAGAAAAGGCACATGGGACCATGGCATGCCGTCGACGCATTTTTGCATCGTACCATTCGACGAAAAACGTTTACATTAACTCATTTCCTTCTGGTTGTTGTGGGAAGGGCGCGTGATTATTGCTAATAAAATTACTCAACCGAGCCCGTTAGTGCTTTGGTTAGTATTTAACGCGAGCACAAGTTTCCAACAGACAGTGGTGTTTGCCACTCTTCGTCCTACACGTAAGGACTTAAAAGAAACGTATAGGCAAGTTTGAATCGATTTCCTGCATGTCTTGCGTATTCGTGGCCTTTACTACGGTGTTGGTTTCCGGTGGGACTGTTTGATTTCGACTACAGCAAGCAAAAAGAAGCGAATGAAATTGTCTGATAGGACCGGAACGGAACTCGCTACGCAGTTCAGGGATTTTTCGTGGCATGCAAAGGTATTTGCGAGACAAATCGGTTGCGGTGCGCGATATGCTGGCCCAGTTCTAGTTTGGGACTAGCTTTGTTGCGGTGGAGAGAGAAAGAGTTCATGTTTGATACCTTCGATGCCATCCAGCAACGAAGGGGACATGTGTGTAAAAGGAAAATAATAATAATATGTTTGCGATTTGAAATCGAAATTCCACCATACCATACGGTTGCATTACAAAACCCATCCAGCACGGGTATAACAAATGGAGGATATAACTTTCCTGTGTCATTTTGTTTTATTACACGCTAGCGCTTTATGGGAGTTTAATACGCAAGAAGACACAAATCGATGCCTAGCTATCGCTGCTGGTTCCCTGGCCTGGTGCTGGTCTGGCCCTTAGAATGATACCGCCTAGCATGTTATGGGGATCGACGGCCACAATATGCTGGCCCATAAGCGGGCATGCAAATGTGAACACGTGTGTAGTACCGAAGGGTCGACGGGTTGACTCCGGGTAGGGTGTAATAGCACCGAAAAAAGGACAAACCAAACAATGATTATTCATAAATCACGAAACAGTCGTGCAAAAATCGGATGAGAACTGACGAAGGACGTATGAGGTTTACAAACATTTTTATTGAACTAATTTTATCAAAAGCGTAGAGGTGGTCTTATGGTACAGAGGTTGATCTTCGCAAGACAAAATCAAGATCAAACTATACACAGACTATTTCACTGTTTTGGGGTTCGGGACAATTCTACAACGGGTCAGTTTGAGGTTTGAAATCCAAGAAAAGAAAATGAGTATTTAGACTTATCTATAACCTCTATTGGAATGGAGAATAAAGAATACACTTACAGGGATACACTTACAAATGTAGTAATTAATATAATCAACTTGAAACAGTATTCGTAACAAAATCTCCTTCAGAAAACCTCTACACAGTCTGATGGTCGACTTCCCCAAATCAGTTCCTTCACAGATGAAATTCATGTTACGGCATATTCAAACGAATGACTAATTTGCATACAAAGAAACAAATTTTAATAGAATTACCGCTTCTGTCACGGTTTGTGCCAACATGGGTCCAGCTGTGAAGGACTTTTTTACGACACCGATTAGGACGATTTCCTTTCCACGTAGTCCCTCTTCCCATTGGTTTGTTGCTAAAGGCTCGCTCCCACGAACGAATATGTTCGCTCCTAATCATTCGGTAATAAAAATCATTAAATTTAATTTTCTTGTTTATCAACCGTTCCGGCTGACGGCAAAAAAAGGAATTCCCAACCCATACTCACCTTTCATCGAGATATGAACGTAGTGGCGAATGTTTCTGCCAGACCGGACCGTGTGTAGAGATGGTCCGCACGACATCATAACGCAAGCCAAGCAACGGCAACTGTTGGTGAAGTGTTTTTGTGTTTTTTTTGGGACTTAACCATCAAACTGACCACGGGACAAGGTGATGGATGGATGTTGATTTCATTAGAAAACCGTTCGTCAGCAAGGCTCGCGGGGTACTAAAGTGGTGCGGCTGCGTCACGAGGTATGGAAACGACCCGAAACAACCATGTCAAACTTTCGACCAACAATTTTCTGTACTCCTCGTTCGGATTATGGATCATCGGTTGGACGTGGAAAACACACCACCCATGGCTCGGGATCTCGTGCGTGAAGGTGTAATAATAATAAAAAGCCACTCATTACACATTACCCAGACGCGAGGGGTAGAGTTGCTGCTAACAAGCGAGAAAGAAGGTCTTTTTTTGCCAGTGCCCTGCGTTTCTTTCTTTCTTCCTTTTCAGTGGAGCTTCTGTGCGATTATGGCTATTAGCATTATCTTTATGAATTTCCATATTAAATATGGGAATAAATCCAAGGAGAGCCTCGTACTCCCACCGAACGAACTCTCGCTTTTGTTCTGTTCTCGCACCAAGGACACAAGTTTGCGGCAAGTTCTATCAAATCGAACACAAAGTTATCCTTTTACCCCCGGTTTGGGGGAAGGGAAGTGCACCGCCCGACTTGGTGCTATAAAAGCGCAAATAAATTTGATAGATTTATGCGTCCGCAAGTAGCGAACGGACAGCTCACGCACGCATGCACGCACGCACGGCGGTGGAGCGACAGCGAACTGAGGAAAACATTCGACAACGTCGGTTCGTTGGGTTCATATGTGAGCGCATAGTTTCGGTCGAAAATGAAGGACCAATTTATGAATTAGAATTACTGCCGAAGAATGCAGCGAGGACGGTGAAGCTCGCAGCAAATGCTGCGCAGGTGAAGCAGCAAATGCTGCCTGC
The DNA here is from genome assembly GCF_943734725.1 of Anopheles marshallii. Taxonomy (NCBI): domain Eukaryota; kingdom Metazoa; phylum Arthropoda; class Insecta; order Diptera; family Culicidae; genus Anopheles; species Anopheles marshallii. The sequence continues at coordinate 46,768,663 of NC_071327.1, forward strand.
TACTGCTGTCCTACTGTCACCGGCTATGAAAGGCAGCAATAAATATTTTATTTGTATCGCCAGTTTTATTGTCCCCATATGGGAACACGGCACCGGTCCGATCCGGTGGTGAATGGCAACAATTCGTGTATTGGAATTATTGTAATGTGTAGCTTGTTTATGTGGTTGACAAACGAAGAACCTGCCATTTGCTAACCTATTTTAGTCATTATTGGAGGAAAGAAACAGCGTAACAAAATTTGTCATTGAAAAAATATTTTTTATCCATACAATATTACCCACTTGTTAGCAAATATGTTTGCGTAAAATTTTAATGTTGTACTGACGTTCCGAGGGAACGTTTCACCAAATTCCGATCAAAACTCGCCCGGAAATGAACCTTCTTGCCCTATTTCCTAGCATTATGATTTATGTTTCCTATGCTATAGAAAATGCCTCATTGCTAAATGAAATCCTTTCAGTATTAATTTTCTTCCTTTTCCATCGCCTTAAACGCATTTTGGAACGCGCGCGGGCCCACGGTATTATAATTCAATTAACCCCCTCGCAGAGCTCCGGTTCTTGCGTCAATGTCGGCGTTTAAAAAAGGCTTTGTTTGTTTGCTTTCCTTGCTTAGAACATTGGTGCGGTATCCTAGATCCGTTCCATTACGTTCTATCCTCTTCCGGCAAATGGGGACCCGGAGCCCAAAAAAAGAACCCGCTTAACGTGACGGAATGAATTATCGAAGCGAAGGAAATTGTAGGTTATGGGATATTTTAATTCACGAACCATAATAAGACGGCAACGCCGTACGGTACCGCTTATCGCGGCTTTGAGTAGGTCTGTTTTGTAAGGGTAAACGATTATAGTAGCTACTAAAGCGATTTACCGACGAATGTGTATGCAATTGAATTTTTTTCCTTCTTCACCATCGAATGAAGTGTAAATTTATTGCAATAAAGAACCAAAAAAAAAAAGAGGTTGAACTGTTGGTTGTTTGAGAGTACACAAAATAACTGACGACATTCGTGCTTGCATCCTTCCAAAGGTGATGCCATTGTGCATTGAACTAATTTAAAGCTAATAGAGCTGCGCAATGAGGCGTGCTGATTGGATGCAGCCGAGTGCACAGAGTGTCACCATCGTTGACTTTTGACATGGTTGGACTCAATCATGGTGAACGTTTCGCATCGGATTCAACCGATCCACCTGGCAGAATCTTTTATTCCGGGCGTTTGTGAAGTATTTAATCGACAAACAAAGAGCTCACCATCGCTAGACGAACCCTAATTAAAAAACCAAATCAGCAATTACCTTTCGGACGGTTCGGTTTGGCCGCCATTTGATCTCGGTCGGTTTGCTTTGTGTGGGGAACTATCGTATGTTGCGGTTATTTTGAGTTCACTTGAGTTTTTTTCTCTCGCTCCCACAAACATACCACATAATCATGTGCTTAGTTTGTATGAAATCACAGTAAAATGATTGTAAAACCACACCACGATGAAGACATGACAAACAATCGCGTAAACAAACATCAATCACATATCCCATGGACTGTGTGGAAAGCAGAAGGAGAGAAAACGACATGAAAATACACTACATAAAAAGGGCTGAAGCATAGTGCGTATTTTATGCTGCGACGACGATGCAAAACACAGCTGTCTGAAATTAAACCGAAAATGGGAAGAACACAAAAATCGGAAACCCCTTAGCCACAAATCCGATGCTTACGCAGGCGGGTTTCTTTAATCCTGTCCCGAGATAATAAGAGGCACGAGAAGAATGAAAGACACAACTAAAATCACAACGATCGACATACACACACACACACACACACACACACACACACACACACACTTGAAATAATGCAACGAAGAAGTTATGGATTATAATTTCATTAGCCTCGAGTTACCTCGAGAGTTATGTTTTGACCTCCGGAAAACGGAAATCGACCTACGGGTTGCGTTTCTCGTGCCTTTCCCGTGACGTAATTTAGGCCGCGGTTCGTGGTTCGAGGTTCGGGGCTTCCGGGGCTGCTTTTCGGGTGCCATGCTGAGCTGGCTGCATCATTCGATTTAATCGCTTGCGCCGAACGCGTTCTTCTCGTGTGTGTTTGTGGTGCGAAATCATCATCGCGCATCGCGAGAGTGAACACACGTGGCAGCGTTTGCTGGTGGAGCTGCAACTCCATTCGATTCCACAGTTAAAGCGCGAATTATCAGCTCCGTTTAACTCAGCTACGCCAGCTGTCGTTTCCGGTGTGCGAGCGTTGTTTAAATGGAACGCACGTGGAAGTGTTTGGCAATAATTGTTTCACTATTTGAATTGTTAGCCGTTGATTGAATGGATGGGTTGGGGCTTGATAAATAAAAAGAGTGAGGATGAGTGTAGGTAGGAATAGAATTTCTTCCAATATTTCACATAAGCTGAATTCTGAAATGATATTCGGCTACTAATTTGAATTATGCTGATACCTAAAAAAAATAAATTTATTTTATTATGCATCTTAAGTTTACTGTTTTATTGACCTCTTGCCTTAAAGAAAATCTATGATTAAGTTTAAAAAGAAGTTGATTTCTTTTCAAGTAGACATTAAAATTGTATGGTAATATTCCACCTTTTTCAAGCATTTACCAGCTGAAATCGATTCTATTTATATTATCGGGATGCTTTAATCGAGAAAGCTTTCCACAGAACCAATTTAATATTGATAAAGATTAAAAAAAAGGGAATGATTCTAGAACTAGCTCAAATCATTCTAATTCAAGTTGGAAAGAATAGAGTTAAACGGCCTGACTGTTCTTCCGATAGTAAACAAATAGTTGACAACAATCTTTTAGAAGTTTTAAAGTTTAAGTAACAAAGCTAGAACCATTCTTGGTTTCTTTTCTAGTTGAATTAGAATTTGTCAAGATAGATCTTTAATGTTTCTCACTTTTAGAAACTTTTGCCAACCGTATGAAACGACCTAAAAACATTCTCAATTCAAACATTTACAATGCTTTCAGTAAGGTAAAGTTCTAAATATTAGGAATCACCTTTTTCATCTTGTCAAATTTTAGAGTCACTCTAGTTTAGATCTAGCTTGAATGATTTAGTTAGCTTAAGGTTAGCAACTTGAACGGTTCCCAGAAATGGCCCCACATTTATGGTTGTTACTTCAAACACCTAAAATACGTTTAATAAACCAATGACTAAGACACAACACTAAGCAAACGTCACTGCAATGGGAAGTATAAAATGCTGTCAAAACGACATTGCACTTCATCTACTCCTATCTTCATCATTCCACTCCTATAAACTGAATAAATTAAGTTAATTCTTATCGCACCATTTGCATGCTCTCTTACAGTTTATTAAAACATTCGTCCCTTACGTTAAAGCATGCAAAAAACTTGCATCAACGACCGATGGACAAAATGAGACACAATTTTCAAACCCGAACCGCTATCATTTGGTATTGTTTTCGAGTCCTTATTACCTCATTAAAAATCAATTTGCCACTCAATTTGCGCTCCTCAAAGGCGGTACCTATTTCTAGCCTGGGTCGTGGCAAATAGTTTTTTAATCAATCGCTAACCACCACCACCATTACCACCTGTCAGCACATTCCACCGGCACGTGCCCGTGCAGCATGCACCGGCAGTTCATTTGATGTGTCGCTTCGTGAAGGTGAGCGTGTGAGCGCCCGGCAAAAGCCACATCGAATCAAACGGTTTCATTCCATTCCGCATCGGTACACTTCGGTTACGGATCCTTCACACCACACCGTTTCTGCCGTGTTTGGCCGTCACTCGGTACAGCTGAACCCTCTTCATTTTATTCGCCAACGCGGGTGTCAGGCGGCTGACCGTTTTACCTCGTCCACGCCCTGCTCTTGTTTTGCGCATCAGTGACTTCCTTATTCCACTGTTTGTTTTCCTAGCCGAACGGGGATGAAATTGAAATATTGTTTCCATCCCTCCGGGGTTCGACTGCCGTAAGAAATATCTTTTCGATGAAAACGAAAGCGCACAGAGCACACAACAAAAAAAAATCTTATAGATTTTCCACCCCAAAACCCGGCAGTGTTTTGCAAAGTGTTGGGGAGGAAAATCTGTCTGTCGTTTTTTCCGTATACTGCTGCTGCCTTTATTTTATCGTTTTCCAACCAAGAATCAGCCAGTACTGCGGAAGAAGCAGGTGAGGGCGATAAAATGAACATCGCCATCAACCGTTCTTCTCGGATGGTTGAAGTTCAAAGTGGTTTTTAGGTGCTGCCGCCCTTCCGTACAGGACGACGACGTGTGGCATTCGTTGCCACTGTCGCACGACCGCCGGCTTTCGGGGGTTGTGCACGTGGGAAGGTTGACGAGGGATAAAGGTGTTTGCTTTACGCGCGATACACGGCTGCTTTGGCAAACATCGTCTGGAATGAGTTTTGTTTGGTACTTAGCAAATAATTTGACAATTATTAAACTCACCCTTCGTTCCTGGAAGGACGATTTTGGTTCTTTGTTTTGGGATTCCATGCGAAACCGATTGGATTCGTACAGCAAATATAAACCAAGTAATTGGGTGCGAGTTTTAACTAATGCAAAAGTATTCGTGTTACCGTTAATATGATTCGTTACATTACGGGAACAAAACTAGATTTATAAAATAGGTATAACTCAAATTTTATAATATAGAAAAATTACGGAAACTTTTAACATTTATTATTATTTATACAATTAAATGATTTTTCTTCGTCGATAAAATCTTTCGCCATACTTCTCGATCCAAATAACTATTATTCCCAAGGTGACATCTTTTTGCCACGGGTGCCGATGATAAATTGAGTGAACAATTAAAGTAAACCGTGCCATAAAACCGATTCTTCGCGGTTATTAACGACTTTTCCAATGGAAGCAACCCCAATAAACGAAGCAAAAACTGACGAACACATTGCACTATTAGGATAAAAATAAACAACTCAATCGCTTAGCATTTGTTGGGTGTCCGGTCTTGGGGAAGAGAATGGAAAAATACCCTTAAAGGTTTTTCTTTTTTTTGTATGCTCTCTCATCTTAACGCAGGCCGTCAAAAACATTTTGCCAAATTCCCAGCGCTTTGCTAGTAAAGATCAATGTTGCGAATGAATTGCGGTCACCCAAGGTCGTGCGAATCGAATGATCAATTTTGGCACTGATGATGATTTGCCATTTTATTTGTCTGCCAGAGGGGATTTCTTTTTTGTGCAAAACACTTGCTTCTGTACAGTGGGATGTTCAATTATATTCGTCTGATTGGTTTTTATTGTTATGAATAATGTGCTATTGTTTTAGGTACTATTTTTTGTACTGTCAGATTGAATGCATTTTACAGTAAAGTTCCATTTCACTCTTCAATACCATTCGCAAAATGTTCCTTTTGTCGGAACATATTTGGCCAACACTGCGGCTAACATGAAAGCCTCGGCGCACGATATGATAAAGATGATGTCAAACGTACCGCTTTTCTCACAATTGGACAGCCTCATCGGGCATCGTTTCCAGCCAGCTGGCTTCTGGAGACCCGCCTGGTGCCATTTAAAGCTAAGCCGCCTTTTACCCCCTCCATCGCATGCGCTAATTATTCACCAGGACGGTACATTCTACAGTATGGTAGCAAAAGATCATAAATAGCAGCCTCGCGGAACACTGTCCGCGCACAACCGTCTCCAATTACGGTACCGATGCCGACGGTACCGACGGTTTAAACACTGCCAAACCGTGCGCTATATCCTTCACCGGCGATTCGGGCATGCAACACCGTTCGGCTCAGATGGCAGCGGCAATGAAACGGATTCCCGATTTCATCTTGCCAGCACGTTGGACGTCACGATGAAGCGTCGGCCAGGAATCCGGTAGGGCACATGCGTCAAGAGTTTAATTAGTTTAGCGCACTCGTCATTGAAAAGGCTCTCATGTGCTCTCCGTCGTTGTGTTGTTGGACTCCGTTGGGAACATATGGAGAATTGGAGACCAAAGGAGAAAAAAGGAAAAAGGATGAAGAGTCCTTCACATTCGAGTATGCTCTGCTGTCAACAATGGAGTCGAAAGGTCTGTATTGGAAGCACCGGCTGACGGATGGAAGAGGCAAATTTGTTTGTTCTATTTTTGTTTCCAGTTGAAGTGCGCATTATAAATTGTTCAGCAGTGAAGTATACGTGATCAATCCATGATGTCAAAAGACAGATTAGTGCATGACACTTATTAGTTGCGATTGTCGATACGATCGTTAGTGTCTAATTTAAATCAAACAAATATCAAACAAAAAAGGATGTTGTAAAGGAACAAAAAACCAATCGTGCTAGGGGTTTGTTCCTTTTTCCAAAACCAAACAACATATCATTTTTCCCGCCATTCACCTTTTTCTATTCAATGTCATTCGACCGTAATTGCCTGAATGGTAAGAGATAAACATCGTTCGTTTTTTTTGTTGCTTTAATAATCCCACCGGAGCGAAAGGATCTTTACCGAAACCACTTTATTCCTGTGTTTTCTGCACTCGTAGACTCAATTCAATCAGCACCGGATCCTCATTCAGGATGTTCATGCTGTTGCTTAGCTTAAGGGTGTGCTGCTATGCCATGGTTTGAGGGGTGTGCTACAACAAAAACGAACTACATCGTCGTTGTTGTATGTTTTGTTGTTGTCTTTTCGCTTTCTCTAGTGTGTTGCATTGTTGATAAATATCCTGCGTTACATGTCACCTTGCCATAATCACCATTATCGCACCTTTCCGATCACACTTCACAACTGCAGCGTCATTTGGGTCTTTGGGCATTTTTCCCCCTGCACCAAGAAGGAAGCATTAGTTACATGGTTTCGGACGGTAACATGGTACACTTGGGATGGGAATGTAAACACGTTGATGATGATACGTACAGCCCAACATGATCGTGTTCTTTGTATGATTTTTGCTTGTATGATTGTGATTGGCAATGCCGAAGGGTGAAGCGTGATCTCAATTAAGCACGTATTTGCTTGGTGATTGTTTATAATATTGATTCGAGTGCATTAAAGATGCCCTGAGGTTTAATGGCTCTTTTATATAATTGTGTTTGCACGTCAACCAACTATGGTTTTTCGAATTAAAAGGATAATTTATTCTTCAGTTCTGTTAATTGTTTATTCGCCTTTTTAATGTAAAAAAGCTTGTCAAACATTTCATTTCATGGGATTTCATTGATCTAGACTTTGGACTCCAGTAAGGTACTTAAATATTTTTCCATTTGTGATGCAACGCTGAGCTAGCTCATGCAATAGTTTCTTTAAACCGATACACTAAAGTTATCTTCTCGGCAACCCTGGTAGTATATGCGAGGGCACTTGCAGTGACTCATGGTAATACCCTAAATCTAATCTCATTAAGTTATTAAGTCAAATTGAATAAGTTAAGTCCAAAAATAATTTCTTCCACATCAAACTGCTTATTATATTACGCGCAAAAACAAAACATGAAAGAATTTTAATACTTTCAATATTATTTAAAGTTTTACTAAATAGCGATCATTTCCATAACATCAATCCAAGGATTGTGCTCCTTCTCAAATTTCTTTTCTTTTTGTTGCTGGAAAAGAGTAAGAAACGGAATGGAAAACCACGCAACAGAAATTCAAACAGCATCGTGATGCAGTGTCCCCTATTGTTCACAGAGTGCGAAAGATCAAAACCGTACGATAACAATCAATATCACATACCCGGACACACACCGGGTATGCTCGCTGCAGTTGAAGCTTTGCCTCGTCCTACCATTTGCATTTGACAGCTTAATTTTAGTTGCTCAAGTGTGAGACAGCCCGTTTTTTCCCAGGCTTGTTCTTTTTCCACCGGAAACTGCCCGATAAATGGACAACACGGTGCGGCACCGTTAGGCAAGACGAGTCCCGGCTTGTTCCGGATTGTGCCAGACGGTTTTCCTTCAATTATCAGTACCGAAGTGTAGAAATCAAAAAGGTGATTCTTACGCATATGTTCACCCTTTTGTGAGATGCTTCTCAGGTCGCAGGAGAGTTGCACAGCACCAGAATGGCCGTCTGCCGGTAAGAAAACAAAACTTCAATTTTTTGTTAGATAGCAAACGGATGGCATTCGACACTCGGCATTGTGTTAACGCCCAAAGACGCTCAGTGTTCAGAATGTTGAGACTTGTTTTCTTGTGCCGCTGCACTGCCAAAAGCGGTGCATTATTCTGCCTGGAACTGGAACACATTCAGCGAGGTAGACTGAAAGTGCCTACAAATAAACGATTTCCCGGGACGTGTGTTAGGGGATCATCGAAATGTTCCGCCTGAACCACATTTTCCACGCGCAAAAAGGAGACTTTTCTTTCCGATTGGTTTCTTGCACCGGTTTAGTGCCGTCGGTGTTGCTGATGCATCAAAAGGTGGGAAAAATCAACAGTCAAAAAACAGGAAAGAAACGTTGGCGCAGTGAAAAGCGCGCGTAGAAGAATCAGAAAGTTCGATTTGAGGGGGTTTCAAAATCGCTTGAGGGGTGTTTTTAGCTAAACTCCTCGCAGTGCGCACATTTTGTAGCCACACAGACCTGGAGTAAGATTGCACCGGAAAGGTGGTCGAAACACGGGCGAAAGGTCCCGACAAGGGTGACATATTGAAGGAAACAAGTCCCCGGAGGCGATAAACGCCAGTAGCTATCGGAGCGTGTGCAATGGTTCGCCCTTTCATTGTTTATGACCACTCTGCTTCCCACGTACGGTATGGCCAACGAACATGATCTCTTCCTGGTGCGAGTCGCAGGGTGCGTTTTTTCCCCGTCCACAAGTCATACTGAAACTACGACACCGTGTGGCATCTCGGGAGTTGGCAGGCCACGTGGCAAGTGTTTAATTAACCCTCTAATAACTGTTTATGACTCCCGTGTGTGAAAGGACTGTTTGGTCAACCTTCCGTGTTACGCGGGTTATGGGGCAATGTGTATGTCGTTGTGTGTGTGTTTGTGTAATCCATTCCATCTTTAGGCCAAGCTACACGCCATTGGGTGAGCTTACAGAGGGGCATAGAACGTGGACTAATTTAATAGCTGACGACATGCTCCCGTTAACAAGACCTCCGTCGTTGAGCCGGTTGTTTGCGGCCGTGTGTGTGTTTATTCTTTGGATCTTACTGACCTCGAAACATCTCGTGGGATTTTTAACGATGATTGCCTCCACCCGAATCGATCGTTTGCACAGGAAGCCAGCTAATGTGCCACTGCGCTTTGGAGGTTTTAGAATCTCGGCTAATGGTGGTAGATGTCGCCATTGCCAGCGGTACGTCATTGAGCACAAAATTGCTTTTAATTTCCGCTGGCCATTGTACGCTGTAAGCTGACGCTAGGTAACGCTCTCTTTCTCTCCGGGTGTAAGTGCCACGCGATCAAGGGGAGGTGTGAGAACCACTAGCCCCAGGGCATGCGCGGTGTTCGATTATCTCGGTCGCTTTATGCTCTCGGATGTTGAACCACCCGTCGGTGTCCGTTTTCCCTTTATTTACTCCCGCGGCTCCGATGCCCCCGGGGAAGGACGGACAGGCTCTGCCATCGCTTTACGTCGGCGTAGATGTTACTGCACGCGTTCCTTCAAGGCACAGGACGACCTACTCTTTCTTATCGGGCGAAATACCGAACAGAGGTAGAAAGAAAGGTACATCAACCAACAAATCGTGAGCGACAAACAGCTTGTCGATGTCAAACGAAGGACACGCGCCCGGTTGATGTTCAGTGTCCTTTTGAAGTGCCATCGAACGGTGAGCGAAAAGGAGACAGGCTACCCATCGTGCAGGCAACGTATAATTTAAGCTGTTACAACCAGCCGTATGTGGGCCATGAACGGGCGGAACAGTGCATGGCATAGGCTGATGGAATCGCTGATTAGGACAGTGATTGGATCAAGAGCATCAGTTCGATGGATGGGAGAGAAAAAAAACTAAATGTGCACAAACAACGCCAACATTCTCGAGCAAAATATGGGAAATTGGTTGTAAGCGAAAAATTAATTTGTTGCATTTTTTTTCTCGTTTGCCAATGTGCTTTTGTGTTCGAGGCGGGGTTTGTTTGTTTTGACATGACATCTTAATTTGATTGAATTATATAAACTTTTGGGGGAGAAGTATGATATCGTTATGAAGGGCTTGATTTTTAGATACACATTTTCGCTTTAAGAAATCATTTGAAGATGTATATGTACTATTATCTGTTTTCTATAACCTTTTTTTTATTTATTTCTTGAGCTTTGTTGGTAAACATTTTGAAGGATTTGTTAAAAATGTAATTTATCTCTCCTTAAGTATGAAATGTTTTCACTTATACTAAACTTCTAGTCATTTAAACTGCTACTTTAAAAAGCGTTAGTTATTTCAGGTGTTAATTTTATAGCATTTTCTGATATATTTCCTACGATTGATCACTAGTTTAATTGATTATACATGGTTTATACAAGGTTTTATTAACGCAATAAACTAGACTTATTATATTTAATGTAGTAAATGAAGAGTTCTACTCTCCCGTGCTACTAACGCTACTTTGCTTGTACTCTTCGCTTAGGGCCTTAAAGAGCTAACATTCTTCCACGTACTGAGCGTTTTAGAGTTATTTATGGAGGTAATCATGCTATGATGCCATTGTCCTCTTTTGTTGATCAAAGATTATACTGCCAAGTTATGTCTGCGTCATTGTTAATGACTTCTTTAATATTTAGACATAAATTCAGTTCCACGCTGTAATGCCATGTCTAATGTCAGTTCAGAGAGATTATCCAGAGAAACATAAACAATCGATAGAAGATCGAATAACCGGGGTTTGAAAATCGTTCGAACGTATGGATTGTTTGTGAGTGACCTTATCTTTTTATAAACCAAATAAATCCTAAAACAAAAACAGACTTAGTTTGGTAAGATTTCTTACGAAAACTTCCCTTCATTTATGTAAATTTTTTTTTTTGGAACATTATTTAACTTTTATGAAACATTCGTTTATTGCTCAATATTTCACTCAGTTCCTTCGGATTCCGTTGCATCGTTTCAATCAGCAAATGAAAACCGTTGACGATAAAAAAGCATGCCGTGTCCTTTACTAGCCACAGAAAGGAAACGCGAATTTCCCAATTTTGGCGAAACCTGTTCGCATGTTCGCATCTCACAGTCAATCGACTCTGGTACCGAGGTTCATCAATTGTTCTTATTTCATTGTTACGCGAAATGGGCCCAAGCTTCTAATGGAAGAGAATAAAAAATAGGACCATACACAACGAATGTACAAAACCTCAAATGAACTTTTTAAAAACCGAATGAGAACCCCCAAAAGAGAAGGGAAAAAAACCTACGTCGCTCACAATGCACAGCGACGGAAACGATATTGGAATCGACCGGGACCTATCTTGTTTGGTGCTGATTGGTTCCTGGGAGCTCGTAGACATTCAACAACAACCGAAAAAAAGTCTCCCCGGCCTTTGGTGCGTCCTTTTTCCAGATAGATGGCCGGTAGTTTTGCTAAAAGCCTTCAAATAAAAACTGACCACCAACCCGAGGGCTGGGGTGTAATGGAATGAGTGAAAGATGAAATGAAACGTTTCCTATGCGTACGCGCCAAACCGAACCTGTGCCTGTGGCTAAATTCAACCTAAATGTTTCACCTTCCGCCATTCACCGGTTCTCAGCATACCGGACCCGTGGTCCTTCGAAATAAAATGAACGCATCGCTCGGCGCAATCTCTCTTTCCCTGCTCCGGTGCGGCTGACGGATGGCAAATGAATTTCTGGTTCCTGCCCCAAAACGCGACAGGTTCACTGGTTTCCATGATGATCCAAACCAAGTGGGGGTGACATGAATGTTGACAAAAATGGACACGCTTGATGCAATAAACATCAATAGCGTACGGTACCGGAAAACAGGGCCATCTTTTTTGTTCTTTCACTTTAAGCGACTGGTACCGGAGGCTGGATGGTTTTTGTTTGCTCGCTTCCTCACTATCAAAAGCACACGGTGCACACGATCCGTACGAAAAGAAGTCATTTTTCCGGAGAAACAAAAGCCCCCCAACAACGAAAAAATACAATATCAAACGCCCCTATATTTCAAATGTATGAAGCTGCACACTAAATGAAATGAGTTTACTTTCGCCTGGGGAAGGGCAGGGATGAAGATTGTGGTGAGGATTTTTTTCAATCCCGAATGCGTTGCAACTTGCAAGAAATATGGCCGCAACGTTTTCCCCCCTCATCATAGGACACGGCTGGCAACGCACCGGTTCGTACAACCGAACCGATCGAATGCAGAACGCTGCGCACAAGAGCAGAACAAACCGGACCATAATTGAAACTATGGCATGAAATAACCATTTTAATTGAATCTACCGATGTGAAGGTTCCGGGTTTGCCGGGATCGTTTGCGAATCTCCGAATAGAAGTCGTCCTAGTTGGTGGCGTTAGCCGTACACAACGCATTGCTGCTCGGTGCTGTCCCGTTTGGAAATGGAATATTTTCATAATCTAATCCCAACTGTTCGCAGCGTCGGTTTTGTGGATGATTTGTAGTTAAAATTGATTTTAAAACGTAACCAATGCCCCACAACGACGACGTCAACGTGCTCGACAACGCCTGCTATGATCGAAATCGTTTACCGAAGAAATTATTTAGTTTGCTAGCAAACGTAGGAAGAACCGTACGCGTCCGTACCACAAACAGGGTATGTAAATGAGTTGAGGATAGTTTTACCGATCCGGGTGGTGTTGTTGCCCACCGCTGTCGAATCCCGCACATTTAAAACAAAACAATATCCCTTCCATTGCTTCCCGAGCGCCGGTGTGGGTTATTGTTTTGCCATTTTCGGTCCCGTTTTTCCCTGGACCCCGTGCGTTGTTGGTTTTTGGGGAATGATGGATCCGAAACGTTCCCATTTGCCGTAAAGCGAAATGAAATACAGTTTCAATCCTGTTCTGCAGTGACAAAAAGCGGATCCAATTTGAAAGAGTCAGTTTAGCTTAGGTCGAGATTTGGATGTGTGTGTGTGTGTGTGTGTGTGTGTGTGCGGGGGAAACTGTTTACGGCGGCCGAATTGAGTTGTCGTTCCGGCTGGAGGGAGATAGTTTGATTTGCGCAGATTTTCTACAACGAATCCCAACCCAACCGGGTCCTGCTGCTGTAGTTGGGATGGGAGACCAGCATGGTGTTTGGTGCTGCCAGCATTCGAAGCGAAACTATTATGCAAATGTAATTAAAACTTTTCGATCAGTATTTACACTGCATTTTAATTAAACTAAATCACAGAACCGAGGCTGGTGGACGAGACGCCGCCGGTAGATAGTTGACAGCAATCAAGGCACCAACCAGATACCCGGCAGGATGGGTGGCCATTTTCAGAACACCGTGACACTTAGGTTCGGTGCCGTTTTACTATTTAATTTGGCTCTTGGGGACGTTTTGTGTGCGATTGGAATTATTGTGCGGTGTGTGGTGATCCATATCGAGTGGAAATGGAATTGTCGTGTCGTTTTTCTTTTCCATTCGTTTAATGTTTGCTGAAAAACTTAAACATTAACAACACTTCCAAGATCCCAATACAAAGAAGACGTTATCCGATAAAATAATTAGATGTTGTAATTATATTCTGATGATTCGGGTGATCTGTTGGATCACCTCGCTGATGTAATCTTTCTTCAGGAATAAAACGTTTTGATAAAAATTAAATTAACCCTCAATAGGCTCATATCCAATCCAAGAATGTATGAGTTTGGAAAAAAATCCTCCCCAACAAAAAAAGTCTTAAAGCCGGCAGTGAAGCCAATTTTCTTTCCTGCTAAAACTGTCACCAACAGTCGTTGAATGTGAGAGAATCAACATGACGCCGAGTAGGAGACGAGGGAAAAGTTGCCAATCTTGGCATTCATTCAAATTCCGTTCCCCATGTACAATGCGCACTCAAACGAAGATTTAGCTTATTATTTGGAATTCGTATTCCACTGGCTAAACACCCATCCAGACGCTAGTTTGTTAGTAGCACTTAATGATCGGACCGACTGTCACAACGTTCTGTCATGCCTTGGGTTGCAGCAGTACAAACCAAACTGATTTAGTACATCTGGGCGGTAATTTTTGCTTTGCAGATTAGAAGACATAACTCGCAACCCAAGGCTCGGCACTAGTAATGAGCACAAATTGCTAGATTAATTGATTGGATTAGACGAGCAATTAGATGCCACAAAAGCGCTAATGAGCGCTGAGGCGACGCCATTCTCACTTCGAACGGTCGACCGTCGCATTCCAGCCCGATCGGGAGGTAATTAGTGTCCATCGGCCACCTTCCTGCTCTTTCCTTCTTTAAAAGGTGAGACAGCCGTAACCGGTCAGAGTATTTCTGGAACAGCGCAAACCTTCCGGCCTGACCTAATTGACAGATTCCTTTTCCATTCCGGAACGGCACAAAGCTTTGCAGCGGAGTGGCACACCACGGTTTCCTGCAGCGGAAAATCTGCCGCCGAGCCAAACCAATTACTTCGCGCACTAATTAGAATGCTTACGGACTCGGGCCTCCCCGACACGTGATGGAGGCGCCCGGTGGCGGAAAATGTCTCCATCGGCGCAGTCGGAACAAGAAACCTACGCTAGATAAAGCGATCGATTCCGTGGCAGCGTCTACTGTCAAAGGTGGCGACAGGGATGGCGTAGCGAATTTGATGGTTAAATTAATTATTTAATTCACGGAATTAATTTAGTTTTAATTTGCATTGCTGAACAGCTGAATATCGTCGATGTGTAAATAACCGTCTGCTGCTTCGTTGGGATGAGTAGCTCAGTGGATTTTCACCGATCCTGGCACACTAGATCGCGATTGCTAGGTGCGTTTCTTTTACCGTCTGTTTCCGTTCCCTTGTTTGCGGCGGAAATTTCATGGAAAACATAGGGAACTAATTGCATTTCTTTGCCACCCCCGTGTTTGTTAACTGCTTTATGCAACTGTCATCAGTTTAAATTTTTTGTGATTGATTTTATAACTTTGTTACTTGTGGTATAGGAAGGGGGTGGGGGGTTCTTTGGTTTCTTTTTTATTTTCGTTTACTAGATACAGAGATATGAAATTAATTTAGGACAATTCCTCCTTTGCATTTTCCCTTTCTATTATGGTTTTATGTGATAACTCATTAAAGTTTTTTTCTTGTACATACTTTTTTAAAATTTATGCCAATCTATCCTTATTTCATCCGTCACAAACACACACACACACACAGACAGTAAAATGTCAACTTTATCCGCCACTTTCCAGCAAAGAATCATGCAATTAACCATTCTTGCGCTTTTCATAATCCTCCCCATTTTGTCCAACCCCACCACTCCCGCCAACCATCGTAATGAAAACGGTCGGAAAGCAACTAGCCGAACCTTATCTTAAGGCGGTTTTTTTTCACTTTCCCACCTTTTCCACCATACATCCCGGAATTTTCTTTCCCTTTGTGCACCATCACACAGTCCGGGGCGCTCGTGAAAATGTAATTAAACGCTCATAAATGAAAAATAATTTCATTAATTTTCCCACCCAATGCTCACGTTGTGTGCGTTTTCTTCGTTTCGTTTCGCTGTACAGGTTTGGTTTCAAAATCGACGAGCAAAATGGCGCCGGCAGGAGAAGTCGGAAAGCCTGAGGCTAGGGTTGTCCCACTTCTCGCAGCTTCCTCACCGGCTGTCCTGCAACGGTGGTAATCTTCCGGTCGATCCTTGGTTGTCACCACCCCTGCTATCGGCACTACCAGGTAACTATCCAACGGCAATTCGGTGCCTTGAGCGCTTGGGAGTTATTATAATGAGTTGGGAAGCTTGTGGCTGAACGGGAATGGTTTTTTTTGTTTGCTTTTGCTTGTTTTCCAATGCAAGTTAATGATCGTTTAATTAAGGAAGTAGACTAACGTGAATAATGTTTTCTTATCGAAAGAGATTTATTTCATTCTAACATGGTAATAAAAGTTTACTATAAAAATGTTTTTTTTTTCTAGAGGTTTTTTAAGCCATTCTACAATCCTTCAAATTTAGATTACCAATCTTTTATTATATGCAATTTTTACATAAATTTAAGAACCTTCAAATCAACAGCAATGTTTTAAAAATAATTCATTCTTACGGGTTTTCGGCGTTTTGTAGGGTTCCTGTCGCACCCGCAAGGAGTCTATCCGAGCTATTTGACGCCTCCGCTCAGCCTCAACCCGTCCAATCTCGGCATGACCAATCTCGGCCTGGGACACCCCAATGGACCCCAGAATCTACGCATCTCGCCTCAAAGTATGGCGGCCATGTCTCCCCAGATGGCAGCTGGCAGTATGCGCCTTTCACCTCCGCACGTTAACGGATCCCTCGGCGGTCCACAGAACCTCTCGATGCCGCATCAACCCCAACCGGGTCCACATGGTCCACAGCCCCCGACACCTCGCCATTCACCTCTCGAGGGTCCCATGGGAAGTTTGGCCGGCTCGCAACCTCCACCGTTACCACCCACCGCCGGTTCTACCCCCATTACCATACCGATTTCTTCGCCGCAAAACCTGTCCCTCACACCACCCGGGTTACGCTCTCCACCGCCCGGTGCCACGACAGCCGGCTCACAGGTGCATCTGGGCCAATCGCTCAGCCCAAATTCACCCTCACCGACGGGATTGAAGATTGCCAAACTGACCCCGATTGATCCCGGTTCGGAAAGCGATACACCCGCGACAGCCGACACATCGAAAGCGGCACCGACAACGACAACGGCTACCGCCGCCCTCAACATGACGGTCAACCATCATCACTCGTCGGATATGCGCACCAATTCGATCGCGACGTTGCGCATCAAAGCGAAGGAACATTTGGAAAACTTGAGCAAGGGCATGACCACGATGGTGTAATACATGGCTTCACCTGCCAACGCTGTGTGTGTAAGTGTGTTCCTGTACATAATGTAAGCGAAACTTGAAGGTGAGAGCATAATTTAACAAATATGTCCACAACTCGTACCGTCTAAGCTAGCTTAAAGTAGGAAAACTCGAAAATGAAATCAGCAAACTAACATTGTGATCAGGAGCAGGTGTTTTTGTTTGTAAATAAAGAGAACAAGGACGATTTAGCTCGAAAGGAATTCTTCTTCGCTAAAATGATGGCAAAAGAAGTCCAGCAATGCTTACCGAAAATAAAACAGAATGATCCGCACGTTCCGCAAGCATAAAGAGGCAAAGAAGTTCGTTGTAAATATATTTTATTTGTTGCACCAGGCGCGAATCGAATCGTTTCTTCAGAGCGAACATCCCGATAGGCTTAAATTAATGTAGGCAATTTTATGAACATGCGCACCAAGACGAAGCGGCAATTCACTTACCGCGTGGGCAACAGACTGCTTTCTCAAAACCAGCTGCTCGAGGGATAAAGCAGAAAAAGAAATAACAATAAAGCAAGGAATTGTTTGCTTTTATAAAATCAGCCAGCAATAAAGGTCACATTTCAAATGGGAGATGAAAATAAAGCATTTGTTTCGAAAATAATTACACCGTGAATTATTTGCTGCTGTACATCGAAACACTTCACCTGTCATATGCTGCGCTTCCGTTTCGAGTTGTAAGTAAACTAATTGCGTCGATATTTGATATTGTACACGTCTCTCCCCGCAACAAGAGTCTGTAGAACCTGTCCGATAAATCGTCGAAATCGGTTTGATAAGTTTGTGGAAACTCTTCTCTGCGGTCCATCATGCCAATCACTCCGGCGCTCATCGAAACTGCCTCTTGTCG
Organism: Anopheles marshallii; assembly: GCF_943734725.1. Taxonomy (NCBI): domain Eukaryota; kingdom Metazoa; phylum Arthropoda; class Insecta; order Diptera; family Culicidae; genus Anopheles; species Anopheles marshallii. Next base: position 46,786,391 of record NC_071327.1, read on the forward strand.
TAGGAGGATGGATTTGAATACCGGTATCGATCGGTACACGCACACGAGTAAACAATCATTACCATTTTATTGCTTTAATTACTTCATTGAGTTGAAGTTTTCTTTGAGTGCAACCTTACTTTATCTCACTTTACGACAAGGTAAGACAAAAAGGTAAGCATCTTTTATCACATTTCCGGTGCTGTCTATTGGCGATTTATTAGAAAGGTTTAATGCTCGCGTGACGTCATTTTTGTAATAAGCTATTACATTGTAATGAGTTATTGTTATATCACCAAACGATATATCTTGCTTGGGATAAAATAACGATAAAATACCCCTTGTGAAGATATTCTTTAACTGAGGAATTGAATAAGAACTGGAATAATATTGTTGACATGCTCAGGTCGCGTACCCGTTTCCATGTTAATAGGTAAAGAGTTCCAGGGTCCAGAGGTTTAGCTCTAATAAAAGGTCGCTGACAAGTCCCTTCCCTGGTAGGGTTCGAGTCCTGCATCCTCATCACGTGCTCCAATCATCGTTTCCTTCCTGCCTTCGCCATCATTAGGATGTATGCTGCACCAAACAATTCTGCTAGTTCGTAGTTTATTCTGCTTCTGCACTTGCCTTGCTGACAAACACCGCCAAAGATAGTCCAACACTCATGGCCATGGAGGACTTGTAGACGTAGTGGGGTACGCTTTATGGTGCATTTTATTTGCAGCTGTATGGATACTGAATGCATAGTATGTTTGCTGTACTCTATTAAGATGGAGTCATGCAAAACTCACAATTTGTGTATCGTCCAGCTCTGGCTATTATCCAAATTTACAATCGTTAGTCAATCAACCTATTTTAGCAAACCTGCTCAACTACCTGAATCTTCGAAGCTGGCGACTGTTTTCTGAACCCTGCACGAGCCATAATGTAATTTATTTTCGTCGCATTGTTCCCTTACCCAATCTTTCAAATCAATTCAAATAATTCTTATTAAATTATAGATCTTATTGGCGAGCTTCTTCCTGTTCACGGCCGAAGAATATCGTTGATGGTCGATACGTTATTATTTATAAATTCATTTACTTTTAGTAGCTTAATTCCTTTCTTGTTTTCGATGTAACTGTCTACTGAGGCAAAGTTATCTTATAGTTGCAACATATTTTACAATTTCCTATAGAATAAGACAATTAACTTATTACAATCAAAAATAAATTTGCTAATTGCTTTCTATTGGAGAGCATACCAGCCGATAACCATTAAATGCGTTATCAATCAGTCCTGTATTTGTTCGGCACAATACAATCAATTTCTTGAGTTGAGTGTTATTTAAATGAAATGTTGGATACTAACTGAAGCAGTAAAATGTTGGTATAAATGTTTGGTATAACGATTATAATAAAATACTTAGTACAGAATAAAATGAAAATAAACTCCACTGCATTTAGACGGGAATAGACCGTCTGTTTTGATTAAATCATTAATTTAAAGTAGTTGTGCATTCGAAACCCATCACTCAAAACCGGTACAGAATGGGAAATTAAAATAAATACATTGTTTGTTAAACATGAATTAAAAACTGTTTTTTTGTTTTCTTTCTTTCTTGTTTTTTCCCTTATAAAATAAAGGTGGAACAGCTCGAAAGCTCGAAAGAAATAAACTCCTAGCTAGATTACGCATAGAGTATCCAAAGCGCAAAAATAATTATTAAAAGGTACAAGCAGCTTTAATCTTTAATCCTTAAATCATTTACTGAGTAAAAAAAAGGGATAAATAGCAATCATTTATCTACCAGTTCGTGTAGTTTTCACATGTTTATTTTGCACATAGAAACTTGCACTAACAATCCTCATTCAAGCTAGATTAGTATGCTAAATTTGTTATTCTCTTATCTTTCGTATTCAAGCTAATCAATTAAACCGATGTCATTTAAACTTAGTTGAAGACAAATTTATCAATTAATTTCTTATCAATCGTACATAAATTTTATTTTATGAAACTTAACGATCAGGAGTCGACTGTTGTTCTTCAATATTAGATCTCATTGCTGTGTACTTCTACTTTGCCCGCTGCATTGTGAATTTATATTTGATTTGCTTTATCTTGCAGTCATTCCTAAGCACTGTGGCAAATGACCAATTCGTAAAATAAATCAGAAATCATAATACACACTTCACATCTGCATCACCCTTCATTTTCATTCTTTCCAGAAGG